>NC_135809.1:80187408-80560388 GCF_964213995.1 Mustelus asterias
AGACTAGTTTGTATGCAAGAACAAATAGGCTTTTATTAGCAAAAGACTTGGAGCACACCCGTGCTGATGAACTGGTCCAGACTGAGGCAGGGGGTGGGGAGCAGTCACCTTTATACCTGGACCAGGGAGGGGAGGAGTCTCGGGTAGGGCCGGCAGGGATATGTCCAGGCATGTCACATATACAGGTAATAAGCTAACAGTGGTTTACCACAGGATGTGTAATTTTCCTGGAACAAGCATCATTCTTCACATCAGCTGGACCACAGTTTGATATTCTTCCAGTTTTATTGTGGATAATTTCAGCTTTGTAAAGAGACTTCTCAGGACAGGAGTATAGCAGGAGGCTGCATTAATATTTTCCCTTTTCATACCGTTTCCCAAAGTCAAAAATGTCCTTCATTGATGTTTAATATGTTCCTAAATTAGTCGATTAGAGACTAACCAAAGTGTGCTGAGAGGAAGCATTATCAAGATGCACATTCTGGGGAAAATCAAATAAGTTGGAACATTGGATTTTTAAAGGTAAGTGTAAGGCTGACACACTTGTCCAATATTAACTTCAATCATTATCAAATACTTTGGAGATCTTTTATTATTCTCAGTCATGGAATCACCATAAGTTCGAAACACTAGGAATTCATCATTGGCTGATCTGTGCAACATCCACCCCCCCTCATTCTGCTCACAACTTGACCGCCCACCGAATAATAGTTTCCACTTGCAAACAGAAAGATGTCTTTAATATAAAATGCCTTTGACTTACTTTTAATTCACCGATATATCATAAAGATGTCTGTAGGGTCCATTCATCTCTTTGACTGGACAAAGACAGCTCTGGTTCGGAGTTTAAATGAATTCATTTTATTGAACAGAACTTAAAATTAAATCGTTACAAAAATGAAAAGCAAGAGAAAAGCTGGAGAGAGAGATTGGCTTTTTCTGCCAGCCCCCTGTACTGCTCAAAAACAAAGCTGAACTGAACTGCAGAGATGAAACTACAATATATATAATTCATTATCTTTGTTATTGAAATAGTTTTGCACATGCTGGGGGCGATTCTCCCAAAAAGATTCTAAGTGCTGAATTGGCGGGAAAAATGTTGTAATTCACATTGGTTTTTTCAGTGGGAGTTCAGACCTGAATCTCCCACACTCTGGGCACTCCAGAGGTCACAATGGTGAATATCATTAAAGGCTAGAGGGTGGGTCTTATTCACGCCAGAATCTGACAGTTCCGGGCTTCTGCACATGCGCAGTGGCCCTAAACTGTCAGCCTCCCGTTTGCTGGCCAGCTCAATCGCTGGCCAGCCCGGGGCCCCCGCAGTGCTGTCCCCCCCACCCCCCATGGCCCGTCGGCCCCCACAAGCATTCCCGGGCCAGCCCCCCCGTCCCAGAGCACCTCGATCTCCAGCACCACCCCCTCAGCAGTGACAATCCCCTCACCCCTCCCACCCCAGCAGACCACCCCCCCCCCCCAAGGGAGGCAGACCCCCCCACGGGAGGCAGACTCCACCAGGAGGCAGACCCCCACCACGGGAGGCAGACCCCCTCCCAGCTGACCACCCCCCCAGCCTGTCCCGATCGCTGCCCTCCTTCCAGTCCCGATTGATCCCCATGCAGAGTGGCGGCAGCGGGACCCCCCACCCCCACCAATCGCCCCCTAAGCCCCGTCCCCTTGGCACTTCCCAATGCCAGGTGGGCAGTGCCAAGGTGCCCCTTGGGCATGGACACTTTGCCCCTTGGGCAGTGTCAGGGGGCACAGGCTGGCACTGCCAGGGTGCCCATGCCCAGGGGGCACCCCCCCCCGCTGCCCAACCTCCTGTGGGGGCCCCAATTGCCCCTCCCCTTCACTCCAAACATGGGGAGCTACTCTAAACCCTGCCGGTGTGAATTTGTACTGGTGAGGTGGGAGGTGCTATGGGGCCAGGAAAATTCAGTCCATGTTAATGTTTTAAACATTTAAAGAGTTAATGTTTTAAATAACATTAAAAATAGATTAAGATCACTTACTTGGTTTCCAGCGTTGTCCCGACTGCACCTGCTCACTGGCAATGGGAGATGTGCGTGCGTCGGGAACACATGCACGAATCCTGTGAATCGGCACATACGGCGACTCCCAACTCAACCCAGCAAAAAATTAACGGGTTGGAATGGGAGTATCGCCCCCGCTGTTTCTAACTTGGAGACACAGGCCTTGCAGATGTTGTTTATGGAACACTTTGTTTGACTTATGAAAAGCCTGTTTTTGCTTGCATTGAACTGTCAAAAATGCAGTCAATTTCTAGCTAACCCAGCATGCATTCTGAGTTTTAAAATGTAGTCAAGATAAGTCATAGATCATAGAAATCATAGAAACCCTACAGTGCAGAAGGAGGCCATTCGGCCCATCGAGTCTGCACCGACCACAATCCCACCCCACATATTTACCCGCTAATCCCTCTAACCTACGCATCCCAGGACTCTAAGGGGCAATTTTTAACCTGGCCAATCAACCTAACCCGCACATCTTTGGAGTTTTTTGAGCTCAGCATTTAAATGTAATTGCATCGGCAGAAATATCTTAAAATGAAGTCTTTGCATAAGTGAAGCAAGACGTACACAGGATCCCTCAACAATGTCCAAGAGCGGACACTTGACTCAAAAGGAATTTTCAAAATGAAATTGGGTGCACCTTTATAAAGGGGAAATTTGCAGAGCTCGGAAGAAACAGCATGGGACTAATTGGCAGCTTTCTCAGAGAGCTGACACGCACATGAGCTGCCAAGCAGCCTCCTCTTGTGATTTTCTGAAATCACAATCGTACCTACAATTTCATTTTGTGGGAAAGAACGAACAAATAATAATTTCATCCGCTTGTGGAGCACAACATAGGGCATCGAGGTCTCCTTCCTGAGGGAGTAGTGTGCGTGTCGGACGGGCATGGAACATCCTGGATGTTTTAGTCACTCGTTTTAATCACAGCCCACGCTGACTCTGAGACATCTCGCGAGTATCAGGCATGTTCTGAGAAAAACTGTCTTCTCAGACGGGGCTTCTGCTGAGGATTTTATCAGGAAGGAGATGTTGGAATCTCTCAAACGGCAACTTTTTGTCTGGGTAAACTTTGAGGAAATTGGACTGCAGAGAAACCAATCATTCGTCAATGTTAGTTGGACCACAGGAATAAAGGCCATTGTGGTGAACCATCGTTGGTTCCCACTGTGGGATTGTTCTAATGTTGTTGTTGGGCTAGGGTGGGATTGATACACCTGTGGTTGTTACTGTTGTGGCACATCCCAGTCGGGCTCCGCCTCCTGGGAGAGGTATAAGACCCCCTGCTCGGGCGGGACCTCGTCAGTCTGGGATAGTGTGTTAACGTTCTATTAAGTTCCATTGTTAGACAATAAAAGCCTTCTGTTACCGAAGCTTCGTGCCTCGTGTCCAATTGATGCGCATCAGCCATGCTGTTATGTTATTGAGTTAGTAATTGTAAATGTGTGTCCTCAAAACCAATCACCGTGGCTCAAGAGCTTTAATTCAGTTTTTTAATAAAAAATTCAGAAAATAAAAAGCTGCAATCGATGAACTGTCAATAAAAGCTCGATTGGTTCACAAATATTCTTCAAGGAAGAAAACATTTATCAGGGTTGGACTGCATTTGTCTCAAACCCTCCATCAACGAGTTGTATTCTTAACTGCCCTCACCGAGTGAGACACGCACGGCGCACTCCCTCACTATCCACCTCACGCACGGCACACTCCCTCACTATCCACCTCACGCACGGCGCACTCCCTCATTATCCCTCTCACACACGGCGCACTCCCTCACAATCCCCCTCACACACAGCGCACTCCCTCACAATCCCCCTCACACAGCGCACTCCCTCACAATCCCCCTCACGCACGGCGCACTCCCTCACTATCCCCCTCACACACAGTGCACTCCCTCACTATCCCCCTCACACACAGCGCACTCCCTCACAATCCCCCTCACGCACAGCGCATTCTCTCAGAATCTTCCTCACACACAGCTCACTCCCTCACAATCGCCCTCACACACAGCGCACTCCCTCACTATCCCCCTCTCACACGACGCACTCCCTCACTATCCCCCTCACGCATGGCGCACTCCCTCACAATTCCCCTCACGCACAGCGCATTCCCTAAGAATCCCCCTCACACTCAGCTCACTCCTTCACTATCCCCCTCACACACAGTGCATTCCCTCACAATCCCCCTCACACACAGCGCACTCCCTCACAATCCCCCTCACACACAGCGCACTCCCTCACAATCCCCCTCACACACAGCGCACTCCCTCACAATCCCCCTCACACACAGCGCACTCCCTCATAATCCCCCTCACACACAGCGCACTCCCTCACAATCCCCCTCACACACAGCGCACTCCCTCACAATCCCCCTCACACACAGCGCACTCCCTCAGACTCCCCCTCACACACAGCTCACTCCCTCATAATCCCCCTCACACATGGTGCATTCCCTCAGAATCGCCCTCACACACAGCACACTCCCTCACAATCCCCCTCACACACAGCGCAGTCCCTCAGACTCCCCCTCACACACAGCGCACTCCCTCAGACTCCCCCTCACACACAGCGCACTCCCTCAGACTCCCCCTCACACACAGCGCACTCCCTCACAATCCCCCTCACACACAGCGCAGTCCCTCAGAATCCCCCTCACACACAGCGCACTCCCTCAGACTCCCCCTCACACACAGCGCACTCCCTCAGACTCCCCCTCACACACAGCGCACTCCCTCACAATCCCCCTCACACACAGCGCAGTCCCTCAGAATCCCCCTCACACACAGCGCACTCCCTCAGAATCCCCCTCACACACAGCACACTCCCTCACAATTCCCCTCACACACAGCGCACTCCCTCAGACTCCCCCTCACACACAGCGCACTCCCTCACAATCCCCCTCACACACAGCGCACTCCCTCACAATCCGCCTCACACACAGCGCACTCCCTCACAATCCCCCTCACACACAGCGCACTCCCTCATAATCCCCCTCACACACAGCGCACTCCCTCACAATCCCCCTCACACACAGCGCACTCCCTCACAATCCCCCTCACACACAGCGCACTCCCTCAGACTCCCCCTCACACACAGCTCACTCCCTCATAATCCCCCTCACACATGGTGCATTCCCTCAGAATCGCCCTCACACACAGCTCACTCCCTCACAATCCCCCTCACACACAGCGCAGTCCCTCAGACTCCCCCTCACACACAGCGCACTCCCTCAGACTCCCCCTCACACACAGCGCACTCCCTCAGACTCCCCCTCACACACAGCGCACTCCCTCACAATCCCCCTCACACACAGCGCAGTCCCTCAGAATCCCCCTCACACACAGCGCACTCCCTCAGAATCCCCCTCACACACAGCACACTCCCTCACAATCCCCCTCACACTCAGCGCACTCCCTCACAATCCCCCTCACACACAGCGCAGTCCCTCACAATCCCCCTCACACTCAGCGCACTCCCTCACAATCCCCCTCACACACAGCGCACTCCCTCACAATCCCCCTCACACACAGCGCAGTCCCTCACAATCCCCCTCACACTCAGCGCACTCTCACACTTATCCTCACACCACTCTCTAAGTTTTGCTGTAATCCAGTTTTACACCACTGGGTTCCCAATTCTGATGGGATATTTTTCAGATGAGTTATGTAACGTATTATTTAAAATCAGGTTTCCTTCTCTGCTGCTTTGCGAGCAATGTTTAAGCTTACTGGTTTGGACATTGGATCACATTTGCTGTTATCTGTCAAGGTAGAAACCTTTTGTTCTGCGTTAGTGATGTGTTGTCTTAATGAAGGTTTATTGCGGTTGATTAGCCAGATGCTTCAGTAATCTGCACTGATTCTCCCTCTCAGTATGTTCCCAGGGTTTCACCATGTTGGACTGATGTCCTATTGTACTCATTATCCTCTCAGTACATTGCAGTCAGCTGCTCCATTCCGAGTGCACTCCCCCCAGACACTGACGTACTCAGGTTTAGTTGGAAGTCAGGCTGTTCTTGTTGTTTATAAGAGTACTGGGGCATGGCAAACTGGAGGGATCGAATGCAATGCCCCTCGCAGTGCTCTGTATTCCTCTTAACCTCTTAATGAAGCCACTAATTGCTCTATAATACAGAACAAGAATGACGAGGATCCTGTTTAATTAAGTTTAATGAGCGCATCGTGTTTCTTTGCCATGGCTATCAGAGAGATAACCGCACACTTAATGTCTGAATTTAGAACCCAGCGTCTTGGTCTCCATTTCACCAATTAAACATGTCTCTCCAATAAACAGCATGCTGGGAGCAAAACTGCAACTCCACCATTTATAGATATTCCAATTCCTGCTGCCCTCAACCCACTGCAGGCCTTTGTATCTTCTTCTTTCTCTGCTGTTTCTAGTAATTCAGTGTCTACTTTCAGACTCTGTCTGTTGTTGCATGTACCCCTTCCCCATCACCCTCCCCCCTTCCCAGTTCTGCTCCCTAAGGGTGGATGCTGGGTGGACATTTAAACACATGGGGCTAGAAACTGGATTGCTTCAATTTTCGGACAAGTGCATTCTGATTCGCAATGTGCTTGCTCTCGTTCAGACGGGCGATTTGTTAGACTCAAACATCCACTTCACTGGAATGATCCATCTCCAGTAACGCAGTCTGCTCCTGAATGTCGGTGGAGTCCGTGCAGAGCAGAGGGCCTCGAGAGAATTGTTTGCAGCCCATGTGGTATAAGCAGCCTGCGCTGTTTAAAGACAGGCTGCATCTTATGGGAAAGTTGCATAGAAAGATTGCTGCAATGTTACTTGCTGCAATTGAGAAAGTTAATTCTTTAGTTTTGTCACTACAGCTCATCATAGCCTCAGACATGTACATTTGGGAACCGTCGGGGGGAGTTCTCCTGTCCCGCCCGTCACTGGAATCATAGCAGGCGCGGGGGGCGTGGGGGAGGAGGGTGGGGGGCAACCACACAAAGGTCCATCGACCTCAGGCGGGATTCTCCGGTTTTGGGGCGAGCGCGGCTGGAGAATCCCACCCCAAGGCCGGAACTCTACCACCTCATCTGCCACGGAATTGGTGTGGGCGAGGGTCCGACAACAGAAATCTCTGTTGGACTCGGGGAGGAATTTCCAGTCTCGCCTGAGCGAGGCCGTAAATCCCACCCATATGTCCCAGCAATCCTATTAGCTGGCCACATGCAACTACATTTGTTCCATTTTGTGGTCAAAGAGGAAAGTTAGCACCTTCATATTGAAACAGGTGTAAAATGAAAGTCTGTGGGGCAGCATTTAGAATCAATCCATTATATATCTGTTCTAAAACATTTAAAATGTTAAATCAAGGGGGTGCTTTGTTCAACAGAGTTCAGGACCGGGATTCTCCCAAAAACATCTAAGTTCCCAACGTGCGGGAAAATGGAAGTAATTCCCGCCGGTTTTTTTAGCGTACTTACCAGAGCGAATCTCTGATACTCTGCGTTGCAGAGTGCCTCAGCGGGATTCACTCTGGAAACTAAGGGGCAGGGTCTATTCCCACTCGAGAGGCCAGCAGCATAGCACTGAGCGCGGAGATCGGCGCATGCGCAGCGGTCTGCCATTGCTGGCCTCCTGATTGTTGGCCTTCTCGATCGCTCGCCTGGCTCACAACCCCCCCACCCCGATCGCTGGCCTTCCAACCCTCCTCCCCCTCTCCACCCCCTTGATCGCTGGCCTCGCGGACCTCCCATGCCAGCCCTCATGTCCCCCCCACTCCGTGGCCAGCCCCGATTGTGAAATGGCTGCCGGTGATGTCTCCCAGCCTGCTGCATTACTCGAGCAGTGCAGCAGGCTGAGAGAATCCTGGCCCAGATGTCACTCTTGTGCACATTCCAAAAGCTTGGAGATGATTGGCTCTGATTACGCTGTCGTATAGCAGCAAAGAGTGACCACCGCACAGTCCTTGTGGAGACGAAGTCCCATCTTCACTTTGAGAATAACCTCCATCATGTTGTGTGGCACTATCACTGTGCTAATTGGGACAGACTTCGAACTGATCTAGCAACTACCTGGGCCTGATCCGTTCAAACTCTCTTAAATAAGCCTTCTCCAGTCAACTCTTTCACACTTGATTGTTCCTTTCCCTTTATCATAATTATCACAAACCTGATGATAATACAATCATGGGCATCCATGAGGCACTGTGGGCCATCAACAGCAGCAGAATTTAACTCAACCATAATCTGTAGTCTCATGGCCCCACTCAACCATTACCATCAAGCCAGGGGATCAATCCTGGTTCAATGGAGAATGCAGGAGGGCATGCCAGGAGCAGCACCAGGCATACCTAAAACTGAGGTGTCAACCTGGTGAAGCTACCAAACAGGACTACTTACATTCCAAACGACAAAAACAGCAAGTGATAGATAGATGGGCCCTGATAACATTCCGGCAATAGTACTGAAGATTTGTGCTCCAGAACTTGCCGTGCCCCTCGCCAAGCTCTTCCAGTTCAGTTACAACACTGGTATCTACCCAACAATGTGGAAAATTGCCCAGGGATGTCCTAGCAAAAAGCAGGACAAATCCAACCTGGCCAATTACCGCCCAATCAGTCTACTCTCGGTCATTAGTAAAGTGATGGAAGGGGGTCATGAACAGTGCTATCAAGCAGCACCTGCTCAGCAATAACCTGCTCAGTGACTCCCAGTTTGTGTTTCGCCAGGGTCACTCAGCTCCTGACCTCATTACAGCCTTGGTTCAAATATGGACAAAAGAGCTGAATTCCAGAGGTGAGGCGAGAGTGACAGCCCTTGACATCAAGGCAGCATTCGATCGAGTGTGGCACCAAGGAGCCCTAGCGAAACTGGAATCAATGGGTATCAGGGGGCAAACTCTCCGCTGGTTGGAGTCATACCTGGTACATAGGAAAATGGTTGTGGTTGTGGAGGGTCAGTCATCTCAGCTCCAGGACATCTTTGCAGGAATCCCTCAGGATAGTGTCCTCGGCCCAACAATCTTCAGCTGCGTCATCAATGACCTTCCCTCCATCATAAGGTCGGAAGCGGGGATGTTCGCTGATTGCACAATGTTCAGCACCATCCGTGACTCCTCAGATACTGAAGCAGCTCATGTTCAAATGCAACAAGACCTGGACAATATCCATTTGCACCACACAAATGCCAGGCAATGACTATCACCAATAAGAGACACTTAAACCACCGTCTCTTGACACTCAATGGTGTCACCATCACTGAATCCCCCACTGTCAAACATCCTTGATGTTACCATTGACCAGAAACTCAACTGGACTCACCACATAAACACAGTGGCTGCAAGAGCAGGTCAGAGGCCAGGAATACTGCAGCGAGTAACTCACCTCCTGACTCCCCAAAGCCTATCCGCCATCTACAAGGCACAAGTCAGGAGTGTGATGGAATACCCCCCACTTGCCTGGATGGGTGCAGCTCCAACAAAACTCAACAAGCTTGACACCATCCAAGACAAAGCAGCCTGCTTGATTGGCACCACATCAACAAACGTTCAATCCCTCCACTACCGGCACTCAGTAGCAGCAGTCTCTACTATCTACAACCTGCACTGCAGCAATTCACCAAAGATCCTTAGATGGCACCTTCCAAACCACAACCACTTCCATCTAGAAGGACAAGGGCAGCAGATACATGGGAACACCACCACCTGCAAGTTCCCCTCCAAGCCACTCGCCATCCTGACTTGGAAATATATCGCCGTTCCTTCGCAGTCGCTGGGTCAAAATCCTGGAATTCCCTCCCTAACGGCATTGTGGGTTTTGGCGCTTTCTTGACCTCGTCCCCAGTGGTGACCATTTTGAGATTGTTGTGCCAAAGGCATTGGCAGTGCAGCTGAACAGGAGAAGAGACGCCATGGTGCCACAATGGGCCAAGAGACCCTCAAGAACCACCCTCAAGAAGAGGTCGGACCTGGCAGCCAGGAAGATCTAATGTCAGTGTCCAGGGCCGAGGAGTTGGCAGCAGCACCACAAGAAGTCCAATGATCTAGCCTGGGTAGTCAAGGTCAGTGAATGCATCTTCTTCACATTATTGCTGGAATTACGAGAGCCGTGGATCATGCGAGTTGATTGGGGGTCAGGAGGTGGGGTGACCAAGGAATTGGTGGAAGACATTAGATCAGGGTTTGGAGATGAGCCCAAGGGTGGAAGTGGAGGGCTCAGATTGGAAATTGGGAAAGGAGGGCTATGCAGCCCAACCTCAAGCATTTCATATCCTTTGACATCATTAGCTTTCAACAGCGTTTATTTCCTGCCCACCAGAGAGGTAGCCTCTCTCACTGCTCAATGCACCAAACTCCCATCCCTCCCTGGCATTCAGGACTCAGGCCTGGCATCCAGATATTCCAGCTCACCTTCACCTACATGCCAGCGATGGTGGCCTCACACCAATAATTCACTGCCTCCACCTGCCCTCCAGCTGTTCAGCTATAATGGAAACATCACCCGAACACAGTGCTTACACACTCACTGACATTCTTTGCTGTCTTGCATGAGATGAGTTGCCCCATAATAGAAGGGGCAGGACAGCACTGGTGGAGCAGCAAGAGGAAATACGTGGTCACAGGCAATTTAAACTAGTATTGGGGGGTTTTGACATCATTTCTGATGATTATTTGCCATCTTGGTCACAATTGGGGCATCTGTTTCCCACATGCTTGAAATACTATGGAGGCCAGAGTCAGGGCAAAGTCCAGGGGTGAAAGGCTGGAGGGAGGGGGTGGAGAGTTTGGAAGCTGGAGGGAGTGAGCGTGATAATGCAGAATGGAGGCTGAGAGGGAGAGATTGGATTGAGAGTAGGGAGTGGAGGCTGAGAGGGAGGGATTGAATTGAGGGTAGGGAGTGGAGGCTGAGAGGGAGGGATTGGATTGAGGGTAGGGAGTGGAGTCTGGGAGAGAGGGATTGGATGGGGGTTGGAGCCAAAGGGGGCAGAGGAAGGTTGAATATCAGGACAGGAGGCTGAGACTGAGGTTCAGATCAAGGTATGGGTGAGAAGGCCACGTAAGGAGGGCTTTACCTGAGAGTCAGGTTCAGAGGCAATGGGCTGGGAACATCCAGACATCAGGGGGGCATTGTGAGGAGGATCAACAATCCTGGGTTGAGTGTCTCTGAGTGCAGCCAGTAGCCGCAGGAGGCAGGAACATTGGTGAGGGATTTCAAACAGAGGTGTTTGAGCTTTTATATGTATATACAAAGAGCCTAAGGCCTGCTTCAGGATGTGTAAAGGATGGCCATTCGTACTTACCCAATATGGTGGCCTATGCACTCCCTACTCACCATACTGAGGCCTTAGGTGTCCACACAGGGCCCAATGCAATTTCTAGATAATTAGAGTTTCTAATTTCAGCTGCATATAGAGATTGATGAAGAGAGCCAAAGTTCAAAACCCCAAGACAATGGCTGCGAATTTCCGGCCTCGCCAGATTGGCACAATCCTGAAAACTGCAGGCGTAAAAACAGGTTTTGCACCTAGCGCCAAAGAGTCTACAATCAGCAAGGTCCCTTGCTATTGGTGCAAACTGGTGCTCGCCCACAAACGGGCGCAAGGCTGATTAACATATTTAAAGTAGCATTTAAATAGGCTTAGCCCATTTGACACCGGATTCTCCCACCTCCCAGGACCCTCCGACCCTCAGACACGGCAAGAACCCAATGAGAATCACTACTGGTGGAGACCACATGCGATAGCCACACTGGGGGCTCAGAGGCCATTGAAACCCCGGGTGGTTGGGGACATGACTGGGTAGCGCCCAGCTGGCAGTGTTCACTTGGCACACTGAAAGTGCCAGCTGGACCTGCTAGTTGGGCACTGCTAGTGTGCCTGGGCAGTGCTAAGGGGATGGAGCCTGAGTGGGGGACATGAAGGAGCAGGGCATGACCGGGGGTGCACAAAGAGGTGGATTATGAAGTCCACCATGAAGGTGGGGCATGTCAGGGACTATGACAGGGGGCTATGAGGGGGGCTACAATGGGGGGGGCTATGATGGGGGCTATGAAGGGGGGGCTATGAAAGGGGTGTCATGAAGGATTGGGCATGAAGGGGAGGCATATCAGGGGTCATGAAGAGGGGCTCATTGGGAATGGCCCAATGCCTATGATCCATGTTGAGGAGGAGGTAGCAAAACATACGGCCACTGAGTGACAGGGGAGTCTTGATGTCTGTGGAGGAGCGAAGGGGTCTCCTAGTGCACTGTGAGATTGGGATGCCCTTTCAAAATGGTGCCTGATTGCTGTGCGGCCAAGCTCACCGGCGTGTTTAAGCCCCGCCCCTCCCAGAACCGGTGCAAAATTCACCACTCTCCCAAAAAAGTGTGGGGTGGTTGTGGTTCAGTCCACGCTGGACAGACTGGCGTGGATTGCTCTGGTTTTCTCCCCCTTACGACACTTGTGAAAATTCCACACAATCAGTCACTAATCTTAGCTGTCCCATCAGAATGAGGAGAATAAAGGTTAGGTTTATACATAGAAGCACGTAAAACCATCGAAACATGGAAAATCGGAGCAAGAGTAGGCCATTCGGCCCCTCGAATCTGCTCCAATATTCAACATGATCATGGCTGATGCTCTATCTCAATACTGTCCACCAACACTCTCCCCATTCCACTTGACACCTTTAGAGTCTAGGGGACGAATTTTACCATCCCTCCAGCCACGGGAATCGGAGCGGGCAAGGGGCGGACCATGGAAAGGTCTGTCAACCTCGGGCGGGATTTTCCAGTCTCGGGGCGAGCGAGGCCAGAAAATCCCACCCTAGAAATCTATTAAAGGTAGAAAATGAAAAATCCAAGGTTAAGATTTCATGGCATCTTCTCATTGATTACCTGGCAATGGCTTCTAAAGTTGATTTAGCGCAGGTTGGTCACTCACTGTGTCTCTTTGGTCCAGACAATACATGGTGTAGGATACCCCCGGCCAGCATAGGGACAGCGGATCAGACTGTGTTCCCTCACAGAAGGGGAAACCAGTAGAAAGCCACAGAATGACTGATTTTTCCACACACAAATCTCCCAGAGTCCATCATCTCGTGGACATTCCTGACAGAAAATGAATGGTCATAAGAGCACAGAATGGTTAAAAAAAGGAAGTAAAATGTTCCACTGTTTATTGAAGAAATCAATTCAAAGTTGCCTGAGGATTTTTCCTGAAGTTTGCAGGTTTATATTGTCCCTGTTAATCATTCAGACTGAAGGCAAATTCTCCTGAAAGAAAAGTCACTGTTTCTATGGGAGAAATAAATATCTTTGTGTTTTACAAGTCTTTAAATAGTAAATAGTCCCAGCTCTGCTCATGTTCAAATATTAGTCTTTGCCTGCTCTGATCACTATGATTAATGGCAGGGGTGAGGGCCTAGCTAACAGGGCCCAGCAGATTGCAAGATAAACCTTTGCTGCTGTGACATTTTTCAAATCTGTTCAAATTTCCTTTGGCAAATATCGTACTGGGAAACCAAGGAGGGAAGACAGCTGGCCACAACATAACACAATTAGACTTCACCAAAGAATCATAAACTGTGCAACCAAGTTGGAAAAGGGAATGGTCTGATTGAGCCTTGGCGAAATTGCTGAGTGTTTTGTCATGTTTCCATCGTTAGGCTACTGAAGTGTCTTGCCACTCGTCGACTTGGATACAATCCACACTATGGCACTTAGAGTATTCAAACTTCCAAGCTTTATTACTCGTGCACAAGGAGGACACACATGCAGAGTGATGCTCTGCTCGGTGTTCTGTCGATTCATACAGATGTATTGCAGATATAGTTCATTACAGCAAATGAGAAACAAGCAACTTTCTAATCCTTAATTTACATATATAGTCCACCAATCATAGTGTAGACTTTTGTCATTTCTTATCCAATAGAAAACTGTCTCCTTCTAATCCATCGTTAGCATAATATGTGGCCATACCTTGTTTATGGCATGAGTTCTTGTACTTGTCTTTGGTTCCTGTGGCCATGGCCAAAGCGGGGAACATAGAGTTTAAGAAACTGATACAAGGTGAGATTAGTCACTTCTCTGAGTAAACAACCGTTGACCTCACTCAGGCCTTGCCTGCAAATAAGCACTTTCCATTCTTGCTAACAGAACTGTCTGCCACAGTTGCTGTAACTTAATTTCAACATCACCTTTATTGTAGGATCGAGAAATCATGTGTGATGTTATTGCGTAGCATCTATAATTGAGGTGACATATGTACCTGGCATTTTCTGGCCTTATGAATGGCTGAAGGATCCTTATTCAGCAAAGGTGGTCTCGAGGTCTTTTGTCACAGGAAGGTGTTCTGCGTAGTCGCTGTATCTTTGGCGGAATAGCTATGGGATTCCCTGGAAAACTGGTGTAATCATAGAATCCCTACAGTGCAGAAGGAGGCCATTTGGCCCATCGAGCCTGCACTGACAACAATCACACCTCGGCCATAACCACGTAACCCCTGCAGATGGGACTTTCCGGCCGCACTCGCTCCAAAACCAGAAAGTCCCACCCAAGGTCAACGGACCTTTCCATGATCTGCCACTCGCCTGCCACAATTCCTTTGGCGGGCAGAACTGGAAAATTCACCCTCACATATTTATCTATACTCCCCCTGACACTAAAGGACAATTTAGCATGGCCGATCCATCTAACCCGCACATCTTTGGACTGTGGGAGGAAACTGGAGCACCTGGAGGAAACCCACACAGACATGGGGAGAACGTGCAAATTCCACACAGACAGTTACTCAAAGCTGGAATTGAACCTGGGTCCCTGGCGCTGTGAGGCAGCAGTGTTAACCTCTGTTAGTGTTTAATCATAGATTCAGTTACAAGATTTCAGGAGGCATTACAAAGATTTTGGACTTCTTGTTTTTTGGAATGGTTATGTAATATTGTATAGCTGGAATAATGCACCATTAGTACTGTGGCTTGCAAATTCTGTAGAGTGAGTCATGTCACATTTTCACTGCCTCCACTGGGTTAGAGTGGGTGTACTTCTCTGAAATATTGAATATAGTCACTTACCTTGAGTACCTGAGAAGTGTGAAAACAGGAAACTCAGTATCATTATTATAATATATTGTAAATGAGCTCACTCAGGACTAATGTGCTGCAGTGGAATGGACCGCACATTAAATGAAAACAGTTCAGAGACTTCCAAAGATGTAAGCTGTCCATGGGCAGATAGGAGTGCTCCGAGGAGTTTGTCACCCATCCTGTAAAAAGAACATTGTGAGGCAGTGTTGCAAAGGATTCAGCAAGTGGATTGTGATAAGGGCAATAAACATGTGAGATGGTATTTGGGAGAATCCATTTTGGGGTATATATAAATGGCCTCTGCCCTATTTCCCTGCCCCGACCCAAAAGAAAATACATGAACCTTATCCAATTCTGTAGGAAACAGTATGAAGTTTCTAGACCTTTGTAGTTATTGTTTCTGTGTAATTATCCTGTCTTTAAATAAATCCCCTTATTAGTTTTAGCCTGAGTGATGTGATCTGGGGGCATGAGATTTTACACTCCTCAGAGTGGACAGGAGGAGGACATTTTAGTCAATCCATGGAGCCTCTTGAACGCAATACCATGGAAAGGGTTATTGTTAATCCTCTGACACAAGGCCGGAATGTTACCGGCACGCCCGCCCCAATTCTGGGGTGGGCAAGGCTCAGAGAACGGCATTCTCCATTGGTCTCAGACAGGATTGTACGAACCTTGGGCGGATGTGTTGGTAAAATTCTGCCCACTGTCTTATCTATTTCGCAGCTGAGATTGAAAGTTTCACTTTGTGGAGGGCACAGCTCTGCTTTTTGCAAACTGTCTTTACGTTGTGAACACAATTTAAGAGTGTTGGGTGGAAGCCTGGAACTGGAACAGAATGTGTAATGTAATTTGCATAACACTGTTATTTTTACCTCAAGGGCCCTGTTTGCCAGATTTCCACCAACCCTATCAATGCAATGTATTCTTTTGCATATATCTGTAACAACTGCAACTGTCGTTCCTTCCCTCAAATCTCTGTTTCTGTTACCTGATAGCAGTTCTATTTTACCTTGAGACTTGTCTTTTATATCGTGACAACGTCTTCTACCTGAATAAATGTGGTCTCTGATTAACAATGCTGCCGTATGCAGCACCTTTTCAATGTTTGGGAACTATCCTCCCACACAGAGACTGCTTTTGTTTCTCTGTAACCCAGGTCACCGGCTTGTATAGGGACTCATCGGTGAATCAGGAATTTCTAATTTAACGTGCAATCATTCTCCACACACAGTGCGCCGCCCACAATTTTACTAACACACCTTGCCCATTTATAGTGGTTAAGCAGCTCTTTAGGTGGTCAACAGGCGTTAGAGGATAATTGCAGCACCACTGTGAATGTCCATTAGTTTTCTCATTACAGGGCCTGCAGATTTCGGAGCCATGTGTCCCAGCAATCCCACTAGTTGGCCACATGCAATTAAATTTGTCCCATTTTGTAGTCAAGGAGGAAAGTTAGCACCTTAATATTGAGGCGGGTGCAAAACAGCATCTCGAATCAATCCATTACATGTCGGCTCTAATACATTTAAATTGTTAAATCAAGCGGGTGCTATGCTCGGCGGAGTTTGAATGTCACTCTTGTGCACATTCCAAATGCTTGGAGATGATTGGCTCTGATAATGCTGTCCTATGGCAGCAAAGAGTGGGAGTGAAGGGTTTATGGGTTGAATTTTTTGGGTCGAAAATACCCGTGCCGGCAGGCTGGCGTCTTGACCTCGTTCCTAGTGGCGGCCATTTTGGCGAATGCCAGTTCAGGGTCAGCCGGGATACCCATTCCCATGAGGCAGTTAGCCAATCAGGCTCACAAAGAGCATTGATTGTGATTCACACTGAAAGAAGGGTGACTTTCTTGATTTGATTTGATTTATTATTGTCACATGTATTAACATACAGTGAAAAGTATTGTTTCTTATGTGCTATACAGACAAAGCATTCGGTTCATTGAGTGTATGTTTCTATGTTTACACAAGGGAGGTAGGGTGCAGAGGTACAGTCATAGCTAGGGTGTAGAGAAAGATCAGCTTAATATACAATAGGTCCATACAAAAGTCTGATGGCAGCAGGGAAGAAGCTGTTCTTGAGTTAGTTGGTACATGTCCTCAGACTTTTGTATCTTTTTCCCAATGGAAGAAGGTGGGAGAGAGTAGGTCCAGGGTGAGTGGGGTCCTTGATTATGCTGGCTGCTTTTCCGAGGCAGCGGGAAGTATAGACAGAGTCAATGGATGGGAGAGTGGTTTACGTGATAAACTGGCAACCAGTTGGCCTCCAGTTTCTGGAGACAGTGGGGCTGGGATTGCAGTTTAACTGCCTAGAGACACCCTGTGACAGGCTGAAGTGGCTAGCACTCCAGGGAGGCCTAGAGGCTTGTCCTCCTGCCAGGTTGCATGGAGCCATGGCCTAAATGGCTTTCCCTACATTTTATTTCAACTTTTGAAAACATTTTTCAGAAGGCGCATCCATGTTGATACTCGGAGGAGCCTGTTACACTTCTCAAGGGAGACGAGTGGTCTCTGATTGGCCCTCCAGTTTTGAGAGCCCGCCTGTCTCACCTAATTGGCCGCCAAACTTGTCTCCATGGCAATTAAGGGGTTACCTTTGTGAAAATCCCAGGTCAGTGCCTGTTGCCCTCCCCAAAAAAAACCTACCCTTTCCCCACCCTGCCCCCAACCCCAGGGTTAGGTTCCAGAGCCAGTCCCCATTCCCCACCTGCCGCCACATGTGAAAACCCAGCCGTACAAATACAATACAAGTGAGTGAATAAACATCCAAAGGAGAACTATCAATGCTTCAGTCATTGGAAGCCAAGGGAAGCTGAATTGTACAAAAATGTCAAAAGAAATCCAAACAGTTTGAGCTTGCATTTCTCTCCCCACTTCCAATTCTAAAGTTTTTAAAGGTTTTTATTTATTAGTCACAAGTAGGCTTACATTAACACTCCATTGAAGTTACTGTGAAAATCCCCTCGTCGCCACATTCAATTCTACCATCTGAAAATTTACAATATTACAAAAGAAAACACTTTTTAATACAATGTTTATTCTCGTTGCAAGAATTGCCTGTGATGACTCAGGAAAGATGCGACATGCACCACTTAGAAGGTCAACAGCAATATCAGGTACACGGGAATACCATCACCTCCAGGTTCCACAGCAAGTCACACGCCATCCAGATCCAGGACATGTAACTCCATTCTTACACAGTCCCCAGGCCAAAATCCCCCCGCTAACAGCACTGAGGGAATACCTTCACCACACACACTGCAGGGGTTCAAGTTGGCTTACCATCGCCTCCTCGCGGTGAGATAGGGATGGGCAGGAAATGCTGGCCGTACCAACGATGCTCAAATCCTAAGTCAAACACCTTAGACGTTGATGTTTTGTGATGTATTCAGAATGAACGGTACTCAATTCTGGACTGACCAAGTCTGCAGTCAAGTGGGGGTGGGGTGTGGTGGCTTGGAGGAGATAGATTGGCTCCTTGCTCCCAGCAGTGATGCCACTTTGGACTAGATTTCTCCCTCTGATGCACAAGTGAAGCTGAGGCACAGCGTAGGGGCTGACCTGCTCCACACCCTTCTCTTGCCATCACCCACGCCATATTGACCACCCAATATGGTCATACCCAGCCCGGCTATTGTACCTGGTGTTGGGAAGGGATGTAACACGACTGGGACCAAGCCAATGGCATCCCTCTGCTGTGATGTCAATGGAGAGGATTCAAAAGTAACACAGTTAAAATGAAGTCAAAACTTATTTTGAAATTAAAGTGACTCAAAAGGCATTTTATAGAATCATAGAAATCCTACAGTGCAGAAAGAGGCCACTCGGCCCATCGAGTCTGCACCAACAACAATCCCACCCAGGCCCTATCCCTGTCACCCCACATATTTGCCCCACTAATCCCCCTAACGTACACATCCTGGGACACCAAGGGGCAATTTAGCATGGCCAATCAACCTATCCCACACATTTTTTGAGTGAGAGGAAACCGGAGCACCCGGAGGAAACCCACTCAGGCACGGAGAGAATGTGCAAACTCCACACGGACAGTGACTCAAGCCGGGAATTGAACCCAGGTCCCTGGAGCTGTGAGGCAGCAGTGCTAACCACTGTGCCACCGTGCCGCCCATAAGTGTTAACAGACCTGGTGTGGAAAATGAAAACTGAGTTTAAATAGACAAAAGGGAAGGGCTGAAAGATCAAAGTTTTCATTTCATAGACCAGAATAGGCATCCTTAGATGGTGTGACACAGCGGTATGCTGGGAGAAACCGGCGGGTAATGTGGTCATGCAGATGGCTGAGACATGTTAAACATTGACCACACTGGAGCTCCCACAAACTCTTCATATTCCCTCGAGGCAGCAACATCCTGGGCCGGTGTTCCGATCTCAAAGGAAAACAGTAACTTTTAAAAAGTAATTCAAATTCCCAGTTATCACCTGAAAGATTTACTCCATGAGGTCCCACATTTTAGACAAAATTATTTACTGTATCAGAGTTGAACAAAGCAAGTGCTACTAACTTAATACTCGCCTCACCCGCCACGGGAATCAGAGTAGGCGAGGGGCGGACCATGGGCAGGTCCATTGGCCTCAGGCGGGATTTTCTGTTCTCAGGTCGAGCAAGGCTGTAAAATGCCACCCACTTTCCCGCTGCCTCGGAAAAACAGCCAGCATTATTAAGGACCCCTCGCATCCCGGACATTCTCTCTTTCACCTGCTTCGGTCAGGAAAAAGATACAAAAGTCAGTACCAACTTACTCAAAGAACAAAGAACAATACAGCACAGGAACAGGCCCTTCGGCCCTCCAAGCCTGCGCCGCTCATGTGCCCAACGAGACCATTCATTTGTATCCCTCCATTCCCAGTCTGTTCATGTGGCTATCTAGATAAGTCTTAAACAATCCCAGCGTGTCCGCCTCAATCACCTTGCTTGGCAGTGCATTCCAGGCCCCCACCACCCTCTGTATAAAATATGTCACCCTGACATCTGTGTTGAACCTTGCCCCCCTCACCTTGAACCCGTGACCCCTTGTGTTCGTCACCTCCGATCTGGGAAAAAGCTTCCCACTGTTCACCCGATTTATGCCCTTCATAATTTTATACACCTCTATTAGGTCACCCCTCATCCTCCGTCTTTCCAGGGAGAACAACCTCAGTTTACCCAATCTCTCCTCATAGCTAAGACCCTCCATACCAGGCAACATCCTGGTAAACCTTCTCTGTACTCTCTCCAAAGCCTCCACGTCCTTCTGGTAGTGTGGCGACCAGAACTGGACGCAGTATTCCAGATGTGGCCTAACCATCGTTCTATACAGCTGCAACATCATATGCCAACTTTTATATTCTATGCCCCGTCCAATAAAGGCAAGCATGCCATATGCCTTCTTCACCACCCTCTCCACCTGTGCTGCCACCTTTAAGGATCTGTGGACTTGTACACCCAGGTCCCTCTGTGTGTCTATACTCCTGATGGTTCTGCCATTTATTGTATAGCTCCCTCTTACATTAGATCTACTGAAATGCATCACTTCGCATTTATCTGGATTAAATTCCATCTGCCATCTCTCCACCCAATGTTCCAGCCTATCTATATCCTGCTGTATTCTCTGACAATGTTCATCACTATCCGCAACTCCAGCAATCTTCATGTCGTCCGCAAACTTACTGATCACACCAGTTACATCTTCCTCCAAATCATTTATATATATCACAAACAGCAGAGGTCCCAGTACAGAGCCCTGCGGAACACCACTAGTCACAGACCTCCAACCGGAAAAAGACCCCACCACTGCTACCCTCTGCCTTCTATGGACTCAAGAACAGCTTCTTCCCTGCCGTCATCAGACTTTTGAATGGACCTACTTTGCATTAAGTTGATCTTTCTCTACACCCTAACTATGACTGTAACACTACAATCTGCACCCTCTCGTTCCTTCTCTATGAACAGTATGATTTGTCTGTATAGCGTGAGAGAAACAATACTTTTCACTGTATACAAATACATGTGATAATAATGAATCAAATCAAATTACATCTTAAAACATCTCTACTCTGTTTTGTTTTTAATCAAAAACTCACAAAATATTGTTGACTCAAACAGATTTTTAAACGTAACTGCAGCAATTATTTAATTCTTTCCCTCTGTGTTAAAGAAAATATTATGCATTTTCCAAAAATCAGTCAAAAAGACCCCTGCCATACTGTATGAAGGCAATTTTCTATCTCCCAAGTTGTTTCACTGGCGATGTGTTGCAGCGCGATCCCCTCGAGCAATGTAGCTCTGACTCAGCATAAATTAATGTTACAAAATGACCCTCAAAATAACTAATTTGCATGGTTATTGCAAAGCTGGGGAGGGGGATCCAATCTGAGTGCTCTTTCAACAACTGGTACAAGCTCAATAGGTTGAAAGGCTCCTTTCTCTGCTGTAAGGAGTAGCTTAAGAGAGGCGCTAATTCCTTCATTTTCTGTCCGTCTCTCATACTTATGCCAAATGTCTGTGTCACTGCAATCATGCAGATTTTCCACAATATATTTGCATTTGGAAATGTAATATTCATAGAACGGTGAGAAATCAAAACTCCAAAGTTATACACCATAGAGATCAATGCATATTAAATAGGAATCAAACCTACCATTGTAAAATGCAAAAGACCATGAATTAGTAATGAGAAAGCAGCAGGGCATACTGGACCACTAAAAATACACAGCATTATAATTGCTCCCAAATAAGTTCTTGAGTTTTAGCTGGCCATTTTATCCCCTCATGGAGGTGAGTGTACAGAGCAGGAAATTACACTCCAGTTTGAATTTTAACCTGCAACAATGTATGGTTTCAAATGCCAGAATCCGTTGGCATTGCCAGGGAGACAGCAGAAAAGTGTTGACTTCTGCTTTGAGCTTATTAAACGTGGGGGAAAACCTGTGAGGGCCAAATGTTTCTAATATTTATTTCAAATGCTCCACCAGTGGCAGCGCCCCCTGGGATGTGAGCAGGAACTGCAGGAGATGAAAGCCATACGGACTCGGCCCGCTGGGAAGATAGGGCAAGAGACGAAAAATCAGCATCGCGCTTAGTTTCTCGCCTCTCGCGATCTTACCGGCACTGATTTGTCGGCAAAATCGGCTTTGCACCCAGGGCGTGGTGTTGATTTAAACATTCATGATATTATTTAAATGTCATTAGTGAGTTCCGGATGCTACCATCTGGGCTCACTTGTACTTGCCCCCTCACCGGTCGACGTCCTCACAGGTGAGAATCATGTATGTTCCCCCACCAATGGGGACCAGACATGCTGGCCTCATCAGGGGGATTGGGGACTATTGAAGCCTCCCCCAACCCCTGGGTGGTCAGGGGCAGGGCTGGGCAGAGCTCCTTGAGAAAAGCCAGTCAGGCAGTGCCCACCTACCACCCTGGAACTGCCTGGGGGGAATTCTGCAGGGGCAGCAATTGGGGGGCGGGTGCAACTCTGTGGCGCTGGCAATCGTGGCAGGAGACCACCCAGTACACTGGGAGATCCGGGCACCTGCACAATGGCGCCCCAGGAGCTCAGCAACCGGCATCTCCGGTGAGAATAGGCTCTGCCACCCCCTCCCCCCACACTGCTGACTGGGAATCTCAAGTATCACTGGATTTCACTTCGAAAGTAGAATTCGGGTAAACCGGTATAAATAAATACTCGCAAACTAAAGGCATATGATGCATGGGATTTTCCAATCTTCAAATTCTCCAATTTTCCAATGCAATATGTACCTACAAATAGAGAATGGTTAGGGCGGCACGGTAGCACAGTGGTTAGCATTGCTGCTTCACAGCTCCAGGGACCTCGGTTCGATTCCCGGCTTGGGTCACTGTCTGTGTGGAGTTTGCACATTCTCCTCGTGTCTGTGTGGGTTTCCTCTGGGTGCTCCGGTTTCTTCCCACAGTCCAAAGATGTGCGGGTTAGGTTGATTGGCCATGCTAAAATTGCCCCTTAGTGTCCTGAGATGCGTTGGTTAGAGGGATTAGTGGGTAAATATGTAGGGATATGGGGGTAGGGCCTGGGTGGGATTGTGGTCGGTGCAGACTCGATGGGCCGAATGGCCTCTTTCTGCACTGTAGGGTTTCTATGATTTCTATGAGAAGAGTATTGCAGTTATAAACATCTGTCACATAAATGTTTCTGTATTTTGCTATAATTTTGAAGGAACCAGTTGAATAATTTTTTTTGTTTCACTATCAGTGTAGTTATTGGTAAATGTGAGTTGGCACCTTTCAATGTCTCAGTCCTTTAATATGTTCAAACACAAGACCCACTCTGACTTCACATGGTGCACAGTAGGTAATGTGTCTAAACCAGAAGATTGCTACTGGACGTTCTTTGCTCCTGTCATTTCCCAAGGTTTGAACTACCCGCCGACCCCGAGGATCCTGTCATCGCTGTCACCTCCAGTCTCCAGGGTTGAATCTTGTCCTCCCCCATGGCCTTCATCCATGTCAATCCTTATGGTTTAACCCCCACATCCACTCTTCCTGTCAGTCCCCGGAGTTTGAACCTCCCCCCGCTGTGCATCAACAATCAATGACCTATTTTGAAAATGAAGACACCTGCAAAAAAAGGCCTGTGTTATAGGCCCTGAGGTGTCTGCACTTTACAACTTTCACTGTAAGGGATTTGAGTACAGTGGTGTTAACCTGCCCCAGATAAAGAATTGATTGAACAGGCCCGAGGCTTTCTTCCACTGAATTCACTCAACTTCAGATTTTCCATCTGGCTGCCTTTTGTATTTCAAATGTTTGTGCGATCTCACAGCATGACACTTTCACGGAATCAGAATGGGGGCAGAAATGTTTTCAGTGACTAACCGGTGCCTCCTCCAGGCTGCGAGGTTGCACGCCGGAGACGGGATGGGGTTTTGCCATCTGAGGCCAGGACACTTGAAGTAAGTCTACAGCATGGAGCAGCTGCTGTGGACAACAGTCCAGGCCGCCTTCTCCAAGTGCATTCCTGATTTCTTTCACACCATCACAGGCGGACATGACGTCAGCGGCCTAGGCCCTGAGCTCCCTGGACCGCTCTGCCTCAGCACCTCTCTCTGCTCCTTAAAGAAGCAGCGTAAACCCATATGGTGGCACAGTGGTTAGCACTGCTGCCTCGCAGCGCCAGGGAGCCGGGTTCAATTCCGGCCTCGGGTCACTGTCTGTGTGGAGTTTGCGCGTTCTCCCTGTTTCTGCATGGGTTTCCTCTGGGTGCTCCGGTTTCCTCCCACAGTCCAGAAATGTGCAGGTTAGGCGGATTGGCCATCCTAAATTGCTAAATGCATGGGGTTATGGGGATACGGCCTGGGTGGATTGTGGTCGGTGTAGATTCGATCGGCCGAATGGCCTCCTTCTGCACTGTAGGATTCTATTTATTTATTAGTGTCCCAAGTAGACTTACATTAACACTACAATGCAGTTACCTATCTGAACGTCTCCTTATGAGGTTCAGTATCATATGTTGTCTGATGGAAACCCTGTGGAAGCAGCATGGGCACTTTATTACATCAACAACGTATACATGCACATTGTTAACTGGTTTAGCTCAGTTGACTAGACAACTGGTTAATAATGCAAAGTGATGTTAATAGTGTGAGTTCAGTTCCTGTACTGGCTGAGGTTATTCATGAAGGCTCTGCCTTTTCAACCTTGCCTGAGGTGTGGTGATGCTCAGATTAAATTGGTGTCACTCCTAGACTATGGCCATCTTTGGCTATGGTGATTTTACCTTACCTTTTACCTATATAAATATATATCTAAATCATGGAAAATACCAATGTCTTAATGTAGGGGTTTATGATTAAGAAGTTGAAACATATTATAAAATTTGGCAGTGTTATTGATAGTAAGAAAGTTCACGAAGGACTGGTAGACATGGTCAGGTGGGTAGAGTAATAACAAATGGAATTTCCTCTGGCGAAGTCTGAGGGAATGCAGTTAGGGAGCATAAATAAGGTGAGGAACACACGTTACATGGCAGGACACTGGGGTGTCTAGAGGAATGATGTGGAGATGCCGGCGTTGGACTGGGGTAAGCACAGTAAGAAGTCTCACAACACCAGGTTAAAGTCCAACAGGTTTATTTGGTAGCACAAACTTTCAGAGCGCTGCTCCTTCATCAGGTGAGTGAAGAGTTGTATTCACAAACAGGGCATACAAAAATACAGACTCAATTTGCAAGATAATGATTGGAATGCGAGTCTTTACAGGTAATCAAGTCTTAAAGGTGCGGACAATGTGAGTGGAGAGAGGGTAAAGCACAGGTTAAAGAGACGTGTATTGTCTCCAACCAGGACAGTTAATGAGGTTTTGCAAGCCCAGGCAAGTTGTGGGGGTTACAGATAGTGGAACATGAACCCATGATCCTGGTTGAGGCCGTCCTCATGTGTGCGACATGAATCCAAGATCCCGGTTGAGGCCGTCCTCATGTGTGCCAAGGCCATCCCCACACTCACACCTCTTGCCTTCAAACAGCCGCACAACCTCAAACAGACCATTGTCCGCAGCAAACTACTCAGCCTTCAGGAGAACAGTGACCACGACACTACACAACCCTGCCACAGCAACCTCTGCAAGACGTGCTGGATCATCAACACGGATGCCATTATCTCACATGAGAACATCATCCACCAGGTACATGGTACATACTCTTGCGACTCGGCCAACGTTGTCTACCTGATACGCTGCAGGAAAGGATGTCCTGAGGCATGGTAAACTGGGGAGACCATGCAGACGCTACGACAACGGATGAATGAACACCGCTCGAAAATCACCAGGCAGGAGTGTTCTCTTCCTGTTGGAGAACACTTCAGCAGTCACGGGCATTCAGCCCCCGATCTTCGGGTAAGCATTCTCCAAGGCGGCCTTCACAGCACACGACAATGCAGAATAGCTGAGCAAAAACTGATGGCCAAGTTCCGCACACATGAGGACGACCTCAACCAGGATCTTGGGTTCATGTCACACTATCTATAACCCCCATGACATGCCTGGGCTTGCAAAATCTCACTAACTGTCCTGGCTGGGGACAATACACATCTCTTTAACCTGTGCTAATGCTCTCTCCACTCACATTGTCTGTACCTTTAAGACCTGATTACCTGTAAAGACTCGCATTCCAATCATTATCTTGTAAATTGAGTCTGTATCTATGTATGCCCTGTTTGTGAACACAACTCTTCACTCACCTGATGAAGGAGCAGGCTCTGAAAGTTTGTGCTACCAAGTAAACCTGTTGGACTTTAACCTGGTGTTGTGAGACTTCTTACTGGTCTAGAGGAACGCAGGGACCTGGGAGTGCTGCTGCTCCAGGTAGTAGGACAGGTAAATAAAGTGGCTAAGAAGGCATGCAGGGTGCTTCCCTTTATTAGCTGAGGCATAGAATGCAAGAGTAGAGAAGCTTTCTAGAACCGTATAAACACTGCTTAGACTGACGTGATGTGCTGGGTACAGTTCCAGTTACTGCATTACTAACTAGAACTAGGGGGCATAGCCTCAAAATAAGGGGGAGCAGATTTAGGACTGAGTTGAGGAGGAACTTCTTCACTTAAAGGATTGTGAATTTGTGGAATTCCCTGCCCAGTGAAGCAGTTGAGGCTACCTCATTGAATGTTTTTAAGGCAAAGATAGATAGATTTTTGAACTGTAAAGGAATTAAGGGTTAAGGTGAGCAGGCAGATAAGTGAAGCTGAGTCCACAACAAGATCAGTCATGATCTTATTGAATGGCTGAGTAGGCTCGAGGGGCCAAATGGCCTACTCCTACTCCTAGTTCTTATGTTCCTATTACAGGAAGGATGTGATTGCATGAGAGAGGGTACAGAGAGAGCACTTGGAGATTGACAAAGATTCTTCCAGGAATGGAGACTTGTAGCTATGGGTTTGTGTCTGTGTGGGACACATTCTCCCCGTGTCTGCGTGGGTTTCCTCCGAGTGCTCCGGTTTCCTCCCTCACTCCAAAGATGTGCATGTCAGGTGCATTGGCCATGCTAAATTCTCCCTCAGTGTACCCAAACAGGTGGTGGCGGAGTGTGGCGACTAGGGGATTTTCACAGCAACTTCATTGCAGTGTTAATGTAAGCCTACTTGTGACACTAATAAATAAACTTTAAAACTTTAAGCTATGAAGAAAGATTGGGGTACAGGGAGTGTAGGGCCTAGGCAGCTGATGGACAGCATATCACCAGTGATGATGTGAAAGAAGTCAGGGATGGACTTGGAGAAGGCAGCCTGAGCTGTTGTTCACAGCAACAGCTCTCGTTGGCTGCAAGGTCGGAGTTGTTTTCTCTGGAATACGGGTTGATGGGAAATTTAATTGAAGTGAGGGTCCTCGATGGAGTGACTAGGAACGTCCTGTTTCCCTTACCACAGAGGCCAAAAACAAGGAAATGTCAATTGAAAGCAATTGTCAGAAGGATTAGGGGGCAGTAGTGGAGTAAGTTTAGTCACCTGGAGGGTCGTGGCGAGGTAGCAATCCTCATTGCGTGTAAAAAATACTTGGATATGTATTGTGGTGCAGGAACCCACAGTGGTTCAGACCAAGAACTACAACATGAGATCAGGTTGGATAGTTTTATTTCACCTGGCACAGACACAATGGTCCAAATGGTAAATTTTCTTTGAGAATGTCCTCAAACCTATCAAAGTGCTTCGCAGGAATGTTATCAAGCAAACCTAAAGCTACATTAAAGACGGTATAGGTGGAAATGATTGTCCATCCCACGTTGTCAAACAAGCTACCTTTCTCATACCCATCTCAGATAACCAGGAGAGATGGAGACCATTATCTCTTCATAAGTTCACTGGACTCAGTTTCCTAGCTCCACCTTTGCCTCCCCAGCCAAGTGGACCATCAAAATAACATTGACATCCTTTGAATGCTGCACCCTTTCAACTTTCCCAGCAGCCCTTGAGGTACAATTTTCCACACTACTGCACTGCTTTTGGTGAACCCTTGTGCCTAGGCTCAGTGTGGGCGTTGTTACGGACTCTAACTTTCTCGTACAATGTCTATTTCTGAACTGAATGTAACATGGCTGCCTCCAGTCAGTCCCTCATGGCACAGGTCACATGACCACAGCAAGGCAGGTAGGACCTTTAGTACATGATTACACTTCAAAGCCAAGACGGGGGTCCTGCCTGCCATGGGCTTTGGTAATCCTAGGACCCAATTGGCAGTACTTAACAGGGACTCCCTCCCCTTTATGTACTGTGGGATATAATGCCCCGATCTAAATAACTAGAGTATCCACCAACTGACCATAAACAACAATATGGGGAAATCCAGCATGGAGCAAAATATCTCTCCATGAAACACTGCCACCACTTTTAATTCTTTGAATTCCATCACCACTTTCACATGGGCTTTGCTAGCAGTGAATTGGATTTATTAATCAGTGCTGATTATTGTCACGAATGCACTTTTCAAGCCATCGCTATTTTTAAAAATGTGATGTATTTAATTCGCATCAGCAATTATCATCATCTATTTATGAAAAATAATCACGTTTTTGCACAGCAACTGAAATTAAGAAAACTGCTAAAATCACAATTTGTTGTAATTACCCCATACTTATTACATTTAAATCAATCAGCAAATGTTAATGAGATGACAGTCTTTGCCCACACATAGTTATGTGTTCGCTTTCAGTCTGCTGAAGCTGCAAAGTGATGGGAGGAGAGGGAAGGGTTTCTCTGCCGCTGGTGATGAATAGGTACGAGTAAGGAGCTGGACAAGTCTGGCTGCAGTTTGTGTGTGCAGTTGCCTGGGTGACAGCTAAGGCCCCGGGGTGGATGGTGGAGAGCGAGACAACCTCCCTCCTCCCATCACCTCATGCACTGCACAAGCCTGCTCCCAGGTACAGAGGGGTAAATATATGCTCTCATGCTATACCAGCTGTACATTAATGTAACTGTATTAAATTATATAACACACAACTGTCCAGGTGGAATAAGGAAACACCTCTTCCGCTGAACACTCACTTACCTATAATTACACAGATACTTTGCCACTTTCTGTATAATTCTGCATAATTGCAGACATCCTTCCCTCTTGACACACTTGACAGAAAGATATTGCACTTACAGAGCTTTTATCATGCCCTTGGAATGTCTCAAAGTACTTCACATCTAATGAATGACTTCACAAAATATATCCACTGGTCTTTAAGAGGCAAAGGTGGCAATGCATGTGTGTCGAGCCAGACCCCACAAATGAGAAATGTCCAGGTAATGGTTGAGGGAGAAATGTTTGCCAGGGCCAGAATTGTACTCTCCCCGCTCACCCTGGCAGGTTCTGAGGTGGGTGGGTGTGAAACTGCATGGACGGGATTCCCCCCGGAAACTCACCCATCCCAACCCAGATGCAACTTCACGGTGGGCCAGACAAGGCCTCAGGTGGGAAGCCCATCCTTGCCCTTATTTAAGGCCCTTGGGAAACCACCTCATGGCCACTTAAGGGTCTTTTCCCATCTAGCCACAATTTTTAGGCAGGTGGGCGCCAGATGGAGCAGCGTGGGAAATTGAAAAATTTACAAATCTTCATCTCGGGTGAGAAGGGGGCGGTGGGGATGTCAACCTGGATTGTGACCTCTCCATCTTAGGCAATTCCTCGGGATTGAGATTGACTTTGCTTCCACTCTGGTTCTGGGTTCTGAGATGGCTGATCTGCCCAGCGTGTGGCCTGCAGACTGTGCCACATGTGGCTCATAGAATCATAGAATCATAGAATCCTACAGTGCAGAAGCAGACCATTCGGACTATCGAGTTTGCACCGACCACAATCCCACCCAGTCCCTATCCCCATTACCCTATGCATTTACCCCAGCTAGTCCCCCTGACACTAAGGGGCAATTTAACATGGCCAATCCACCTAACCCACACATCTTTGGATGTGGGAAGAAACCGGAGCACCTGGAGGAAACCCACGGGTAGGTTCAGGTACCTTTTGAAGGGTGGGTGTACGCGTTGTTTGGAAGTTTGCGCGTAGTCACTCCAACATCTTGAATTCACCTCTGTATGTTCCCGACCAAGTCTCTCCAAGTGTTTGGTTCCTTCCCAAATTCACCTTCTCCATTTTGGACGGTCAGGGGTATGGTATCATGAGATACAGGGGTCTCCCATGAGTCAGCGGGGATGTTTGACCTCTCCAGGGATGTAATGTGGACATCCCTAAAGCATTTCCACTCTCCTCCTGGGGGTCCCCTGCAGTGATTGAGTTCCAAGCAGAGCAATTGCTCTGGGAGTCTGGCCTAGGTTGTGTTCTCTAGTCCTGGAATATAGACCTTAAATACATAACATTCTAACTGAGAGGTAAGCGTGCTACCAGCTGGGCAAGTTCCATTGCTCAAGCAGCAACTGCCAAGCAAATTCTTGTTTTGTTGTAGAATTGAATTGAGCAGTGCCTGAGCCTGACTCAGGTGCCACTCCTAGTGTTCTGACGGATATTTCTCTCTGAATCGTCAAATACAAATTCACTGGGCTATTTATTTCACTGATATTGTCTGGACTCAAAACAAATGCCATTTTTCTCACTGCTGTGGGAACCGATGCTGCAATGTGTGAATACAATTCTGTCTCACTCTACACTAATTGAGGATAACTACCAGCTTCTTTCAACATTTCGCAACAGCCTGCACAGCAGCTTCATTGTTTGCAACTCCACAATGGTCCACCTCCGACATCCTATACATCTGCCCCAGCACTGCGTTACTTAGAAATCACAGCATCAAAGCGAGCAGTTTGGCCCAATCTGTCGGAATTAGTTTTTGATCTTCCTACATTAGGGGGTGGCACGGTGGCACAGTGGTTAGCATTGCTGCCCCACAGCGCCAGGGACCCAGGTTCGATTCCCGGATCGGGTCACTGTCTGTGTAGAGTCTGCACATTCTCCCCGTGTCTGCGTGGGTTCCCTCTGGGTGCCCCAGTTTCCTCCCACAGTCCAAAAGACGTGCTGGTTAGGTGCATTGGCCATGCTAAATTCTCCCTCAGTGTACCCGAACAGGCGCCGGAGTGTGGCGACTAGGGGATTTTCACAGTAACTTCATTGCAGTGTAAGCCTACTAGTAAATAAACTTATACTTAAAAAACATTACAACACTTTAAGAAATTTGATTTGATTTATTATTGTCTCATGTATTAACATACAGTGAAAAGTATTGTTTCTTGCGCTATACAGACAAAACATACCGTTCATAGAAAAGGAAATGAGGGAATGCAGAATGTCACAGCTAGGGTGTAGAGAAAGATCAACTTAATGCAAGGTAGGTCCATTCAAAATTTTGACAGCAGCAGGAAAGAAGCTGTTCCTGAGTCGGTTGGTACATGACCTCAGACTTTTGTATCTTTTTCCTGACGGAAGAAGGTGGAAGAGAGAATGCCCGGAGTGCATGGGGTCCTTAATTATGCTGGTTGCTTTGCCGAGGCAGCAGGAGGTGTAGACAGAATCAATGGATGGGAAGCTGGTTTGCGTTGTTGGCTGTGTTGGCTGTGTAGCTCTGTGGGATTTGCTGAGTTCATGAAAGGTACTACATAGATCTTAATCCCATGTGCCTGATTTGTTTTCATATCCTTATCCTTTCATTCCCCTTTTCTTCAACCTTCCATTACCAATCTAACCTAGATCGAGAGCAACTCTTTCCTCTGGGTGCAAGAGTCCAGAAGAACAAAGGAAGATGAAGTTAGGCCATTTGAGGGTAATGTCTGGAAGCACTTGTTCATACAAAAGGTATTGGAAATGTGAAACTCTCTCTCACATAAAACTATTGAGGCAGGGGACCAATTGAAAATGTCACAACTGAGATTTTTATTAGAGAAAAACATGAAGGGCTCTGGAACAAAGGCAGATAAGTGGGGATTAGGCACAGATCAATCAGGATCTATCAACCATGATCTAATTGCATGGTAAACAGGCTCATGGGGTTGAATGGCCAGCTCCTGTTCCTATTCTGAAATGTTGACTGTGTCTCTTCTTCATTTACACTAACCCTGGCAGTGCACGCCACATTCCTGTGTGACAACCTTTCCCATCCCATCCTGCATTGTTTATGCTGCACATCATTCGCCGTTGTTACTCTGTGCATTATCCTCACACCCTGCAGCATAATCACAACAATTACATTTATTCAATCTCTGCCTGTTCAGGAAGAATCAGATGGTTACAGTCAGGTCAATAATACAATCGTTCATATCTACTGATCAGGAAAATGTGCATTTATATTGTACAGTTCTCACAGTTCAGGTGCAATGAATTACAGTGACTGCTGTTATGTAACAAAATTCGAGCAATACAGCACTCCCGAGGGGCAATTTTGATAGTGGGAAAGCAACGATAGTGAGTTGACATCCTGTTTTAAAATCAGTCAAAAGGGAAATTGCTCGAGATGAGAAATAGGCAGCTGATTCACTGGCTCCCACTCCACACCATCACACATTCAAAATTTACCTCCCCCTTACATAGTTCATTTGTTAGTCACAAGTAGGCTTACATTAACACTGCAGTGGAGTTATTGTGAAAATCCCCCTAGTCACCACACTCCGGCACCTGTTCGGGTACACTGAGGGAGAATTTAGCATGGCCAACGCACCGAACCAGCACATCTTTCGGACTGTGGGAGGAAACTGGAGCATCCGGACGAACCCACACAGACATGGGGAGAATGTGCAGACTCTGCACAGACAGTGACCCAAGCGGGGAATTGAACGTAGGTCCTTGGCGCTGTGAAGCAGCAGTGCTAACCACTGTGCCACCTGCCGCCCCATTGTGCTAATGTGCAGTATTGGAGTACATTATAAACTCCAATCCTAATGTGGGTGTTGAGGCCATTTCAGAGAGTGCTACTCACAGAATCAAACTGTTAAAACAAAGATGCAAACGCTGCTTTACACGTTTGACAGACTCTACCTATCATTGTTACCCTGGTGGTACAAACTCCACTGCCATCCATCCACTGTACTAATGCATAACGACACCAATGAACTGAAACGCTGTGTTAGCTTGACCATAACTACATGAACATGATTTTGAGACTGCTGACTGAGGGGGCTCGATGCTCCTCAGCTCTTACCCCTCTCATCATTTCTGGAGAATGTCTTTGTTCTTATGAGCCAATGGGAGGGATGTACACCAACCCCTTCCCTTCATTAAGTACACTTAAAGTACACTTTTCAACAAGGATGGGTTGCAAATACCCATGAGTAACACAAATCTGGCAGTAATTCCATTTAATTTGCCCTAAATTATCATAGCTTGACTTAACCTAAGAAGCATTCGAGATACCATGACACTTCTGGTGTACTCCATAGGCCAGCAACCGGGGAAAGATATAGAGGAACACATTTTCAGAAAAATTGCAAATAGGTGCAAAAGCTATAGAAACATAGTACATCGGAGCAGGAGGAGGCCATTTGGCCCTTCGAGCCTGCTCCGCCATTTATTACGATCATGGCTGATCATCCAACTCAATAGCCTAATCCTCCTTTTTGCCCTTTGATCCCATCACTCCAAATGCTATATCCAGCTGCCTCTTGAATGCATTCAATGTTTTGGCATCAACTACTTCCTATGGTAATGAATTCCACAGGCTCACCACTCTTTGGGTGAAGAAATGTCTCCTCACCTCTGTCCTAAATGGTCTATCCTGAATCCTCAGACTCTAATCCTTGGTTCTGGACTCCCCAACCATTGCGAATATCCTCCCTGCATCTACTCTATCTAGTCCTGTTAGAATTTTATAAGTCTCTATGATATCCCCCCTCATTCATCTGAACTCCAGCGAAAACAATCCTAACCTAGTCAATCTCTCCTCATACATCAGTCCCGCCATCTCCAGAATCAGCCTGGTAAACCTTCGCTGCACTCCCTCGAGAGCAAGAACATCCTTCCTCAGAAAAGGAGACCAAAACTGCACACAATACTCTAGGTGTGACCTCACCAAGGCCCTGTATAATTGCAACAACACATCCCTGCTCCTGTACTCGAAACCTCTTGCAATGAAGGCCAACATTCTATTTGCCTTCTTTACCGCCTGCTGCACCTGCATGTTTACCTTCAGTGACTGGTGCACAAGGACACCCAGGTCTCGCTGCACACTCCCCTCTCCCAATTTACAGCCATTCAGGTCGTAATCTGCCTTCATATTTTTGCTTCCAAAGTGAATAACTTTGGATAACCTCACACTTATCCAAATTATACTGCATCTGCCATTGATTAGCTCACTCACCCAACCTGTCCAGATCATTCTGAAGGATCTCTGCATCCTCGTCAAGTTCACCCTCACACCCAACTTGGTATCATCTGCAAACTTTGAGATGTTACATTTTGTTCCCCCATCCAAATCATTAATATATATTGTGAATAGCTGGGGTCCCAGCACCAATCCCTGTGGCACTCCACTAGTTACTGCCTGCCAATTTGAAAAACACCCATTAATTCTTACTCTTTGTTTCCTCTCTGCCAACCAGTTCTCTATCCATCTCAATACGCTAGAGTAGTGATAATGGGGGACTTGAATCATCCTAAATTGACTGGGATAGTGGTAGTATAAAGGGCTGCAGGATCGGGGGGGGAGTTTCTGAAGTGTTTCGGAGAATTTTCATGACCGTATCATATTGTGTCTCCGTGGGTTTCCTCCTGGTGCTCCGGTTTCCTCTCACAGCCCACAGATGTGCAGTTTAGGTGGATTGGCCATGCTAAATTGCCCTAGTGTCAAAAGATGTGCAGGTTAGGTGGATTGGCCATGCTAGGTTGCTCCTTCGTGTCCTAGGATGTGTAGGTTAGGAGGATTAGTCATGGTAGATGTGCAGGGTTGTGCGGATAACGTGGGAGCTGGGTGGAATTCTCTATCAGAGTCGGTGCAGACTCGACAAGAAAGGAACCATTGCTGTATCTGGTTCTAGGGAATGAGGTGGATCCAGTGTTCACAGGGAACCTTTAGGGAATGGTGGCATCATAAAGTTTAGATTATTTATGAAAGAGGACATGGAGCAATCTAGAGTCAAAATATTTAATAATAGGAGGACGAATTTCAGGGGGTAAGAGCAGAGCAGTCCAAAGTGGACTCAAAGATTGACAGGCAGAACTATAAATCAGCAGTAGGCTGCTTTTAGAGAGAAGATGGTTCAAGCACAGTTCAGGCACATTCACACAAGGAGGAAAGGTTGGGAAAACAAAACCAAAGCTCACTGGACGATGAAAGAGATAGAAAGTAAGATGAAGAATATAAAAGGGGGAGATGACAGTTATCAGACTGATATTACAAACAGGAACTTGGCTGAATATTGAAAGCTCAGAAGGGAAGTGAAAAAGAAAATGAAAGACAAAGCGAGAGTATGAGAAGAAACTGCCAGCTAACACCAAAGGGAATCCAGTTGTCTTCTACAGACCCATAAATAGCAAAAAGGTAGCAACACGAAGGGGCAATTAGTGACCAAAAGTGGGCCCATACATGGAAGTAGAGGGCAAAGTTGAGGTAGTAAATGAATACTTTTCCTCTGTCTTTATCAAGGAGGAATACACTGCTTAAGAATTCATTTTAAAAATGTAGTTGAGACACTGGATGGGTTAAAAATTGATAAAGAGGAGGTGTTAGAGAGGCTCCCTGCATTTAAAGTGACCAAGTGGGATGCATCCAAGGATACAGAGGGAAGAAACTTTGGAAACATTGACCATAATCATCAAATTCTCCTTAGATCCGGGAATTGTTCCAGAGGACTGGAAAATTGTCAAAGAGGGTGCAAGTGTAAAACCAGCAACTAAAGGCCAGTGAGTTTAAGCTTGGCAGTGCAGGAGCCTTTATAAATGATAAACAGGGATAAAATTGACAGTGTGGAACAGTTAAGGAAAGCCAGCATGGATTTACTGAAGGCAAATCGTGTTTGACTAACTAGATTGAGTTTTTGGATGCCGTGTCAGGAAGGACTGATGAGGGTAATGCGGTTGATGCAGAGGACATGGACTTCAAAAAGGCATTTGACAGAGTGCTACACAACAGACTCAGTCCAGAAAAATTAAAGCCCATGGAATCAAAGGGACGGTGGTGGCATGGCTGAGAGACAGGAAACAGGAAGTTGATTTGTTTGATTTATTATTGTCAAATGTATGCCATCTTAGTAAAGGCCAGAAAATCAACACCCTCACCCAAAACAGGTGCAAGGCCCTTGAACTGGCAAATAAGATTTGATTTGATTTATTATTGTCACCTGTATTAGTACGCAGTGAAAAGTATTGTTTCTTGCACGCTATACAAAGCATACCGTTCATAGAGAAGGAAAGGAGAGGGTGCAGAATGTAGTGTCACAGTCATAGTTAGGGTGTTGAGAAAGATCAACTTAATGCAAGGTAGGTTCATTCAAAAGTCTGATGGCAGCAGGGAAGAAGCTGTTCTTGAGTCGGTAGGAACGTGACCTCAGACTTTTGTACCTTTTTCCCGACAGAAGAAGGTGGAAGAGAGAATGTCCGTGGTGTGTGGGTTCCTTGATTATGCTCGTTGCTTTTCTGAGGCAGCGGGAAGTGTAGACAAAGTCAATGAATGGGAGGTTGGTTTGCGTGATGGACTGGGCTTCGTTCACGACCCGTTGTAGTTTCTTGCGGTCTTGGACAGAGCAGGAGCCATACCAAGCTGTGATACAACCAGAAAGAATGCTTTCTATGGTCCATCTGTAAACGTTGGTGAGAATCATAGCGGGCATGCCAAATTTGCTTAGCCTGCTGAGAAAGTAGAGGCATTGGCTTTCTTAACTATAGTCGACATAGGGGGGACCAGGACAGGTTGTTGGTGATCTGGACACCTAGAAACTTGAAGCTCTCAACCATTTCCACTTCATCCCCATTGATGTAGACAGAAGCATTTCCTCCACTATGTTTCCTGAAGTCGATGACTATCTCGTTCATTTTGTTGACATTGAGGGTGAGATTATTGTCATCGTAACAGTTCACCAGATTCTCTATCTCTTTCCTGTAGTCCATCTCATCATTGTTTGAGATCCGACCCATTACAGTGGTGTCATCAGCAAATTTGAAAACTGAGTTGGAGTGGAATTTGGCCACACAGTCATAGGTGTATAAGGAGTATAGTAGGGGGCTGAGGACAGAGTCTTGTGGGGCACCGGTGTTGAGGATGATTGTGGAGGAGATGTTGTTGCCTATCCTTACTGATTGTAGGCAGGGTGGGGGCTGGCGGAGGCAGTGGCTGGTGGATGGTTGTTTGTCAAACTGCAGACATGTACACAGTGATGTTGGCACTTAGACCACTGCTTTTTTCCATCTAGCTTTGAGTGCACAGGACGCAGTTTCAAAATTTGCTGATGACACATCACTTAAAAATATTGTGATCAGTGGGGAGGAAAGACTTCAAGAGGATCTTTTATCATGCAGCTCGTGGTTAGGATCTGGATTGCACTGCCTGAGAGTGCGCTGGAGGCAGATTCAATCGTGGCTTTCAACAGGGAATTAAGCAGGTGTAGAGACAGGGCTGGGCTCTGGGGAAAAGGTGGTGGATTGGTCCAAGGTGAGTCACTCTTGGGCAGAGCCAGCATTTTCACATGGGCTGAATGGCCTCCTTCTGTGTTGGAGCCATTTTATGAGTCCATGGGTGGGATTTTACAACCCCGCTTGAGCGAGACCAAAATTTCCTGCCCAAGGTCAACGGACATTTCGTGGCAGGCAAGGCAGTAGAATTCCAGCTCATAATGTCAGAGTGAGCAAGAACCAATTAACTTGTGAAAGAACAAAGAACAAAGAACAAAGAACAGTACAGCACAGGAAAAAGGCCCTTCGGCCCTCCAAGCCTGTGCCGCTCATTGGTCCAACTAGACCATTCGTTGTATCCCTCCATTCCCAGACTGCTCAAGTGACTATCCAGGTAAGTCTTAAATGATGCCAGCATGTCTGCCTCCACCACCCTACTTGGCAGCATTCCAGGCCCCCACCACTCTCTGTGTAAAAAACGTCCCTTTGATATCTGAGTTATACCTCGCCCCTCTCACCTTGAGCCCGTGACCCCTTGTGATCGTCACCTCTGATCTGGGAAAAAGCTTCCCACTGTTCACCCTTCATAATTTTGTATACCTCTATTAGGTCTCCCCTCATTCTCCGTCTTTCTAGGGAGAACAAGCCCAGTTTACCCAATCTCTCCTCATAGCTAAGACCCTCCATACCAGGCAATATCCTGGTAAACCTTCTCTGCACTCTCTCTAAAGCCTCCACGTCCTTCTGGTAGTGTGGCGACCAGAACTGGACGCAGTACTCCAAATGTGGCCTAACCAGCGTTCTATACAGCTGCAACATCAGACTCCAGCTTTTATACTCTATACCCCGTCCTATAAAGGCAAGCATACCATATGCCTTCTTCACCACCTTCTCCACCTGTGCTGCCACCTTCAAGGATTTGTGGACTTGCACACCTAGGTCCCTCTGTATTTCTATACTCTTGATGGCTCTGCCATTTATTGTATAACTCCCCACTACATTAGTTCTTCCAAAATCACTTCGCATTTATCTGGATTAAATTCCATCTGCCATTTCTCTGCCCAATTTTCCAGCCTATCTATATCCTGCTGTATTGGCCGACAATGTACATCGCTATCCGCAAGTCCAGCCATCTTCGTGTCATCCGCAAACTTGCTGATAACACCAGTTACACCTTCTTCCAAATCATTTATATATATCACAAACAGCAGAGGTCCCAGTACAGAGCCCTGTGGAACACCACTGGTCACAGATCTCCAGCCGGAAAAAGACCCTTCGACTGCTACCCTCTGTCTCCTGTGGCCAAGCCAGTTTTCTACCCATCTAGCCACCTCTCCTTGTATCCCATGAGCCTTAACCTTCTTATCAACCTGCCATGAGGGACTTTGTCAAATGCCTTACTGAGATCCATATAGACGACATGGAAAGATTGGATTTGGACAATCTAATTGAAGTTATGTCACATTTTCTGCTGCGAGTTGCCGAATAGAATGAACCGCCAAACTTTTAAAGTTCTGTGCATTTATGGTTCTATGAAAATATATGGTTCTATGGAAATGCAACAGGCTTGCATTTATATAGAGTCATAGGGCCCGATTGCGGTAAAGTTGGGCGCCGGGCCTAGACCGCGATCTGCACCCGATTCTGAGCAGATCGCGGCTTTACTGACACCCGATTCGGGCACGGGTCCAGCCCACGCACTAATCGGGCGGCCCGACGATTTAAATGTATTTGCATGCATTTAAATCGACTTAATGAACTGCGCGCCCAACCCTACCGCCAAATCCCACTTTACCGTCTTCTGGCCCGATCCGCGTCCGCGCTGTAAGCGACCTGCAAAGTAAAAGTCTGAAGTCGTCACTGCAGCTTCCGAAGAGCGGGGTCAGAGACTGCAACGGCTCTCTGACCCAGGTCATCCTCTGGTCGGCGGGGGGGGGGGGGGGGGGGGCGGTGGTCCGCTGCCAGTCTGCGGCCGATCGGTGGGGAGAGAGGGGGCAGGGGGGTCCGCCGCCACTCTGCGGGTGATCCCTCCTCTCCACCGGAGGAACGAATGCCTCCTGCCGGAGTGGACGTGCGGCCATGCCATCCCACAAAACCTTCAGGATGAAGCGATTCCTCGCTAAGAAGATGAAGCAGAACCGGCCGATTCCACAGTGGATCCGCATGAAAACCGGCTACAAGATCAGTACAAATCCAAGAGGAGACACTGGAGAAGGACCAAGCTGGGCCTGTAAAGGGATACACCATCACTGGTACACTACCAGCCACAGATTACTCTTCCCTGCAGGGGCAAGAGAGCGGGAGAGATGGCCCGCGTCCGAATCGGGTGTCGGTAAAGCCACGAACTGCTCGGAATCGGGTGCAGATCGTGGTATCGGCACAGCGCCCAACTTTACTGCGATTTCGCGCCCGAAAACGGGCACAAAGTTTTGGTAAAATCGGGCCCTTAGACTCCAAATGTTAAAATAGGGCCCATAGAGTCATTGAGGTTTCCAGCATGGAAACAGGCCCAACTTGTCCATGCCGCCCTTTTTTTTAAAGCCCTAAGCTCGCCCTACATTTGGCCCATATCCCTCTATACCCATCTTACCCATGTAACTGTCTAAATGCTTTTTAGAAGACACCATTGTACCCGCCTCTACTACGACCTCTGGCAGCTTGTTTCAGACACTCACCACCCTCTGTGTGAAAAAATTGCCCCTCTGGACCCTTCTGTATCTCTCCCCTTTTACCTTAAACCTATGCTGTCTAGTTTTAGACTTCCCTGACTTTGGGAAAAGATATTGACTATCTACCTTATATATCGTCCCACACAACTTTTGCACGTTCCAATTTGCCTCACAGCTTCTTTGTGCAGTGTGGTCACTGACAGAATGGAGGAAATTCTTCTTAACCCATTCATCCCAGGCATTATTGCTGTCACTGGGCTGCTTAGTTTGGAACTGGTGACTGGCTGTTATTTCCCACCCCAGGAGATGTGATGTAGATCAAGAATCCACAAAGTATACCAAGTTTAAAAAGAGATTGATGCAATTTATTTTAGATATATATATATATTTATGGATAGGAGGTTGCATTTTGAGTGATCCATAATTAAAATGTTCAACACCATCATAAAAGGACAATGAGACAACTTTGTTACGTGCGATTCTTCACACAGGAACGGGCCGATACCGAGGGGGAGAAACGCGGAGGGGACGACAGGGTTGATCAGAAAATCCATGAGCTGCAGCCTGGACATGAGTGTCCGCCGAACCCCAGTCCAGCCACATCCAGACAAGACAGACGCGCATACCATTCAACACTTCCACAGCTCACGCACTCCCAGGGTCTAACCGTCCTGCTTTCCCTTTCTAAATGACCTTCCCTCCACTCCAGTATATAGGTTATTGCCATATAGATCCCCAGACACTTGTTTCTGCCCCCTCCCAGTTATATAGGTTATTACCGTATATATCTCCCAGGCGCTGGTTCCATAGAACCATAGAACCATAGAAAATTACAGCTCAGAAACAGGCCTTTTGGCCCTTCTTGTCTGTGCCGAACCATTTTTTGCCTAGTCCCACTGACCTGCACTTGGACCATATCCCTCCATGCCCCTCTCATCCATGAACCCGTCCAAGTTTTTCTTAAATGTTAAAAGTGACCCCGCATTTGCCACTTTATCCGGCAGCTCATTCCACACTCCCACCACTCTCTGCGTGAAGAAGCCCCCCCCTAATATTCCCTTTAAACTTTTCTCCTTTCACCCTTAACCCATGCCCTCTGGTTTTTTTCTCCCCTAGCCTCAGCGGAAAAAGCCTGCTTGCATTCACTCTATCTATACCCATCAAAATCTTATACACCTCTATCAAATCTCCCCTCAATCTTCTACGCTCCAGGGAATAAAATCCCAACCTATTCAATCTCTCTCTGTAACTCAGCTTCTCAAGTCCCGGCAACATCCTTGTGAACCTTCTCTGCACTCTTTCAACATTATTTACATCCTTCCTGTAACTAGGTGACCAAAACTGTACACAATACTCCAAATTCGGCCTCACCAATGCCTTATATAACCTTACCATAACACTCCAACTTTTATACTCGATACTCCGATTTATAAAGGCCAATGTACCAAAAGCACTCTTTACGACCCTATCCACCTGTGACGTCACTTTTAGGGAATTCTGTACCTGTATTCCCAGATCCCTCTGTTCAACTGCACTCTTCAGAGTCCTACCATTTACCCTGTACGTTCTTCTTTGGTTTGTCCTTCCAAAGTGCAATATCTCACACTTGTCTGCGTTAAATTCCATTTGCCATTTTTCAGCCCATTTTTCTAGTTGGTCCAAATCCCTCTGCAAGCTTTGAAAACTTTCCTCACTGTCCACTACACCTCCAATCTTTGTATCATCAGCAAACTTGCTGATCCAATTTACCACGTTATCATCCAGATCATTGATATAGATGACAAACAACAATGGACCCAACACCGATCCCTGCGGCACACCACTAGTCACAGGCCTCCACTCAGAGAAGCAATCCTCCACAACCACTCTCTGGCTTCTTCCATTGAGCCAGTGTCTAATCCAATTTACTACCTCCCCATGTATACCTAGCGACTGAACCTTCCTAACTAATCTCCCATGAGGGACCTTGTCAAAGGCCTTGCTGAAATCCAGGTAGACAACATCCACCCCCTTCCCTTCATCCACTTTCCTGGTAACCTCCTCGAAAAACTCTAATAGATTGGTCAAACATGACCTACCATGCACAAAGCCATGTTGACTCTCCCTAATAAGTCCCTGTCTATCCAAATATTTGTAGATCCTATCCCTTATCACACCTTCCAATAACTTGCCCACCACCGACGTCAAACTTACTGGCCTATAATTTCCCGGATTTCTTTTGGAATCTTTTTTAAACAACGGTACAACATGAGCCACCCTCCAATCATCCGGCACCCCCCCCCGTGAATACTGACATTTTAAATATGTCTGCCAGGGCCCCTGCAAGTTCAACACTAGCTTCCCTCAAGGTCCGTGGGAATACCCTGTCCGGTCCTGGGGATTTATCCACTCTGATTTGCCTCAAGACAGCGAGCACCTCCTCCCCTTTAATCTGTAAAGGTTCCATGACCTCCCTACCTGTTTGCCCTATTTCCGTAGACTCCATGCCCATTTCCTCAGTAAATACGGATGCAAAAAAAAATGGTTCCTGCCCCTTTTCACTATATAGGTTATTAATCTATGAATATCTCAGGCACTTTTCTGCTTCCCACGGCACCTTCCCATTCCTTCATGGAAGGTGCAACACCTATCCCTTTACCTCACCCATCCTGACTATCCAAGGGCCCAAACACTCATTTCAGGTTAAGCAACATTTCACTTTCACCTCCTCCAATCTGATTACTCTATTCGCTGCTCCCAACGTATCTCCTCCACATTGGGGAGACTACACTGGGGAGACATTGGGGCTTGCGGCTCCGAAAGCTTGTGTGGCTTTTGCTACCAAATAAACCTGTTGGACTTTAACCTGGTGTCGTTAAACTTCTTACTGAGACTAAACAAAGACAGGGTGACCACCTTGCGAAACACCTTCGCTCCATCTTCAAGCAGCTTTTTGATCGCTTGCCATTTCAGCTCAGCATCTTGCTCTCATGCCCAGGTATCCGTCCTTGCCCTGCTACAATGCTCCAGTGATGCCCAATTCAAACTGGAAGAACAACACCTCAGTTTCCAATTACAACACATCTTATGGATTCAACATTGAGTTCAACAACTTTAGACTGTGAATTTTCCCCTCCACCTTGACTGCCCCTCCCATTTTAATTTTAGGTTCCCTTGGCTTGCCCCAACACAACCCCACTCGACTGCTCCCCCACATGGCCATCCGTCCCTTATATTCAGGTTTGCTCTCACTGAGCACTGACCTTAGTTCTCCTTTATTAACGCATTCTGCTATCTTCTGCCACTGTTAGCACATCTTCAGTCCTTAATGGCACCATTAACACAGTCCTATGTCTTGTGTCCATGGCGCCTCTGTCAATCTCTCCTTTGCTCTGACATGTCCCTGTCTTTCTATACTGCGCCGCCTCCTCCACCCACCTCTCCAACTATATAATTCTTTATATTTCTACCCTTCCAGTTCTGTAGAAGGGCCATATGTACTCGAAACGTTCACTCTGTTTCTCTCTTCACAGACGCTGCCAGACCTGCTGAGTTTATTCATCATTTTCTGTTTACCCTTCAGATGTCCAGGTACTTATTCCTGTCCTTCTCCCAGTTATATAGATTGTTAATGTAAAGATCTCCCAGCCAGCTGCTCCGTCCCTCTTCGCAATGGCACAGTGGTTAGCACTGCTGCCTCATGGCACCAGGGACCTGGGTTTGATTCCCGGCTTGGGTCACTGTCTGTGCAAAGTCTGCATGTTCTCCCCATGTCTGCGTGGGTTTCCTCCGGGTGCTCCGATTTCCTCTCACAGTCTAAAAGACCTGCTGGTCAGGTGCATTAGGAATGCTAAATTCTCCCTCAGTGTACCTGAACAGGCACCAGAGTGTGGTGACTAGGGGATTTTCACAGAAACTTCATTGCAGTGTTAATGTAAACCTACTTGTGACACGAATAAATAAACTTTAATATTTATATTGGTTATCAATATATAGATCAGGCACTTGGTCCTGTCCTCTCCAGTTATATAGGTTATTGATGTATAGATCTCTCACACTCGTTCATGTCCTCCTCAGTTATATATGTTTTCAATCTGTGGAACTCCCAGGTACTTATTCCTGTCCCTCAACAATTTTATGTTATTAATGTATAGATCTCCCAAACACTTGTTCTTGTCCTTCTCCAGTTATATAGGTTATTAACCTCTGCATCTCTCAGCCATTGTTCCTGTCCTTCCCAATTATATAAGTTATTAATGTATAGACCTCTCAAACATTGTTCCTGTCCTCCCCAGTTATATAGGTTATCAATCTATGGATCTCTCAAACATTGTTCCTGTCCTCCCCACTTATATAGCTTATTAATGTATGGATCTCTCAGGCACTTGTTATTGCCACTCTCCCAGTTATATAGGTTATTCATCTCTAGATCTCTCAGACACTTGTTCTTCCTCCTCCCCTCTCTCTGCTTCTCCCCTCAGCTGTCTCCCCCACACCTCACTGCTCCTCCTCTAACCCACTTATCCTATATGCTATTTATTTGTCTCGGTGTTTGTGTGGTTCCTAATTGAAACGCTGTAGCAGTTCCTCGGTCGGAGCGGCGGTGACGGTGCCAGGTCCTCCTGTCTCTTGTTGGGGCGGGAGGGGGATCAGATTGTCCCGCCTCGCCTTGCCTTCACCTCTGTCGGTCTGTGTGTGTGTACACCGAGCAGGGATGGCCGAAGCTGCTCGGGTCGCTGCTGCCGTGAGCGCAGGGGAAGGTGCCTCTGATTTGCCCGGGCTGCTGGAGCTGACAGAAGAGGAGGAAGTTTTCCTGGCTCTGGAAGATGGGAAGCAGACAGGCCCGGGAGACCCTCTGCTGCTGACCGCTGGCGGCTCCAGAGCACCGTCCACCCAGGACATGGAGAACCAGTTCCTGCATCTGGCCATCAAGAAACAAGTCTCGTACAGGTAGGGAGGCAGCTCCCCAGTGTGAGTGTGTGTGTAGCTTCACCCGGGGCTGCAGAGGCGGAATCTGTCCTGCAACTTCTGTTCAAACTGTAGACACATTGGAAAGTGTGATAGATTTCAAACTATATATATATTATTTAGGCGCAATTAAAACTGAAATTGTATATTATATAAACACATTGGAAACTGTAACTGTATATATTATATATAGACACATTGGAAACTGGATATATTTCAAATGATATGTTATATAGAGACGTAATTAAAATTGTAACTATGTTACATAAACGCATTTGAATCTGTAACTGAATATATTATACATAAACACATTATACATAAACACTATATATTTGAAACTGCATATACTATATGTAAACACATTTGAAACTATAAATTTGAAACTATATATTATATATAAACACATTTGAAGCTATATATATTTGAAACCGTATATATGCATTAAATGTAGTCACATTGAAACAGTATAGATTCGAAACTTTAGATTAAGAATATAGACATTTGAAAATGTATATATTTCAAGCTATTGACGCATTTGAAACTATAGGTTTTAAATTGTATATATAATTATATATGCAAACACAATTGAAACTATAGATTTCAAACGATATGCTTAAACTATATACATCTCGACACATTTGACACTATATATATAAATATATTAAGATAAAATTGGGGCAATTGTCATTGCATTGTGCTGATTGTAGCACTCACTACAAATTGTCAGAATCTTGATGAACATTCGGTCACTTGTGTTGTAGATTGATTTGATTGTAGCCCTGTTACTTTCGGCAAAGGGAATTGGGCTGCTTACTCGAAAAGCCCAGTCCACCAAAGCTGAGCCGCTAGAAGCAGAGAACTGGTTAGGTTCTGTGCAAATACCACATGGCCATCCAACTAATGCAATCTCATTAAAGCTGGAAGGTTCATGGTACTCTCCTGCCCCTTGCATGAGAGAATTGACCTTTAGCAGTTTGGAGTGCCTGACAGACACTCCCCGACGCTGTTTGCAAATCTCAGATTTTACAGTGTCTGCATGCTTAATAAGAAATAAAACTGAAAGATCCCGCTAATCCGTGCCTCTCTTTGACAGGGGATTGAGGTTATGACATGGGGAGATGTGTCTGGGCAGGCTGTCTGTACAAGGCAAGCTCCAGAAAGGTCCATGGACGCTGGAAACAAGCAGGGGTCATCTTTTCTGGGAGTTTGGTTCAAGGCTGAATTAAAACCTGCTCCATATAAAGTGACACGCGTGAGTTGTTGGCGCTATTTTGTGAATTTCTGGGCGGAACTTCTGATGAATCGCTCTCTGAGGCACATTGTACAGAAGCCCTGTGGTTTCACTTAGATGTCCATGGGAGTTAGACCCGAAATTACACCCATTCTGCCAGCTCAAATTCCGCTCCAATTTCCTGTCAATTTCATTCGTGAGCTCTCAGGTGGGGTGGAAATCAACATGAACACTCGGGACCCCGGAAAAGCAGGCTCAGACTCACACCGTACATTCATACCCTCTTTGAGGATGAAAATCAGTTTCCATTAGTTTAACCTTTTTGGGTCAATGTTCCTGAAGTTGCATTCGGAGCTGCGTGCCCATGTAAAGGTGGCTGCAATGTATCCAGTGGGACAAACAAGAACATCGAGCATGTGTCACTGAGGATAAAGGGCAACGTTCAAACATTCGGCCTTTTGGCTAAGATCAAGTGTAGTATGGATTGGATGCTGCACTTGGTTGAGGTCATTAGGTTACACTGAAGCTTCATATGTTTCCTATGAAGCAATTTTTAAAGGCGGCCTTTTGGCTAAGATGCAAATGAGCTCAAGTCTTGGAGGAGGTGTTGCTTTGCTCCTCCAATCAGCTTGGCTCATGTAGATCAGGCCCAGGACAGGGTGGTTTGGTCGCTCACCCTGTCTTGTCAGCCTGGATCGGAAATGTCTCAACTTGTTGAGAATCTGAATTGGATTTGATTTGATTGAATTGGAAAAGTATTTTTAAAAAATACAACGCCAAAAAACAACCTTTTTTTGCTGCACCATAAATTTGCTGGCAGTGTCCAGCGGAAAGCAGGAAACGGTGGTGTAAAGCTGTGTAATTTGGGAGAGGGACCATTGTCCTGGGAGGACTTGCATGTTGACTGTAAGGGCCTGATTTTATTATTTTCATTCCAAGTGCTGAATCGGGGCGTAATGCAGATCCGACTTAGAAATCTGCTTTCAGGCGCCCCCATACGCTCTCAGCCATCTCCAGTCCCATTCGCGCTGTGGGCGGGGCTTAGCGCATGCGCAGTTTGAAAAAAATTTGAAAAAGCGCGCCCGTGTCAGATCGCTCCCGGGCCACAGAAAGTGGAGAAAGTGGCCCGGGAGCGAAAAGCGGGAGCGAGGGTGCACACACATATCACTGTCCCCCTCATCCACCCCCCCCCCCCCCCCGCTACCCACACACATCACTGTCCCCCTCATCCACCCCCCCACTATTCACACACATCGCTGCCCCCCTTATCCACCCCCCAATATTCACACACACCACTGTCCCCCTCATCCACCCCCCCACTATTCACACACATCGCTGCCCCCCTTATCCACCCCCCCCCACTACCCAGACTGATTGCCACCCCTGCCCCCCTACTCCCCCCACTGATCGCCCGCAGAGCGGCAGCGGACCCCCAGCACCCCCCCCGCGCCCCCGCCATAGATCCATCTGTCCCCCCCCCGCCCCTGAGATACATATTACCCATCTCCCTCCTCCCGCCGCCCCCCCTCCCCCACCGACAATGATCTGGCCTCACTCATCCCCCCCAGAGAACGGTCTGGCCTCACTCAACCTTCCCTCCCCCCCAGACAATGATCTGGCCTCACTCATCCCGCCCAGGGAATGGTCTGGCCTCTGCCCGCCCCCCCCCCCCCCCAGACAATGATCTGGTCTCACTCATTCCCTCCCCAGAGAATGGTCCGGCCTCACTCACCCCCCCCCCCGACAACGGTCTGCCCCCCCCCCCCCCCCCCCCCCCCCCAGAGGAACATCTGACCCGCCTCCTCCTCCCACCCCACCGGACAACGATCAGCCCTCCCTTCCCCCCCCCCCCCCATCAAAGATACATCTGACCCGCCTTATCCTTCCTCTCCCCCCACTAGACAACGATCTGGCCTCATTCCCCTCCCCCCTCAACCGGAGAATGATCTGACCCGCCTCCCTCCTCCCCCCCACCACTGATCTGAGTCAGGGAGCCGTTGGAAGCTCTGAACATGCTCTTCAGCAGCTGGAGCGCCCGATTCAGACTTCTATTCAGCAGGTCCATTACGGCACGGTTCCGGATCGGCAAACGCGGTGGTAAAGGGGGAAATGCTGATAAAGTTGGGCGGGCAGTTCATTAATTCAATTTAAATGCATGCAGATGTATTTAATTCGTCGTTGCGCCCGTTTTGGGCGCGAATTGAATCGCCGCCATTCCCGGGTTTTGGCAAAGTGGCAATCTGCGTGGACGCAGGTGCGGATCGCGTTAATGGCCTCACACCCGACTTTACCACGTTTTAGCACCCGAAAACGGGCGTGAGGAAATGGTAAAATAGGGCCCTAAGTGGGGAAAGATGGAGGTGGCTCCAGTGTATGGCACCTACGTGCCTATCCTCCTTGGGTTTGTGCCCAGTTGTTGTGATTGATGCAGCTCCAATATGCAGAGCTGCCATCCTGACTGCTTTTGTTTCTAGTATTACCGACGTGGGTGTCACAGTGGCACAGTGGTTAGCACTGCTGCCTTGCAGGGCCCGGGTTCAATTCAGACCTCGGGTCACTGTCTGTGTAGAGTTTGTGCATTCTCCGTGTCTGCGTGGGTTTCCTCCAGATGATCTGGTTTCCTCCCACAGTCCAAAGATATGCGTGTTAGGTTGATTGGCCATGGCAAATTGCCCCTCAGTGTCAGGGGTTTGGCAGGATAAAATATGTGGGGTTATGGGACTAGGGCCTGGGTGGGACTGTGGTTGGTGCAGATTTGATAGGCCAAATGGACTTCTTCTGTACTGTAGGGATTCTATGAATATCCAAGATGTGTGTATTTTATTCTGCATGCTTCTTTCATGAACGATGATTAAGACTCTACCTGCTTTGCAAATAAACCAAATCAGTAACTTTCTTTACAAACAACAGTGCCTTTTGTTAAAAGCCAATCTGGGCTCTTCGTTATTATCGTCTCATTATGATTTAATTTAAATCTTACAGTTGCTGACACATATGAAACCTTCATTTTTCTTGTTTTGTTACACAGCAAGGACAATTGCTTGATATTCTCTTTCCCTTCTTCCTTCCACATTTGAAATTCCCTAGGTTAATGTGATGATGGGAACAAAACATTCCAGCTCTCCCACGCATGGTATGCAATGTACAAAAGGGGAGTCGGTTAGCTCAGTTGGCTGGATGGCTAGTTTGCGATGCAGTGATGTTGGCAACAACATGGGTTCAATTCTCATACTGGCTGAGGTTATTTATGAAGGCCCCATGAATGGGACATTTATTACTCCCACCTTTCCAACCTTACCCCTTGCCTGATGTGTGGTGATCCTCAGGTTAAATTACAGTCAGCTCTACCCCTCAAAGATGAAAGCAGCCTTTGGTCATCTGGGACTATGGTGACTTTACCTTTATGTAATGTATGAGTCGGAGCTTAAAAGATATTCAGACACAGCATTCACGAGTGATGGATCCTTTATTGCCTTCTTATCGATAAGGAGAGGAGAACTGAAGAATTCCTGAAGCTTCTTCAGTCTGCCCTGCTCAATCATGCACAGTCAGCTTTCTTATAGGACACATCTTACAACTTCTAGTCAAGATAATTGTTTCTTGTCACGCACACTGGTAAGTTATTTACATATGATACAAAGAGGTAGGCCCGAGACAACAGCGGCTTAATCGCTATCCTCACTGGTAATGTCATAATCTTTAGTGGTAGAAGGATGGAAAGTCCGTTCAGACAATGGTCACTTAATCATGTCATTATTACAGTTTTGGTGCTGTTGGCAAGGACATTCAACTGTGTCCTGTTGATTGATTATAGTGAAAAATCCACCTTTGTCTGCGCTGTCTACTTCATGCATATGCAGAGACAGCCAGTCCACAGTTAGGGTGCTGCTACTGATGTGCTAATTTTCCTGGCTCCCCTGGCCTACCCCCTGCTGAGCTCAGTTCTCCTCTCTCATATGAGGAGCTGGAAATGCTTTGCCTGCCATCTTAGTAAAGGCCAGAAAATCAGCACTTTCATCCAAAACAGGCACAAGGCCCATGAACTGGCAAATAAGGGATCTAGCTCTTGTTTGAGGATCTCAGTGTGAGATTGCGTGCCAGCTGCACTCAGGTCAATCTGCAGCCTTTAAAGGGAGTGCAGCAAATTGCAAGCTGCAGGATAGGTCTTTGAAATACACCTACTTTAATGTGAAACTGGGGGAGGCTGGAGTGTTGTGCATATTGGTCTCCTGATCAGCTATTGGTGTGCCCATCCTCTCCTGCCCACTACAGTGCTCATTGCTACTACACTGCCCAATCACTCTTAGCCGATTCTCACCACCGCTGTTTCCAAAGTGAATTGTTCCCCCCACCACCCACCATTCCCAGTTACATCCCCCGTCATCTGCCTTCCCTTCACCACCATCTCTGATCACCCTCTTCCTCAGCTACCTGAGATGTCAGCAATGAGCTGATGTTCCATCACACTCCACCAGTGGACAGCCTGCTGCCCTTCACAGCTCACTGCCTCAATGATAACAAGGCCTTTCTGGACATCTCCACTTCTCCAACCTGAACACATTCATCCCTCCAACAAGCCACCAGAATACTAGTCAGGCTCCACCTTCTAAGAAATCAGCAATGGAGGGAAAATATCATAGCAGTTAGTGTAGTCAGGAGGATTTCTCTGTAAAAAAGTACGGACATTCTCTTTTATTCGAAGCAGAACATTCTAATCTTGTGGAAATGTGCCCCTTCTCCAAATTAAAACTTTTCCAAAATGGGACATTTATTACCTCATGAATATGGAAAGCACCACATTTCATCCAAAAATAGACTGGATCTAGTCTCCTGTATAGTCCACCCTTCCAACCAAGGACAACCAATGCCAACACAGATGATCTATGCCATATATTTTCTTCCCCCATTTCCAAGTAGCTTCTGACTATAAAATCACCCATTTAAAAAGAGTTCTGGGGGCAGACGGACCCTTTCCCACCTTCAGCCACCAGCATGATGAAGCAGAGCCCAGACCCTGGTAAAGAAGCACCCCCATCATTCTCTACAGATACAGACACCATAGCTACAGTCTTAACAAAGGCCTGCTATAATAACAAATGAAAGGGACTGTGAATATAGGGCAATCACAGCCTGGCAATCAATATTAATTATTCTATCACACGCTGGACTGGGACATTTTCTTACTTGTTAAACAGCAGAAATGTAGGAACAGTAGTGGGACATTTAGCCCCTCAAGGCTGTTCGCCATTCAAAGAGATCGTGGCTGATATTTGTGACCGAACTCCTTTACTCGGCTTTGTACCATATACCTTTATAAGTTCGCTTTACATAAATCTACCGTTCTAGCAGCCTCAGGATTAAAATGAACCACTGACCTTGCATCAATTGTCATCCGCAAAAGCGAGTGCCAAAGTTTTACCGCCCCACTAAATATGCATTCAATAGTTGGCTGCAATCCCACAAACAACTGCAATTGGAATTAACAATGGTGGCCTCATCACTCTGGTACTGCATTGGTAATGCTGTAACTGTAGGTTCAAATCCCACTATGGTGAGTTATGAAATTGAATTCAATCAATCGAGTGGCTGGGAAAAATATCAAAGACAGCAAAGAACCAAATTGGTTCACTGTTTTTCTACCTTCCAGCTGTGACTACATTTCCTTGGTACTTTGGCACTTCTTGAAACCATGGAAGGACCTATATATATGGTGGCACAGTGGTTAGCACTGCTGCCTCACAGCACCAGGGACCCGGGTTCAATTCCCAGCTTGTGGTCACTATCTGTGCGGAGTTTGCACGTTCTCCCTGTGTCTGCCTGGATTTCCTCCGGGTGCTCCGGTTTCCTCTCACAGTCCGAAAGACATGCTGGTTAGGCGCATTGGCCATGCTAAATTCTCCCTCAGTGAACCCGAACAGGCACTGGAGTGTGGCGACTAGGGGATGTTCACAGAAACTTCATTGCAGTGTTAATGTAAGCCTACTTGTGACACTAATAAATAAACTTTAAAAGAAATGCAAGTCTTTTTTTTCACTGATATCCTTTCAGAAAATGATCCTGCCGTCCCCTATCTGGCTTGGCCTATATGCTGTTCCCAATTCTACGCCAACATGTGGTGACTCTTAATGACCTTAGGGCCAATAAGAATGGTCGAATTAAATACTGGCTTTCAAAAATATATATTTTATGGGATGTGGGCATCACTGGCTGAGCCAGCATTTATTGCCCATCCCTGAGGGCAATTAAGAATCAACCACATCGCTGTGGGTCTGGAGTCACATGTCGGCCAAACCAGGTAAGGACGGCAGGTTTTCTTCCCTGAAGGGCATTAGTGAACCCGATGAGTTTATGTGACAATGGTTTCATGGTCATCATTAGAGATTAAATTCCAGGTTTCTATTCAAATTTCACCATCTGCAAAGGTGGGATTTGAACCCGCCCCCACACCCACACCTGCCCAGCCCCCCAACCAGGGAATTACGCTGGGTCTCTGGATTATTAGTCCAGTGACAATACCATTTCGCACTGTCTTGTCAGTATAGTCCACATTTTGTGAACACATATAAAGAAGATGTCAGCGCCGAATAGGAACCCAAAGCCACTTTTGTTTCCTCTTTACTGAGTTATTGATGGTGCAGGGCTGGTCGAGATGTGCATTCTATCTCAAAGGCTGTCCTCAGCTATGCAGCAATCAATTAAAAATTGACCACAAACCCTCCAACAAAAATAAATATACATATACAAATTGTAAGAGATTCCTATGACATGAAGCAGGGCAGAGCTCCGATTTGTTTGAATGTGCTGGACACTCGATCACTTTCGATTTTAGTTCCCTTTGATGCCAGCAGCAGAAACCTGCAGTTCGGTACCAGAAGAGCCCTCTCTAAACTATAGCAATGCACCATAACCCTTTAAACTGCAGACAATGCTCACTTTGTCGAGATCCACCAGACTTTACAGGTTGTGGGAGAAAATAATTATTTGGCCTGCTACTACATCTGCTGATCTTACTTGGTCTGGCCTACATAAGACTCCAGACCCAAAGTCACGTGGTTGACTCTTAATTGCCCTCTGAAATAGTTTAGCAAGCCACTCAGTTCAAGGGCAATTTGGGATGAGGAACAAGTGCTGACCAGATCCCATGAAAGAGAAAGACCATCATTAAATCACAGTGCTTTACTCCATGGAAGTCTTGTGGTACAATGGGTAGCACCTCTGCCTCTGAGCCAAAGCCCTGGGTTCGGGTCCTGCCTCAGGACTTGATGGCTGAGGAAAGTGCGATCACTAATGCAGCCAAACAGATTGAACATCAGCCCGCAAAATCCGTCCACCATGCTAGTGGTAAGAGTGGGAGAGATTCCTGGTCAGGCATGCTTGATGTGGAGTGGCAATGTATAAGCCCCAGGCCACAGGCTAGTGACCTGCTCCAGGAATAATCTCCCTATAGGAACAGATGAAGGTCTGTCTTGTGCATCATTAGGTGCAAGAAGAGAAACAGCAACTTAACTCCATTTACTTTGATATCTCTTGATACCCTTTCTGAATAAAAATCTGTTGACCTTAGTCTGTTGTGACCAACATTCACAACCTTTTTAGGGATAAGATTCCATTACTCCATGGTTTCTGATTTCACTCTTGAATTACTTTGAAGTCCAGCGAGAGTTTGTTACTTAGAACATCATATTATCCACTGTTAAACAGAGAAAGACCCAAAGAAAGAGCAACGGCAAGTTCACCTACATTTGAAATGTTTTCCAGGTCACTGGGGAGCATCTTAATTTTCTTTGAGGGGCGATATGGAGCTGAAGACGAGGCTGGGGCCTTGGTTTAATCTTTCATCCGAAGGATACCACCATAACCAATGCAGCGCTTCCTCCGATTCAGCTTTCATTGTAAACTGAGGTCCTGACGTGAGGCCTTCTGACCGAGAGATGAATGTGTGAGCGATCGAGCCGAACTGAACAAGCAGCACAAAGCTGAATTCACTGTATAATTACAATCATTTCTGTATATTCCCTGAGATTAATGCATGGTGTAGGGGAAATATAGTGGATATGGCTTCATCTCTTATGGTATAGTGGCCCATAAAATTAAGGGGATGTGACCACTTCAATGTAAACTGATTGCACAAGGGCAAGCTTTTAATTAAAAAATTTTTTAACATTTAGCTGAAAGCCTTGCCAACTCCTCATTTTCCAAGGACTTATTTTTTAATTCATTCATGGGACATGGGCGTCACTGGCTGGGCCAGCATCTATTGCCCATTCCTAATTGCCCTTGAACTGAATGGTTTGCTAGGCCATTTCAGAGTAAACCACGTTGCTGTGTGTCTGGAGTCACATGTAGGCCAGGCCAGGTAAGGATGGCAGATTTCTTTCCCTAAAGGACATTAGTGAACCAGATGGGTTTTCCCAACAATCGACAATGGTTTCATGATCATCAGTAGTTTCTTAATTCCTGATATTTTTTATTGTATTCAAATTCCACCAGCTGCCATGGTGGGATTCGAACCCGGGTTCCCAGACGTTAGCTGAGTCTCTGGATTAATTCTGTCTAGCGATGATACCACTGGACCATCACACCTAAGAGCATTGTGACAGAAATGTGGTCTATGGCAGCCCACTTGTGTGGCAGTTGGACAGCTGGGTGATGGCATTCATTGGGAAAGGGTCTGGAAGGGCAGGTCATGCTGACTAATGAGGCAGGATGCCCAAGTGTCAGCTGTTGTCTCTTGGCTGAGATATAAAACTGAAGCTTGCCCTCTCTCAGCTGGCTCTACAATGGGTGGTGCTTTATCGAGAATTCTTCAGGTTCTTGGCCAAAATTTATCCGTCAATGGACACCACTAAAAAAATGATATATATGGCCTTTTATTTCATTGTTGCTTGTTTTGCAAAAGAATGGCTGTTGTATTTTGAAGTAAGTGAATGGTGCTAGATAAATGTAAGTTAATCTTTTCCATGCAAGCAACACAGTAGAAAAAACTGGTTTCCAAATTTATCTGAAATGCAAAACATTGAAATATCAAATAACAGCAACATTACAATATAACTGTTTGTGACTTCAAGTATCATAGAACCATTGAATCCCTACAGTGCAAAAGGAGGCCATTCAGCCCATCAAGTCTGCACCAACTCTTACCCAGGCTCACCACATAACTCCACATATTTACCTCGCTAATCCCCCTAACCTATATATCTTTGGACATTAAGGGACAATTTAGCATGGCCAATCAACCTAACCCGCACATCTTTGGAGTGTGGGAGGAAACTGGAGCATCTGGAGGAAACCCACGCAGACATGGGGAGAACGTGCAAACTCCACACAGACAGGGCCAGAATTGAACCCGGGTCCCTGACACTGTGAGGCCACAGTGCTAACCACTGTGCCACCCAAACACTGGCCCTAGGGAGTTTCCCCGACACCCCACCAAAAGGATGTCGGAAATCAACGAACCAAATGTGAATACCACATGATGGAGTTTTGAAGCATTTTTGCTTGATTCATGGGGTCTGAATAAGGTTTCTTGATAATTGGTGCATAAACCTTTAGCTTCACAGGCAATTCCCTGCCGTAGTTTACTGCTCTGTGCCTGGCAGCTGCACCAGTGGACCTCAGGAGCTATGTTAACCCAACCCATTCATCAGTGAACAGATGCAATACTGATTTTGCAGCCCACCTGATTTCATGCCCCATTTAACTCAGTAGAGTGTAATATTGAATGGAAATGTAAAACTGAAAGTTTTACGTGAATTTCCTGGGCATCAGGATCGATTTTAACACTGTGGAATTGAATGGGTGTTGAATGAGTTAAAATTGGCCCAGGACTCAGCTAAAATCACCCCCAACGCATTTTCCAGATAATGCAACAAGTCTATGGAACTGCAGCTGATAGACAAGCAGGAATGCATTATAGGCATTGTGGCTTTAGATCCTATTTGGGGGGAAGCGCTACCAGAGGAAGATATAATAGGTTGCATTATTTAGAGAAAAGGAGTAAATTTAAGATTGCTATGTTAAGATAGAACAGTTAGAGAACAGGAAAGACCAGAGACTTGTGAAAAATAGAAATGATGTGGCCCGAGAATTAAAATATACATTTAGAAGGATTAAATTTCTGTATTTATGTCAACAGATAATGGTTAACTTTGCAGTAATTAAACTACTTTATATTTGATTAGTTTTATTACTGTAATATTACTGTCTTTTTCTTCACAAATTGAAAACTGGGATGACCTGGAACCAGTAAAGTGAGAAATATTTGCAATTTCTTTAATATCGCTGGGAAATCTGTAATTGGTTTTAAAAATGTTTTAAGGGTTTGCATGAATTGTGAAGAAATCAATTGTAATTTTCTTAAATAATAAGAAATACTGGTCCATGTGACCTGGCATCGCTTGACCTTGGACACAGTACCAACAGGAAGGAAATTAGCAGGAAGGAAGCAGTGAGGACCTACACAAAGTAGAGCTGCAGACAAAAGAGAGCTGCAGCAGAGGGAAGAACAGAGAAAGCACATTTACAAGGAACTGTGTGTGTGTGTGTGGAAGATAGTTCAACCAGGAGAGAAAGACAGGGTTAGAGCAGAGATTGTGAATGGGGCAATTATTGCTGCTGCTTCAGTTTTGCCAGCGCCAACCAGATTGCTTAACACGGCTTATTACTTGGGCTGGATAAAGGAGTCTCTGGAGAATCTGTGCCATCAAGACAATTGTGAACCTAGCTAAGGAGGTTCTACAGGATTGTGCCACTCAGGAGACAACCATCTCTAAGAACTATAGATTGTTGTGCAGATCTGATTTCATAATTCACAGGTTTTAGAAAATAACATTTAGTTTAGAATTGAATTTTAAATGAAACATGGAAACACTTGGTTGAGAAACTAGTAAGCAAACCTGGGGTGACTAGAGCTCAATGGGTAAACTGTGTTTAGTTAATAAGATCAGGGTTGAAAATGAGAAAACTTAAACAATGGATCACCCGTCTCTGTTTTTGGTAGGGACAGGAGCGCTACAGTTATTTCAATAAGGGATTTTAAATTATTCACACAATTCCTAAGTCAATAAGCTTAAATAACATTTTCTTGGTGGAAACAGGAAATCTGGAAACAGGGCTGTTAACTCCATTGGAGATATAAATCATTCACATGAGTCCCAGGATCAAAGGGTCATTTTGAAGCTAAAAGATAATTAGATTAAATTTCTGTTTGGGACATCCCAGGTGTGCCACATTGCCATGGAAAGAGGCTGCAGAGACTACCCTTTTAGGTGGGGTTTATTTGACTCACACGGAAATAAGAGCCAGAATTTTACCACCACACCCGCCCTGGAATCGGGGGTGTGAAGCTCACAGAATGGAATTCTCCGTTGGCCTCTGGCGGGATTTTACTAGCCTCGTCCAAGCAGTTCAACTTGGGAGCAGGTTAACAGTTGAAGGAGCAAATTAGATAAACGTTAACCAGGCCTGCAGCTTAAGCAGGGAAAGTATTACTACATCATTCACTATATGAGATCACGCTCAATGTTCAATGTTCAGAGTTCATGAGACAAAAAGATGCTGGAAGATTTGCCTAGCTTGGATTAAGAGGAAGAGATCTACAGTAACCCTCATAGTGATAGGCAGTTAGCCTGGAAGCAGGCTGGATCAAAGCAGCCTATGTCTACCAAAAACAGGTCAAGGAATATAACACCCATTATGAACTAAAGATGTCCCTGATTTTTAAGTTTTTTTTTAAAGTAAAGTTTATTTATTAGTCACAAGTAAGGCTTACATTAACACTGCAATGAAGTTACTGTGAAATTCCCCTGGTCACCACAGTCCGGCGCCTGTTCAGGTCAATGCACCTAACCAGCACATCTTTCAGAATGTGGGAACAAACCGGAGCACCCGGAGGAAACTCACGCAGACACGGGGAGAACGTGCAAACTCCACACTGACAGTGACCCAAGCCGGGAATCGAACGCAGGTCCCAGGTGCTGTGAAGCAGCAGTGCTAATCACTGTGCTACCATGCCACCCCCTATGCATTAGTATCATGAGGCCCCAATCCTCAGCTGGGAAGTCTGTCGTCATGAAGTGTTGAAGGTAATTTTTTGGTTCATTCTGCCAAAATCCCAATGGAAGGATCTCCATGAAATCTCATACCTGAAACACTGAGGAGAAATTAAAGTGAATTCCGGAGAGCTATGGCATACTTGGTTTGATTCCAGAAGGACAAGTAACTGAATCCTCAAGTTCTCATAATGTATCAGGAAACTCTTGGATAAAATTGGGAAGTGAAGAAGGAACTGGATTTATACTATAAGTCGTGTCAAACTACAGTGTTAATTTAGTAGTAATTGTTTTGTTTATTTTTTTATGCACAGTAAAGTTTGTTTTTATATCAAAACATGAAAGGTTGTATTTTCAGTTTGTCTAACTAAGTGTCAACTAAGGCGGGAAAAGAGGAGTGTTTCCCTCCAGCTCCACCGATGGCTTTTCCTGCCATATTTTTAGAAACGTATTTGAAGCAATTGCTGCAGAAGCACCCCGGCAGTGCCCGAGCACCGCCAGAGGTAGTGCCATGGCGGCAGTGCCATGGGGCAGTGCTAGAAGCAGTGCCAGGGTGCTGCGAGGGTGTGACCCTCTCCCCACGGGTACTGTACTTATCTGCGCACCCTTGGTGGGGACTGTTTGCCAGGGGCCCCGCTTTACAAAACCTGTTGTAAACTCTGTCAATGTGACATCACACCAGTGGGGGTCGGGGGGGTGGGGGGGGGGGGGGGGGGGGGGTCGATATCCCTCAGTATGGAGAAGTTACAGTAAGAGTTTTAACAACACCAGGTTAAAGTCCAACCAAATTACAGCAGAAAGGTTGCTAATAATATGGTAATTTGTAACAATGGCATGGCAGGAACTCTATATGTCATTGGAGGGGAAGAGGGACTTCCTTCCGACGTGGATATTGGGACGCTTTTGGGACTGCTTTTAGGACTTCCCCTACTCCCCCCGCTGCACATGGATGCGATTCTCTGTGCTGCCCCCACTGCCATTCCCGCCTACCAAAAAGAGGGGTGGAAATCCCCCCCCAAAATCTTGTAGTGAAAGTTTTATCAATTAATCATTGGGTATTCTAATTTCTACTTGAATGTTAATGGTTTCTATGGAATATTTGTTTTTTAAAATTCATTCATGGGACATGGGCGTCGCTGGCTGGCCAGCATTTATTGCCCATCCCTAGTTGCCCCTGGAGGGCAGTTGAGAGTCAACCACATCGCTCTGGAGTCACACGTAGGCCAGACTAGGTAAGGACGGCAGATTTCCTTCCCTAAACCCAGATGGGTTTTCCCCACAATTGACAATAGTTTCATGGTCATCAGTAGATTCTTAATTCCAGATATTTTGTTTTATTGAAATCAAATTCCACCATCTTCCGTGGTAGGATTCGAACCCTGATCCCCAGAACATTAGCTGAGTTTCTGGATTAATAGTCCAGCAATAATACCACTAGGCCATGAGGCCAACGCCTCCCCATGGCTTGAGGTAGAATCAATAGAGTTGGGAAATGAGAGATTTCCAGTTCCAGAGACCAGGTTAGCAGACTTTGGAGCTACACATGGTGCCACATGTCTGTAGGGAGCTATGTGTCTGCTTGTGGTTGTGCAGGATATACCTTTGCTGTATCAACTATTTAAAGTGAAATTTACCTTTATACTTGAAGTACAATTTGCCTGTTAATTCATGTTTAATTTGCATTGGTTCTTGATTCATGGGAAAACTATAAAAAGCAAAATTTTGTTGGTAATTTCTTCTTTCGGGAGACATTTTGTTAATTTGGTTTACGATTCCTCCACAAAACTGAAACAACAACACAGTGGTTCGGGGGAGACAAGAATTTCCTTGGATCATTGCACTGGGCGGCACGGTGGCACAGTGGTTAGCACTACTGCCTCACAGTGCCAGGGACCTTGGTTCGATTCCCGGCTTGGGTCACTGTCTGTGTGGAGTCTGCACGTCCTCACCATGTCTGTGTGTGTTTCCTCCGGGTGCTCTGGTTTCCTCCCACAGTCCGAAAGACCTGCTGGTTAGGTGCATTGGTCATTCTAAATTCTCCCTCAGTGTTACCCAAACGGGCACCGGAGTGTGATGACTAGGGGATTTTCACAGTAACTTAATTACAGTGTGAATGTAGACTCTACTTGTGACTAATAAATAAACTTCAGTCTCTGAGATTAATCTTAACAACTGGGGGCTAATTGCAATATCTGATGAACATCCTTTAAAGAAATTGCATGTATATTGTTCCTTTCACACTGTTAAGATAAATAACCAGTTAATTCTTTTGGTTTGAAGGATAAATGTTGTTCAGAAAACCAGGATGTTAATGCCTTGTTAATTACATTGTTCCGGTTAAGAGGAACAGGTGATGTGTATTAATTGTTTTAAGTATGTATAAATAAGGGATTCTTCCGTGCCCAATGGGCACTGCGGGAGATGTGGTGCATCATCAGCCCTGGAATGCCATTTTGATTGAATTGATTACGTTTCTTTTATTTGTTATGTTGTAGTTACAGTGCCCACCAGGGGCAGTCACCCCCTGTGATTGGCGTGTAATGTATTGACTTTAGTTTTATTCAAAAGAGTATAATTTGTTCATCTAATCTTTTGTTACTTTGATGTACTTAAAAATGTATACATGGGGAAAAAGGCTTGTCATTCCCTCCACCCCTCCATCCCCACCATAAGTTTAGTTTATCGACGATTTGCTTTACTTTAAAAGAGAATAACTAGGGGATATGCCCCATCAGGAATGGTCAACCCTTTAAATAGTTTATTTTATTGTGAATTGGTTAAAAGAGCATATAAATAGGGGATGGCTGGGACACTGGGTTGTTCAGGAGGAGAGCTGTGAGTCTGAATAAGGCAAAAGAAACTCTCAATAAAGAAAAGCTCAGCGTCCTGGTTTTGGCTTCTGAAATCAGCTTGGATCCTATTAACATCGGAGAACTCGCTACTCATCTTCAAATTGTGCCACTGTAATTGTTTACACCCACCTGGACATGGAATCTTGGCTTAACACCGCATCTAAACAGCAGCTCACTCAACCTTGTCGCACTCCCTTGATACTACAACAAAGTGTCAAGGCTAGATTATGTACCTGGGCCCTGGTGTGGGTTCTGAAGCTCAGTGAGACGGCCAATATTGTGCCAGTAACTGCAGTTTTGTACATGAGCTGCTAAGAGTTGATTGAGAACGATCCAATTCATTTCACTCTGGGCTGTCAATCACTGCTGTCCATTAGTTTGAACTACATTGGAATCAAGTTCCCAGAAACAAGGAGATATTGCTCTTGCGGATTGAATGATCTGATTCCTTCATTTCATGGTGTTGGGGTTTTAGGCACTAAAATGTGATGAATATGCTAATAACAGTGTCTAATGTCAGATCTCAAAGCGTCCTCTATCCCACACACTGTCGTAGTGGTGTTCTACAATTGAAGTGCACACCCTGCAAGTCTGAAGTACTGAACAATGGGAATGGTGAGGAACATAACCACAGAGGGATGTGGAAGTGAGATCATTGATTCTTGAGTTGGGAAGGAGAAGAATGCAATCAATTTCCTATTACCATTGAAACTCATTACATAAATCTCATAATTAGATCTTAGCAAGCACCATGCAGCAATCAAGTAACATCCTGCACAAGCCTATAAAAATTGTGGTCAATAAATTGCAATGAAATCATGGTGTACAACCTTTATACCACTGCCAGATTGGATCCTCAAAAAGCATCATACAGGAACCACATATCACTTTCTGTCAGCTAAATCCTGTCATCCAGTCCAGAAGTTTCATTGTCTAATTAAATCATGCCCTCATACTTTAATCAGGTTTCACCTTCTGCGGGCATGTTATGAAGATAAGTGAAGGCCAGTGAGAAAAAGACAGCAAAGTTTCTGCTTAATCCAACCTTGCACGCTGCCCTCCCAATCTTTAACAAAGCTAACTTCTCGGCTAGGTAGCAAAATGTGCCCTCTTTCAGGGGAAATAGGCCCTGTGGAAGACACGGATAATGTTAAACACTCCTGCTGCTCAGGAGACTGCCAGTATGGCAGTAATTTTTCTACATTGGGAAATCTTCTTATTTCAGGCTGCTTGACAGATCAATGGGTTTATTTCCCTAAAGATTTCTTCATTCAACCACTGGAGCATCACATCAGCTTTGACACTTCTCTGTATAAGACTTCTTTGCTCTTCGAATCGGAAATAACCCATTTCTCTTTCATATTTCGGATACAAGGCAACCCTTCAATACCACATTCCTTTACTCTGTTTTACACATCTTGAGTGCCTTTCTCAGTGGAGATTAAGCACTGACATCAAGCTATCCTGTGGAGACTGTCAGAGAGACCAAATGCAGACTGGGTGACCACTTTGCAGAACACCTACGGTCCGTCCGCAAGCAGGACCCAGACCTTACTGCTGCTTCCCATTTCAACACACCACCCTGCTCTCCTGTCCTTGGCCTTTTGCAGTATTCTAGTGAACCTCCACACAAACTGGAGGAACAGCAGCTCATCTTCCAATTGAGCGCTTCCAGACTGAACACTGAGTTCAATAACTTCAGAGCAAGAACTCTCTCCTCCACCTTCACCCCATTTCCATTCATTTTATTTCATTTCACTTAATCTTATTTATTAATATGTGTTTTTAAAAATGATTTTCATCATTTTATTTTTCCCAAATGAAGGACCAATAGAAGTCTTTCTTACATGTCATAAAATCATAGAATCCTACAGTGCAGAAGGAGGCCGTTCGGCCCGTCGAGTCTGCACCGACCACAATCCCACCCAGACCCTATTCCCACAACCCCACATATTTACCCTGCTAATCCCCTGACACTAGGGTCAATTTAGCATGGCCAATTAACCTAACCCACACATCTTTTGGACTGTGGGAGGAAACTGGAGCACCCGGAGGAAACCCACACAGACACGGGGAGAACGTGCAGATTCCACACAGACAGTGACCCAAGCCAGGAATCAAACCCGAGTCCCTGGCGCTGTGAGGCAGCAGTGCTAACCACTGTGCCACCTTGCCACCCCATCCTCATTGGATGCTTCAGAGAACTATAAGAAGATAGAATGGACAAGATAAAATTGTTTCCTGTGGTGGAGAATGCTAGAACCAGGAGACTTAGATTCAAAATTCGTGGCAGTAGGTGTAGAGGGAACATGAGGGAGAACTTTTTTATGCAAAGGGTGGGGGGTGTCTGGAATTTGCTGTCCGAGTTGGTGATGGAGGCAGAGACCCTAAACTCTTTTAAAAAGTACCTGGATCTGCACCTTAAGTGTTGTAAGCTACAGGGCTATGGGCTGGGTGCAGGAGGGTAGGATTAGATAGGATACCTGGGTGTCCTCAGGCTGGCATGGACAAGATGGGCTGAATGGCCTGTGCTGTGTTGTAATGTTTTTATGATTTTATCATTCTTAGATGTTGGAAATGAGACTTCATTTTGGCACCCTTATTAATGAGAATGAGCAAGAGGGAATTTCTTTAATAGGGGCACTGGTGTAAACCAGAATAAGGAAGCGAGAGTATTCAGTTGGGAACTGGGTAAGTGAGAGATTTGAGAATATCGCCGGAAGGATTGGGGAGTGGATGTCATTTTGACAAGTTTGGTGCACAATCCGCAATGATAGGAGTTACTTATTTTAGCCACTTATTCTCGCACAAAAATCTACTGATGCCTCATTAATCTGTTCGGCGGGTTACAACTCAGAATAAATGATCAGGGCTGAGGAACTTTCTGGAACGATGAAAAAAATGATCTGGTTGAGAAAAGTAATTTGAATACTGTTTGTTTGGCAGGGCGCGGCAAAATCATCAACAATACTTGTGCCATAATAATTTGTCAAGTGACACTAATTCTAATGATAGACCTGTCAGAACCGCACTTGTTAGTTGGGAAGCAAACATGTATTTATCACGATGGGATGTTGAAGATGAGAATCTAGAGGCTGCACTGTTGCTTATTAGAATGTTGAAGAGCGTTTAAAACATAAAAAATGAGCAGTAAAGACTAAGGATTTATATTTTAAAGAAATATTACAATGCTAATGACATTTTAATGAGGCCTGTTTCTCTTATCAAATTAGTTTGTATCAGCGCTCTGTAAGTTTACTGTCATTTATATCAAAGTTCTCATCATCACGACCTTTATTTCATTAAATGTCACGTGCTGGATATGTGCTAATGTCATCATAACCTCAAGGGAATTAGAATCCACATCTTATTGGTACATGGATTTTGCTAATCCAGGATGATTGATTTTTCTGTTGTGTATTATATGAGCTTTGTTTGCAAGCTTCCTAATGTTCTGTCTGATGTTTTCTCCTGCGTACCATTCTCACAAGGAGAGAATTGGACCAGCAGCCCCTTTGCTTTTATTTAATTTCACTCTGTTAATGAGCGGGTAGGAGCTGCTTAAGAGTGATGGAGGCGATTTCTCATTTTCTCTTTCCCAGCTCTGCAACAATGTTTTGTTAAAGCTGCTACATCCGACCACCAGGTTGTTTCAGCTTGGGTCACACGGTGGCACAGTGGTTAACACTGCTTCCTCACAGCGCCAGGGACCTGGGTTCAATTCCGGCCTGTCTGGAGTCCCCCCGTGTCTGCGTGGGTTTTCTCCGGGTGCTCCGGTTTCCTCCCACAGTCCAAAGATGTGCAGGTTAGGTGGATTGGCCATGATAAATTACCCCTTAGTGTTCCAAGATAAGGGATTATCATCGAAGTGTAGAATCATAGAATCCCTACAGTGCAGAAGGAGGCCATTCAGCCCATCGTGCCTGCACCAACAACAGTCCCACCCAGGCCCTATTCCCATAAATCCACATATTTACCCTGCTAATCCAGCTGACACTAAGGAACAATTTAGCACAGCCAATCAACCTAACACACACATCTTTGGACACTAAGGGACAATTTGGCCTGGCCAATCCACCTAACCTACACATCTTTGGACCATGGGAAGAAACTGGACATCTGGAGGAAACCCATGAAGACACGGGGAGAATGTGCAAACTCCACACAGACACTGACCCAAGGCCGGAATTAAACCCAGGTCCCTGGTGCTATGAGGCAGCGGTGCTAACCACTGTGCCACCGTGCCGGGGTAAAATATGTGGGGTTACAGGGATAGGGCCTGGGTAGGAGTCGATGCAGACCCGATGGGCCGAATGGCCTCCTTCTGCACTGTAGGGATTCTATGATTCTATTTACTCTGTGAGGAGTTACGGATGTTAACTGAACTGGGGAGAAAGGGGATTAGGCTATTGAGTTGGATGATCAGCAATGATCGTAATGAATGGCGGAGCAGGCTCGAAGGGCCAAATGGCCTCCTCCTGCTCCTATCTTCTATGTTCCTACGTTTCTAAACTGTTACCTCTTCCTAATGTAAATGACAAGGGACACTCCCACCCTTTAAATGGCAGAAGTGGTGGGTGATAAACAGAGGAAAGCAGTACTACAACCAGTGAATCAGATCAAAGCCCTGCAGCCCTGCCACATCCCATCGTGAATGGTGGTGGAGAATTAAGCAGTTAATGGGAGATGTAGGCTCCACAAATAGTACAATCCTCAATGATTGGGGAGTCCAGCACATCAGTGCAACCACCTTCAGCCAAAAGCGCCAAGTGGATGATCCATCTCGACCTCCTCTTGAAGTTCACAGATGTCAATCTTTAGCCAACTTGATTCATTCCATGTGATGAATGCTGAAGGCCACCGGTTACTGCAAAGGCCGCAGGTCCTGACACCATCCAAGCTGTAGTGCTGATGATGTGTTCCAGAACTAGCCGTGACTCCAGCCAAACTGTTCCAGTACACTCGCCACACTGGAATCTACCTGACAATGTGGTAAACTGCCCAGGTATGTCCCCTCCACAAAAAGCAGAACAAATATTGGGAAAAATTTAAGAAACAACAAAGAGAGACTAAGAAAGCGATAAAGAAAGGAAGGATAGACTATGAAGCTAGGCTAGCAATTAATATAAAAAATGATAGTAAAAGTTTTTATAAATATATAAAAAGGAATAGAGTGGCTAGAGTGAATGTTGGACCCTTGGAGGACGAGAGGGGGGAGTTAATAGTGGGAAATGAGGATATGGCTGAGTCTTTAAATAAGTTTTTTGTGTCGGTCTTCACGGTGGAGGACACAAATAGTTTGCCAAATATTAACGATAGAGGGTTGGCAGCAGGAGAAATACTTAATACGATTAATGTTACCAGAGAGGCAGTGCTGGGTAGACTAATGGGACTGAAGGTGGACAAGTCCCCGGGTCCGGATGGAATGCATCCCAGGGTATTGAAAGAAATGTCAGAGGTAATAGTGGATGCGTTAGTGATTATTTATCAAAACTCGTTGCATTCTGGGGTAGTGCCGGTTGATTGGAAAACAGCTAATGTTACGCCGCTGTTTAAAAAAGGAAGGAGACAAAAGGCGGGTAACTATAGGCCGGTCAGCTTAACGTCTGTAGTAGGGAAAATGCTGGAATCCATTATTAAAGAGGAGATAGCAGGGCATCTGGATAGAAATGGTTCGATCAATCAGACGCAGCATGGATTCATGAGGGGAAAGTCGTGCTTGACGAACATGTTGGATTTTTATGAAGATGTGACTAGGGCGGTTGATGGAGGAGAACCGGTGGATGCGGTGTTTTTGGATTTCCAAAAGGCGTTTGATAAGGTGCCCCATAAAAGGCTGCTGAAGAAGATTAGGGCACACGGAGTTGGGGGTAGTGTGTTAAAGTGGATTGGGGACTTGCTATCCGACAGGAAGCAAAGAGTCGGAATAAATGGGTGTTTTTCCGGTTGGAGGAAGGTAACTAGTGGCGTGCCGCAGGGATCGGTACTCGGGCCGCAACTGTTTACCATTTATATAGATGATCTGGAGGAGGGGACGGAGTGTAGGGTAACGAAGTTTGCAGACGACACAAAAATAAGTGGAAAAGTGAATCGTGTGGAGGACGGAGAAGATCTGCAGAGCGATTTGGACAGGCTGAGTGAGTGGGCGAGGATATGGCAAATGGAGGAGAACGTTGATAAATGCGAGGTTATACACTTTGGAGGAAATAATAACAAATGGGATTACTATCTCAATGGAAACAAATTAAAACATGCTACCGTGCAAAGGGACCTGGGGGTCCTTGTGCATGAGACGCAAAAGCCCAGTCTGCAGGTACAACAGGTGATCAAGAAGGCAAATGGGATGTTGGCCTATATCGCGAGGGGGATTGAATATAAAAGCAGGGATGTCTTGATGCACCTGTACAGGGCATTGGTGAATACCGTGTGCAGTATTGGTCCCCTTATATGAGGAAGGATATATTGGCATTGGAGGGAGTGCAGAGAAGGTTCACCAGGTTGATACCGGAGATGAGGGGTTTGGATTATGAGGAGAGGCTGAGGAGATTGGGTTTGTACTCGTTGGAGTTTAGAAGGATGAGGGGGGATCTTATGGAGACTTATAAGATAATGCGGGGGCTGGATAGGGTGGAGGCGGAGAGATTCTTTCCACTTAGTAAGGAAGTTAAAATTAGAGGACACAGCCTCAAAATAAAGGGGGGTCGGTTTAAGACAGAGTTGAGGAGGAACTTCTTCTCCCAGAGGGTGGTGAATCTCTGGAATTCTCTGCCCACTGAGGTGGTGGAGGCTACCTCGCTGAATATGTTTAAGGCGCGGATGGATGGATTCCTGATCAGTAAGGGAATTAAGGGTTATGGGGATCAGGCGGGTAAGTGGTACTGATCCACGTCAGATCAGCCATGATCTTATTGAATGGCGGGGCAGGCTCGAGGGGCTAGATAGCCTACTCCTGCTCCTATTTCTTATGTTCTTATGTTCTTAAATCCAATCTGGACAATTAGCATCCCATCAGTCTACTCTCAATCTCCAGCAAAGTGAGGGAAGATGTTGTTGATAGTACTTGCAAGTGGCGCTCACTTAGCAGCAACATGGGCACTGAGGCTCAGGTTGGGTTCCGCCAGGACCCCATTGCAGCCTGGGCCCAAACATGGACAAAAAATCTGAAATTAAGAATGATGCACTATCAATAAGGCGAAAGACTACCGATATGCCAATATAAGTGTAGGCTTTTATTCACAACAGAATCAGGAGCAGATCCCAACAATTAACCGACCTGGACTGAACAAGGGGGAGGAGACAGCCACCTTTATACTAGGTGCTGAGGGGAGGAACCAAACTGGAAGGGGATGTGTCCAGGTATGACAAACACACACAACGGTGGTCCATATAGGACAAAGGCACAACTGAGGTCCACCACAAAGAAGTGAGGTGAGAATGACTGCCCTTGATATCAAGACAGCATTATTTTAATTAATTCAATGGATGTGTGCATTGTTGGCTCGGCCAATATTTATTGCCCATTTCTAATTGCCCTTCAGAAGTGTTGGTGTTCCCCCTTCTTGAACTGCCACAGTCCATGTGGTGTAGGTACAGAGACAGTAAGGTTAGGGAGGGCGTTCCAGGATTTTGACCCTGTGCTATTGCAGAAATAGCGATATCTTTCTGAGTCAGGATGGTGGGTGACTTTGAGGGGAAGTGGCAGGTGGTGGTGTTGCTGTGCATTTGCTGCCCCTGCTTTTCCAGATAGTAAGGATTGTGGGTTTGGAAGGTGTGTCTGAGGAGCCTTGGTGAGTAGCTGCAGTACATCTTGTAGATGGTACACACAGCTACTGTGAGTCAGTGGTGGAGGGAGTGAATGTTGAATGTGGTGGATGGGGTGCCAATTAAGTGGGCTGTTTTGTCCTGAATGGTGTAAAGCTTCTTGAGTGTTGTAGTGAGATCTCATTTTCCAGCTTTCTCCGCCCCTTGTCTTAAAGGGCTTCCCTGCCGCATGGTCCCCCCCCCCAGGCAAGGAATTCCCCGTCACGTTGGTGAGGTTTACAACAACTATTGCAAAACAGGAAGCTGTCAGGGGGAACTCGCCAGGGTACCAAGATAAGTAAAGCCCCCAGGGGGACAGGCACATGCCTGAGTAGTTCCTCGGCACTGCACCCAGGGGAGCAGTGCCAGGGGGCTGTGCCAAGGGTGGGCCGTCTGTGGTGCCCCATTGTGGTGTTCCTGTTATGTGTGTGTGGGGCCGGGAAGAGGGGTGATAGGGTTGGGGGAGGGGGGGGGTTGCCCTGGTGATTGTGTTGGAGCGGGGGGGTTGGCCCAATACTTGTGTGGAGGGGAGGAATGCTGCCCACTTGCTTCTGGGGGGGTGGGACCCCCATATCCGTGGGGGGGGGGAGAGTTTATTTCTAAAGCAGATGTGGGAGCTCTTTAAAGGTGGTGCCCCGATCTCTGTGGAGCCAGCAATCCCAGCTCTATCAGGCCCAGCCCTGCCAGAGTGACGGCAGAAACCACACCTCCAGATTCTCTATGCACAGAAGCTGCAAAAATCTGGAGAGAAAACTCTGCGGTGGAGCTGGAGAGCTGCAAGCCAGTTTTCTCACTGAAACCAACACTGAAAAAATATCTGAAGATTCTGCCCACAGACTCCAGTGACATGGACAGACTGAAGAAGCTGAGGCTGCTGTCTTTGGAGAATACCTGAGAACATTTGATGGAGATGTTCAAAATCGCAAGGGAGAGGGATTCTAGACTGAGTAGATCGAGAGAAACTGTTTCCATTAACACACAGATCAAGAAGCTGAGAACTCAAGTCTCAGACAACTGACAGAAGAACCATAGGTCATATGAGTTTTTTTGAGCAGCAGCACATTTTCACCTGAAGTTCCTGACCTGAAACGGAGGTGAAATCAGATTCAATTGTGGTATTCAAAAGCCAACTGGTCTGTGAAGGAAATAATAATTTCCTGGATATAGGGAAGGATGTGGGAATAGAACGAGCTGGATTGCTCGTGCTGAGAGCTGACGTGGACTTGATGGGTCAAATGGCCTCCTTCTGTGCTGTAACTATTATGTGATTCTATTGTATGTAACGGAATATTCTGCACTTGTCTGGGTGATTGAAGCTGGAACAGCACCCTATCCACTACCTTAAACATTCACTCCCTCCATCACCATGCACAGTGGCAGCACTGTGTACCATCTACAAGATGCAATGTAGACTCAACAGCACCTTCCAAACCTGCAACCTCTACCACCAAGAAGGACAAGAGCAGCAGACACCTGGGAACACCATCACCTGGAATTTCCCTCCAAGTCACACACCATCCTGACTTGGGAAATATATTGCCGTTCCTTCACTGTTGTTGGGTCAAAATCCTGGAACTCCTTCCTGAACAGCACTGTGGGTGGACCTACAACACATGGACTGCAGCGGTTCAAGAAGGCAGCTCACCATCACCTTCTCGAGGGTAATTAGGGATGGGCACTAAATGCTGGTCTGGCCAACCCTGACAATTCAAAGCAGCTTTGCTGCAATGTTTGAGGCAATGGCTGAAATTCTCCAGCCCTTCGCACCCCGCCAGCGCTGCCAGAGAGGACGGAGAATTTGGCACTCAACCAAATCTCCATTCACTGCACCGGGACAGGAGAATCCCAGCTGGCATGAACGGCCGGAGAATCCCATCCAATGACTTTCAGATGCAATGTTTTCCTGAAGTCCCTTTAGTCAGATGTAAAAGATCCCACGGGGGGGGAAAGCAAATATCTTCCTGCTGCCCAGGATAAGGTTCATCTCCCCAACTCGAGCCATCAGAAAATGTATTAACTGAACTCTCCCAACTAATGTCTGTGGGCCCATCTGTGCAAACTGGTCGCTGCATTTACCTACATAACACTTCTATGGTAATTCACTACTTGCAATGTGCTACGTTAATGCAATTTTTTTCTCACTTGCTGGCAGTATTGGACATTATGGAGCCGATAATGGGACATTATTACCTGTATCACTGAGAGATATTGAACAAAGAGTTGCACATTATAGGAGCTGCTATGTATTAATGCATCGTGGAAGGCACTGTGGGCCTCTACATCTGGCTTACAGTAGACGGACTGAAACTTCAAAGGAATAATCAGTGGGGTCCTTTCCCTGTAATGGAGTCTTAGCCCCTGTGCTACATCGCTGAAAGTCAGTGCTCATATAAAACTGGCCTATTCATCTGTCTTGGCTCAATGATGGTCCTTTTCTTTTCATTCATGGGAAGTGGGCTTCGTTGGCTTGACCAGCATTTATTGCCCATCTCTAATTGCCCTTAAGAAGGTGGTGGTGAGCTGTCTTCTTGAAACAATGCAGTCCCTGAGGTGTAGGTACACCCATGCTGCTGTTAGGGAGGGAATTCCAGGATTTTGACCCAGCGACAGTGAAAGAATAGTGATATATTTCCAAGTCAGGATTGTGAGTGACCTGGAGGGGAACCTCCAGTGGGGATGTTTCCCAGGTATCTGCTGCCCTTGTCCTTCTAGATGTAAGTCGTCGTGGGTTTGGAATGTGCTGCCTAAGGAATCTTAGTGAATTGCTGTAGTGCATCCTGCAGATGGTACACACAGCTGCTACTGTCCGTCAGTGGTAGAGGGAGTGAATGTTTGTGGAAGGGGTAGCAATAAAGTGGGCTGCTTTGTTTTGGATGTATCAAGTTTCTTGAGTCTGGTTGGAGCTGCACTCATCCAGGCAAGTGGAGAGTATTTCATCACACTTCTGACTTGTGTCACACAGATGGTGGACAGGCTTTGGGGAATCAGGAGGAGAGTTACTCATCACAGGATTCCCAACCTGTCACCTGTTCTGGTAGCTACAGTATTGATATGGCCAGCCTGGTTGAATTTCTGGTCAATGGTAACACCCAGGCTGTTGAGAGTGGGGGATTCAGTATGGTAATGCCATTGAATGTCAACGGGCAATGGTTTGATTCTCTTTTGTTGAGATGGCCATTGCCTGGTACTTGTATGACATAAATACAAAATATGAATTGGGCGGCACGCTAGCACAGTGGTTAGCACTGCTGCTTCACAGCTCCAGGGACCTGGGTTCGATTCCCGGCTTGGGTCACTGTCTGTGTGGAGTTTGCACATTCTCCCCGTGTCTGCGTGGGTTTCCTCCGGGTGCTCTGGTTTCCTCCCACAGTCCAAAGATGTGCGGGTTAGGTTGTTTGGCCATGCTAAAAATTGCCCCTTAGTGTCCTGAGATGTGTAGGTTAGAGGGATTAGCGGGTAAATATGTAGGGATATGGGGGTAGGGCCTGGGTGGGATTGTGGTCGGTGCAGACTCGATGGGCTGAATGGCCTCCTTCTGCACTGTAGGGTTTCTATGATTCTATGAAATGTTACTTACCACTTGTCAGTTCAAGTCTGGATATTATCCATGTCTTGCTGCATTTGGACATGGACTGTTTCAGTATCTGAAGAGTCACGAATGGTACAGATCATTGTGAAATCATCAGCAAGCATCCCCACTTCTGATTGTATGATGGAAGGAAGGTCATTGATGAAGTAGCTGAAGGTGGTTGGGCCTAGGACGCTACCCTGAGGAACTTCTGCAGTGATGTCCTGGAGCTGAAATGCTTTACCACAACCATGACTCCAACCAGCAGAGAGTTTCCCTCGATTCCCATTGACCCCGGTTTTGCTCGGGCTCCTTGATACCACACTCGGTCAAATGCTGCCTTGATTCAAGGGCAGTCACTCTCACCTCACCTCACCTCTGGAATTCAGTTCTTTTGGCCATGTTTGAACCAAGGCTGTAATGAGGTCAGGAGCTGAGTGACCCTGGCGTAACCTAAACTGGGCGTAACTGAGTAGATTATTACTAAACAAGTGCTGTTTGATAGCATTGATGACCCTTTCCATCACTTTACTGATGACCCAGAGTAGCCTGATGGGGTGGTAATTGGCCGGGTTGGATTTATCCTGTTTTTTGTGTACAGGACATGCCTGGGCAATTTTCCAGTGTCGGGTAGATGCCAATGTTGCAGCTGTACTGGGACAGCTTGGCTAGGGGCATGGCAAGTTCTGGAGCACAAGTCTTCAGTGCTATTGCCGGAATGTTATCAGGGCCCATAGACTGCGCAGTATCCAGTGCCTCCAAACGTTTCTTGATATCATGTGGAGTGAATCCAATTGACTGAGGACTGGCATCCATGATGCTGGGCTCATCCACTTGGCACTTTTGGCTGAAGATCGCTGTGAATGTTTATCTTTTGCACTGATGTGCTGAGCTCCCCCATCATTCATGATGGGGATATTTGTGGCAGGACTGCACAAGAGTTTAGATTTGACCCATTGCTTGTGGGATTGCTTAGCTCTGTCTATTGCTTTCTGCTTATGCTGTTTGGCACGCATGCAGCCCTGTGTAGTAGCTTCACCAGACTGACACCACATTTTTATGTGTGCCTGGTGTTACTCCTGGCATGTCCTTCTGCACTCTTCATGTATACAGGGCTCTGCTTGATGCTTGTGTCAAACTGCTGCATGTTGACCCAATGATTTATCCCATTCAGTCCTGTGTTTCAATACTATGACCATTCACAAATATTAGCTGAGGGAGCTATCGCTGAGTGCTGCTCACATAGGAAATATAGGTCTCCTGCGGCTTATTGCTCTATCAACAGATAGAGTACAGGCTGGTCTACATATCAAGATGAGATTTTGGGGTAGGTTAGAGAGGGTTGGGGGAAGGTTGCAGAAGGGGGTTGGGGGGGATTAGAGATGGGAAATGGGGAGGTTTGGGATTGGTTATTGGGGGTATTGTGGGAATGTTAGTAAGTCTTGGGGGGGAAATTGGAGAAAGGGGTTGGGAAGATTAGAGATGGGAGATGGGGGTTTGGAGTTGGTTAGTGGGGGTGTTGTGGGAATGTTAGTGGGTCTTGGAGGGAGGTTGGAGGAGGGGGTTGGGGAAATTAGAAGAGGGAGATGGGGGGTTGGGGGTGGATTAGCGGGGCTATTGTGGGGATGCTAAAGGATGTTGAGGGGAGGTTGGAGGAGGCTTGGGTAGTTTGAGGTGGGAGTTGGAGATTGGCTACAGAGTTGAATTGTTTTGTAAACATAGTTATTTCTTTGTAGCCACTTTCCTGAAATCAGTTGATTGCTTTTAACTTTAAAAGTCAGTTACCTGGGAGGTTCCCCCTCATTGTTCCACTGGAGCAAGCTGAGAAGGAGTGATTAGAGGCAGCAGTGCTGGACATGGCTGGTATGAGTGGGAGGCCAGTATACTGCATTCGGTGTGGGATGTGGGAGTTCCTGGAGACAACTTGCCTCCCAGAAGTCCATATCTGTGCCAGATGTGTGGAACTGCAACTCCTGAAGAATCGTGTAAGGGAGCTGGAGCTGAGGCTCGATGAACTCAGTTTAGTTAGGGAAAATGAGAGATTAATAGATAGAAGTTATAGTCAGGTAGTGACACCAGGGTCTCGGAAGGAAGACACGTGGGTCACAGTTAGGAGGGGTAATAGTCAGAAGGGTGATGTGCCAGAAAGTACCCCAGTGGCAGTCTCCCATAAAAGAAAGGGATGGGCAACAGATGGGAGAAGGGAAGGGAGTGAGCAGTCTATGGAGGGATCCCCTGTGGTTGTCCCCCTCCAAAATAGGTATATTGTTTTGGATTCTGTCGAGGGGGATGACCCTCCAGGGGTAAGCCACGAGGACCAGATCGCCTCCACGGAGACAGGCTCAGGGGTCCGGAAGGGAAAGAAGGGGTTTAGGAGAGCGATAGTTGTGGGGGACGCAATGGTTAGAGGCACGGACAGGCGGTTCTGTGGGAGTGAATGAGAATCCAGGATGGTAGTCTGCCTCCCTGGTGCCGGGGTACTGGATGTCTCCGAGAGGGTAGGAAGCATATTTAAAAAGGAAGGTAGTCAAACGGATGTGATTGTACACATTGGTGAAAATGATGTAGGTAGGAAGAGCAGGGAGGTCATACGAGAGAAATTCAGGGAGTTGGGTGCTAGGCTAAAAAGTAAGGCCTCCAGGGTAGCAATCTTTGGACTGCTCCCGGTGTCTAGTGCAAGTGAGGCTCGGAACAGGGAGATTCTACAGTTGAACGCGTGGCTAAAGGACTGGTGCAAGAGGGAGGGTTTTAAATTCATAGATAACTGGGAAATCTTCAAGTCAGGATGGCAACTGTACAGAAAGGATGGGTTACACCTCAACTGGAAGGGAGCAAATATCCTGGCTGGGAGTTTTGCTAGAGTGTTTCGGCAGGATTTAAACTAGTGTGGCAGGGGGGTGGGGAACAAAACAGTAGGTCAGTAAATACTGAGGCTGGGGTTGAGCTGGGGGCCAGGGCAAGGCTAGCTAAGAAGAGGAGCACTCTGGAGGAGGATGACCTGAGTGGGCCTGGAGGTCTGGAGTGCATCTGCTTCAATGCGAGGAGCGTAACGGGTAAAACAGACGAACTTAGGGCCTTAATGCTTATGCGGAATTTGGATGTGGTTGCGGTGACGGAAACTTGGTTAAAAGAAGGACAGGACTGGCAGCTGAATATTCCGGGGTATAAGTGTTTTAGGCGAGACAGAGGAGGGGCTAAAAAAGGTGGGGGAGTAGCGATATTAGTTAAGGAGCATATTACCGCGGTGCAGAGGGTAGACAACTTAGACGGGTCATGTGCTGAGTCGCTGTGGGTGGAACTCAGAAACAGAAAGGGTGCAGTCACTATGCTGGGGGTGTACTACAGACCACCCAACAGCCCACGGGAAGTGGAGGAAAGGATATGTCAGGAGATTCTGGATAGGTGCAGAAAAAATAGGGTTGTTGTAGTGGGGGACTTTAATTTCCCTGGCACAGACTGGAAAGTGCTTAGAGCTGGGGGTCCGGACGGGGAGGAATTTGTAAAATGCGTACTGGAAGGTTCTTTGGAACAGTATGTAGATAGCCCGACTAGAGAGGGGGCTATACTGGACCTAGTTCTGGGAAATGAGCCCGGTCAGGTCGTCAAAGTTTCGGTAGGGGAACATGTGGCAAATAGTGACCACAACTCTGTTAACTTTAGGATAGTAATGGACAAGGATGAGTGCTGTCCTACGGGCAGGGTGCTAAATTGGGGGCAGGCTAACTATAGCCGGATTAGGCAGGAATTGGTGGATGTTGATTGGGAGAGGATGTTCGAGGGTAAGTCCGCGTCTGGCATGTGGGAGTCTTCTAAGGAACTATTGATAAGGCTGCAGGATAGCATGTGCCTGTAAAAAGGAAAGATAGGAAAGGTAGGATTCGAGAGCCGTGGATAACCAGGGAAATTGAAGATCTGATTAAAATGAAAAGGGAGGCGTACGTTAAGTCCAGGCAACTGAAACAGATGGAGCTCTGGAGGAATACAGAGAGAGTAGGAAAGAACTCAAACGGGGAGTTAGAAGGGCAAAAAGAGGTCACGAGATGTTCTTGGCAGGCAGGATTAAGGAGAATCCTAAGGCATTCTATTCATACGTTAGGAACAAAAGAGTTGTCAGGGAGAAAATCGGACCTCTCAGGGACAAAGGAGGGGAATTATGCTTAGAACCCAAGGGAATAGGAGAGATCCTAAATGAATACTTTGCATCGGTATTCACGAAGGAGAGGGACGTGTTAACCGGGAGTGTCTCGGAGGGAGGTGTTGACCCGTTAGAGAAAATCTCCATTACAAGAGAGGAAGTGTTAGGTTTTTTAGGGAACATTAAAACTGACAAATCCCCAGGGCCTGATGGCATCTATCCTCGACTGCTCAGGGAGACGAGAGATGAAATTGCTGGGCCTCTGACGGAAATCTTTGTCGCTTCTTTGGACATGGGTGAGGTCCCTGAGGATTGGAGGATAGCGAATGTGGTCCCGTTGTTTAAGAAGGGTAGCAGGGATAACCCAGGAAATTATAGGCCGGTGAGCTTGACGTCCGTGGTAGGGAAGTTGTTGGAGAGGATTCTTAGAGACAGGATGTATGTGCATTTAGAACGGAACAATCTCATTAGTGACAGACAGCATGGTTTTGTAAGAGGGAGGTCGTGCCTTACAAATTTGGTGGAGTTTTTTGAGGAAGTGACAAAAATGGTTGATGAAGGAAGGGCCGTGGATGTCGTCTATATGGATTTCAGTAAGGCATTTGACAAAGTCCCACATGGCAGGTTGGTTAAGAAGGTTAAGGCTCATGGGATACAAGGAGAAGTGGCTAGATGGGTGGAGAACTGGCTTGGCCATAGGAGACAGAGGGTAGTGGTCGAAGGGTCTTTTTCCGGCTGGAGGTCTGTGACCAGTGGTGTTCCGCAGGGCTCTGTACTGGGACCTCTGCTATTTGTGATATATATAAATGATTTGGAAGAAGGTGTAACTGGTCTAATCAGCAAGTTCTGCGGATGACACGAAGATGGCTGGACTTGCGGATAGAGAAGAGCAGTGTCGGGCAATACAGCAGGATATAGATAGGCTGGAAAATTGGGCGGAGAGGTGGCAGATGGAGCTTAATCCGGATAAATGCGAAGTGATGCATTTTGGAAGAAATAATGTAGGGAGGAGTTATACAATAAATGGCAGAGTCATCAGGAGTATGGAAACACAGAGGGACCTAGGTATGCAAGTCCACAAATCCTTGAAGGTGGCAACACAGGTGGAGAAGGTGGTGAAGAAGGCATATGGTATGCTTGCCTTTATAGGACGGGGTATAGAGTATAAAAGCTGGAGTCTGATGATGCAGCTGTATAGAACGCTGGTTAGGCCACATTTGGAGTACTGCGTCCAGTTCTGGTCGCCGCACTACCAGAAGGACGTGGAGGCATTGGAGAGAGTGCAGAGAAGGTTTACCAGGATGTTGCCTGGTATGGAGGGTCTTAGCTATGAGGAGAGATTGGGTAGACTGGGGTTGTTCTCCTTGGAAAGACGGAGAATGAGGGGAGATCTAATAGAGGTGTACAAGATTATGAAGGGTATAGATAGGGTGAACAGTGGGAAGCTTTTTCCCAGGTCGGAGGTGACGATCACGAGAGGTCACGGGCTCAAGGTGAGAGGGGCGAAGTATAACTCAGATATCAGAGGACGTTTTTTACACAGAGGGTGGTGGGGGCCTGGAATGCGCTGCCAAGTAGGGTGGTGGAGGCAGGCACACTGACATCGTTTAAGACTTACCTGGATAGTCACATGAGCAGCCTGGGAATGGAGGGATACAAACGATTGGTCTAGTTGGACCAAGGAGCGGCACAGGCTTGGAGGGCCGAAGGGCCTGTTTCCTGTGCTGTACTGTTCTTTGTTCTTTGTTCTTTGTTGTGATTAATTACTGTTAGAGAATCAACATTGGGCCTCCAATCTCACCAATGCTACAGTCACTCTGCCTACTGCCTGCAGGTAGGTGGAATGAAAGAGAAATATAAAACTTACATTCATACAGCACCTTCCACAATGCGTCAAATTACTTCACAGCCTATTCAATACTTTTGTATTGTAGTCACCGGTACAATGTAGGCAATGTTATCAAGTGGACCTGAAGTGCTGAGTGCCTTACTCCTGCTCCTAACATATATGTTCATACATCATTCTGGATGAATGAGATGAGCTGAACTAGATGACCTTTGTCATCCATAATCATCTTGCAAACAAAGAGTGGCATCATGGCTGCAGTTCTGTTTATTTTGTTAAGATGTTTACTTTGAGCAGGTTTTATGAGGTGAAATTGCCAGGACAGGAGCACGTGATAGACCCAGAGTGAATCAGTAACCTGGCTTACACTGCAAATGATTCTCAAGAGTATTTTCCACCAATTTCAATCTTGTCCTTTTGCCTGCTTACCTATTAATGCATTCTATCTTGGGCTTTTTAAAATCAGTTTTTGAGGAATAAAATATTATGATAAAGTTGTGTTGCATTGTGGATATTGAAAATATTTTACAGTGAGAAGCAGCAATCAGCAGACTCTTCAGACTTGCTGATCAAGAAAACACCAATACAATTGTGAACCATTGAGTCTTTGACCTCGAGCCTCTTAAAAGTTATGTTGCACGGAGACACCTGAGGGCTCCAATGCTTCTCACTGACAGTGAAGAGCTACATTGTTAAACCATTTCACTTTGCTGCTTAGGAGTCATTTGGTCTTTCAACCCTGTAAGATCACTGCTAAAATAGAATCCAGTTATACCCCTTGTATTAAATAATTCTATTGAATAATACCATGCACTCAGGTAAAAAAATGTATTTTCCACTTCTACAGAATGGAAAAGATCCTGTGCAGCTGATCTGGGTTCCAAGTAGTGAACCTCACCCCAGTAAATATGAATTAACTGTCACTGTGCCCATATGGTGCGATGTGCAGAATATGTTTATAGGGGCTGAGACAGTCACTGAAAGCAGTTTTATTGACTGCACAGTGATATAAATAACTAATGGGATATTTTACTGTCAAATTATCAATATCGCACAAATCTAATGAAGTAACGTTTGTCCTTTCTGGATTGTTCATTCGTCATGGTGGGATCACCTCTAGGGTCCACACAAACTAACATTGCATTATATTGCCGCTGCTCTTAATATAATAACCCATGCTGCATATGCATCGGACAATATTTCTAACCAGGTGCCAACAATGGGTGGTGTTGTTTTACTGGGAGCTTTCTGTGATTGTTTGGTGAATTGATTGGTGAGTCTTGTCTGGGGAAAAAAACATGCTGCGGGGTGGGATAAATTAGATGAAGGGGGAGGCGGGGATGGTGGGTGAGGGGAGGAATAAGAAGCTCAGATACAGGAGAAGCACTGGGGACCATGATTTCTGTCCCTGGTCCTGAAGATACACCCAACCAATATGAGCCTGTAAACATGAGGCCAGTTTATTGGCTGCATATTTGTTCTCTGCTGCATTTGCTGGCCCACAGTGTTGATGCATTGCCATGGTACTGAGCGAGTGCCATGCAAAATAAAAGGTCATGACCATGTTGCTGTGTGTGTGGAAAGTAGGCAAACACTTACCAAAGTCTGTGCCATTTCCCCCTCTGATATCTCATTAAGATTACAATGACATTCTATTCAAACAAGCTGTAGATTGACTTTGCAAAATTAAGCCAGATGTGAATACATTTACTTTAGCAGCCTTCCTGAGACCACTAGAATTCTCCCTCATGAATTGCCATCACCACTTGTCTTGGGCGACTTAGCATTTACCTTATCTGATACTGACATCCAAGTGCCTATCAAACTGTTCCTCAGCAAGTGATGGTGTTCTGTTCCAAAAAGAACCATCATTGTTTGAAAATAAGGACCATCCTTCTCTCGAAATGGACCTCCTTTCTCTTTGCACCTTCCGTAGAAATGACAAGGAAGTGGTCCCAACCCCCTCTCCTAGGCATTATGCCCACTGTCACTCTTCCTCCTTGGCTCAAGTTGTCATGACCACCCCCCCCCCCCCCCCCACCACCACCGTCCCCCCCCCCACTACCATGCCTCAGTCCCCTCAGACTCGCAAATTCCTTCACATTGCTTCCAAACCCAGTGGTTCTTGAATCTGCCCCCCGCAGTTATGCCTCAATGTATTCTGTTTCAGAAAGCCAGGTGGTGAAAGACAGAACTTCATCTTTACACACTTGGTAAATTTTTATTTACAGAAACATATTACAAACATACATCTTTAAAACCAACTCTGCTCCATAGCAACACAATTAAGTGAACACGGAAACAATTACTTACTCGCTGTACAACTAACAAATATTCCCAAAACCTCAGCAGTCCAATTGCTCCCAAAATCGAGATGGTAGCCCAAAAGGTACACACCCTTATAACACCTGGAAACTCTCTGCAGGTGTCCTCTGACCACCTTCAACTGTTTCATCAATAACCTTCCTTCCATCGTAAGGTCAGAAGTGGGGGTGTTCACTGGTGATTGCATGATGTTCAGCACCTTTTGCGACGCCTCAGATACAGAAACAGTCCATGACCAAATGCAACAAGACCAGGACAATATCCAGGCTCAGGCTGAGAAGTGGCAAGTAACATTATGCCACACAGGCGCCAGGCAATGACCATCTCCAACAAGAGAGAATCTAGCCATCATCCCTTGGCATTCAATGACGTAACCATTGCTGAATCCCCCATTATCAACATTCTGGGGGTTACTAATGAGCAGAAATTGAACTGGACGAGCCATATAAATACTATGGCTACAAGGGCAGATCAGAGGCTAGGAAACCGTGCACGAGCAACTCAACTCCTGACTACCCCAAGCCCTTTCCACCAGCTGCAAGGCACAAGTTGGGAGTATGATGGAATACTCTCCACTTCCTGCATGAGTGCAGCTCCAACAACATCCAAAAGGCTCGACACCATCCAAGACAAAGCAGCCTGTCTGATCCACAAACATTCACGCCCTCCACCAGTGGCCCACAGTGGCAGCAAAATGTTGGGGAGCTGAATTGGGATAGGTCCCTGATGCATTCCTGCGTCCGAGAAGCTTTGCCAGGGATGGACTGGGAAATGGATCAGCTCCCTGGTCAACAGAGGCAGGAACCCAGTTAATATTGTCAGCTGCCCAGGTCCTAAGCTCTGAAATTCCTCCCCTGCCTTTCTCTGCCTCGCCACCTCACCTTCCTCCTTTAAGATGCTCCTTAAAGCCATCCTTTGATCATCTGCCCTGTCATCTTTTTATGTGGCTCAGGGTCAGATTTCATTTGATGATGTACCCATGAAGTGCTTTGGGATTTTGTATGATGTTCAGGGCGCTATATAAATCCAAAGTTTTTATTGCACGTTCAATGCAAGTCTCTTTTTTCCAGAGCATATTGTGTGGTTTGAAAGTGTGATCTTCGTAAGGCGGGCAAATCATGGTTGAGCAGCCTATTCTCACCTCATGCTTGGGGACATTATACTCTTACAGCTCATAGCAAGGCTGGATGTTATTTGAGAGAGCAGCATTCTTTCAAAGACAGGTACTGGGAAACAACTTTCTATTCCAATTTTATTGGACTTTGATGGACGGTACACAGAATAAATCACAGATAAAACAATGACAGCAGGAGAAACAGTGGCTTTGTCAAGATTAATTGGAAGAGATTTTTGCTCTTCAGTGTAACATGGTGGCCTCAAGCTGAGTAATGGAGGCTTGACATTCCTGTCCAAGGGATTTTATAGCAATAAAATTCTCACTGTTCTGGTGAATATGTCCCACAAAAACAAATGGGACGTTTGTTTTATTTTATGTTGGTAGCCCTTTTTCCAAGGTTGATTTTTATTACTGCATTACAAGCATTGCGAAGTCTGAAATGAAATAATCTCGAGCTACAAAGACCTGCCTGACACTGAAATAACTGGCGAACATGATTTTTTTGAAAGGGGATTTTGCATAGAAATAATGATTGAAGTTCTTGGTGCAAGAACTTGGTACTTGTAATTTTATTTCACAAGTTAACAATGTATTATTATTTTGCTGCTGCCACACACTATAATAGGTTATCCTATAGACACCTATTGCTTTCACAGAATCATTGAATCGCTACAGTGCAAAAGGAGGCCATTCGGTCCATCGAGTCTGCATCGACCACAATCCTACCCAGGCCCTATTCCCGTAACCCCACACATTTACCCTGCTAATCCCCTGACACGAGGGTCAATTTAGCAAAGCCAATCAAATTAACCCGCACATCTTTGGACTGTGGAAGGAAACTGGAGCACCCGGAGGAAACCCACACAGACACGGGGAGAATGTGCAAACTCCACACAGACAGTGACCCAAACCAGGAATTGAACCTGTGTCCCTGGCGCTGTGAGCCAATAGCCGTGATGCCCCTTTGAGGAAAGGGATGCCCTCCTTCCTATGTTTTTATCAGTAAGCTGCCCTCTACCTCTGGTTCTCTTGCTCTTGCCTCTGTTACTAGTCACACACACCGTGCTTGCTCTATTGACAGGTAGATTTGTATAACTTCAATCTCTTTTTAACTTTTCAGCATCACTTATTATCTAGAAATTGTATTGCATTGTTATGGACGTGGACAATGTATAACCAGACAGAGATTATGTAGACCTTATACATGATATAGGGATGACTACAATCACTACAGAAATAACAACTTGAAGTAATTTAGCACATTTTACACAGGAAAATACTCCCAAGGTCCCCTCTCAGGAGTGTAATCAGTGAAATATCGACACTAAACCAAAGACATGGGTTTTAAGGAAGGTCTTAAAAGAGGATAGAAACATAGAATTATTTGATTTGATTTGATTAATTATTGTTGCATGTATTGGTATAAAGTGAAAAGTATTGTTTCTTGCACGCTATGCAGACAAAGCATACCATTCATAGAGAAGGAGAGAGTGGAGAATGTAGTGTTACAGTCATAACTAGGGTGTAGAGAAAGATCAACTTAATGCGAGGGTAAGTCCATTCAAACGTCTGACAGCAGCAGGGAAGAAATTGTTCTTGAGTCGGTTGGTCCATGATTTCAGACTTTTGTATCTTTTTCCCGATGGAAGAAGGTGGAAGAGAGAATGTCCGGGGTGTGTGGGAGTCCTTAATTATGCTGGTTGCTTTTCCGAGGCAGCGGGAAGTGTTGACAGAGTCAATGGATGGGAGGCTGGTTTGCGTGATGGATTGGGCTACATACATGACCTTTTGTAATTCCTTGCGGTCTTGGGCAGAACAGGAGCCATACCAAGCTGTGATACAATCAGAAAGAATGCTTTCTATGGTGCATCTGTAAAAGTTGGTGAGAGTCGTAGCTGACATGCCAAATTTCCTTAGTCTTCTGAGAAAGTAGAGGCATTGATGGGTTTTCTTAACTATAGTGTTGGCATGGGGGGACTCGGACAGGTTGTTGGTGATCTGGACATCTAAAGACTTGAAGCTCTCGACCCTTTCTACTTCGTCCCCGTTGATGTAGACAGGGGCATGTTCTCCTTTACGCTTCCTGAAGTCGATGACAATCTCCTTCATTTTGTTGACATTGAGGGAGAGATTATTGTTGCCGCACCAGTTCACCAGATTCTCTATCTCATTCCTGTACTCTGTCTCGTCATTGTTTGAGATCCGACCCACTACGGTGGTGTCGTCAGCAAACTTGAAAATAGAACTGGAGGGGAATTTGGCCACACAGTCATAGGTGTATAAGGAGTATAGTAAGGGGCCGAGAACACAGCCTTGTGGGGCACTGTAGAATCCTGACAGTGCAGGAAGAGGCCATTCGGCCCATTGAGCCTGCACAGATAACGATCCCACCTATGCCTTATCCCTGTAACCCCATATATTTACCCTGCTAATCCCCCTGACACTAAGGGGCAATTTTATCATGGCCAATCCACCTAACACACACATTTTTGGACCGTGGGAGGAAACCAGAGCACCCGGAGGAAACCCATGCAGGCACGGGGAGAACGTGCAAACTCCACACAGTCAGTGACCCAAGCTGGAAATCGAACCCGGGTCCTTGGCACTGTGAGGCAGCAGTGCTAACCACTGTGCCACCATAGTGGAAGGTGGAAAGGTTTAGCAGGGAATTTTAGAGCTATTTGCCAAGATGGCTGAGGGCTCAAAGGTGGGGCAAAAAGGATTTCAAGATGCACATGGAGTTCGAATTGAAGGAGGTTTCTTGGGCTGGAGGAGGTTGCAGAGATAGGATTTCAAATTCAAGGGCTGAAATGAACAGAGAATGGAGAAAGGACAAAAGGAAAATACTGTGGATGCTGGAATCTGAAACAAAAATAGGAAATGCTGGAAAATCTCAGCAGGTCTGACTGCATCTGTGGAGAGAGAATAGAGCCAATTCTTGTTTTTGCTGTTGAGGAAAGGGCACCTTTTTTGGATTTCTTTGTCAGAGTTGACAGTATAGTTCAGGGTGCAGACAATCCATTCACAAGCTCATCTGAGGCTATTAAAAGGAACATTATGACCCTGTTGAGGAACATTCAAAGCAGCTCTGACAAAGGGTCATCCATGCTCGAAACATTGGCTCTATTGTCTCTCCACAGATGCTGTTAGACCTGCTGAGATTTTCTAGCATTTCTGTTTTCGTTACAAAGCATCCTACCTAGGTTTTTGATTTGATTTGATTTATTGTCACATGTATTAGGATACAGTGAAAAATATTGTTTCTTCCGTGCTAAACAGACAAAGCATACCATTCATAGAGAAGGAAAGGAGAGCATGTAGAATGTAGTGTTACTACATAGGTTGTTCTTAATAAGAATCTTATTCGAAGCTCATATCTATTATTTTCGTATTTGAGGAGGATTAGATATAGTTCTGTTTTTAAAAAACTGCAAACTGCTGTATTGCCTTTGTTACTGATTATTCTTAGTAAATTTGTTAGTTTGTACCGTAAGGTTAATTCTACTGGTAGCTAAATTCGAGGTGATCAGGAGAGGACTCATAATCTGATCAGTTTGACTCCTGGACTTTTTACACTGCTGAACAACAACTGCATTTCTATGGCACCTATTGTAACAAAACATCCAAGTGCGCTGCACAGGAGTATAATCAGGACAAGAGAACAGGCCCAAGCCACATTGTCGACATAAAGACAAGTGCCCAAAAATCTCGGCCTCGGACTATGGTATGTAAAAAGCTTTAGATCTTGGCTTGTAGGGACTGAGAGCTCATTAATAAGTCTAACCTTTTGAGGCTGCGTGTGAGCAAAGAATTTGAAGGCAGACACAAAAACATCAGTGCAAATAAACAAATCTGAGGTACATTGCTCTTTGGAATATTCTCAGCATAGCGTGATGACATATTTCACTCTCTTCTTGCAATATACCGGAGCTGCAATTTTGCTGTCAATTAGCCGGAGATATGTGCCTTGTTTATTTATTCTCAATTTGACCACAGTGGAATGTTTTGTGAGTGGGTTGGGAAAGAAGAGGTTTCATTTCATTGTTTTTTTTTTGCGCTACTGATGGGCAGGCTTACTGAATTATAGCAATTTAACTGAAGTATTTCTGCATTGTGGGCTTTGAACTGCTGCTCTGCAAGAAACAACTGACAGTTTATACTTGATAGCGTAACACACTCATAATCTCACAGATAATATTCATAAACCACTCCAGCTTTGCTGCTATTAGTTTATGTCATCGAAATCCATTGTGCTACAGCATTGTATCTGGAATGACTCTAACTCGATTGTCACAGTGATATGCGATGTAAAATGAGTATATCTACTTTTGATACTTACTGAGTGAGAGTCTTTTTGTGTTTTTCACTGATAAGTAAAGGATGCGTGGTTTTGGAGAAATTTGATAACAGCCCGCCTGGATTTTAACCTGCATTTTATCAGCCTCACTGGGCTTTCCTGATATTTTGTGAGGATGTTGGAAATCTAACATTATACCTGCTGAAGGTCCACCTGCGTTCACTCTGTTGGAAACCCTCTCACAAGCAACAGTGGCATAAAGCTGCCTCATGTTGTGCCACTCGCTAAACTGAACAGCATTCTCTTCAATGCTCAGACAATGCGATCTGGTCATGGTGCTTGCAATGTTTATGCAAATTGCATTGTAAGTGCTTCTGATAATCCTCCAAACAAAACATAGCATTTTCCAGATTGCTGGTTAAGGTGCTGTGAGTATGGATAGTGCACCTCATGGTTTTATAATATTTATTTCTCTGCAGCTTCCTCTCATACTGGCGTTGTGCCTCTGCAGTACAGCTGTGCAATTACCGTGATACTGGATTAGCAATCTAGAAATTCTGATTTATGAGTCCCACCGTGGCAAGTTCTGAGATTGAATTTGGTGCACCATTCCAATCCTGGCCTCATACATTCCCCACTTTCACCAGCCCACCTTGGTGGCTGTGCCTTCACCTGCCGAGGCCCTAAGTACTGCAATTCGCTCCCCAAAATCTCCCCTTCCTTCGAAAGTGGTGTATGAAGGTGGTGGCGCAGTGGTATTCTCACTCGGCTAGTAATCCAGAGACTCAGGGTAATGCTCTGGGAACCCGAGTTCACATCTCATCATGGCGGAAGTGAAAGTCAAATGGTGACCATGAAACCATTGTCGATTGTTGCAAAAACCATCTGGTTCACTAATGTCCACAGAAATGTGGCTGACTCTTATCTGCCCTCTGAAATGGCCAAGTAAGCCACTTAGTTATATTCAAGAAAGCAAAACGGAATGAAACTGGACAGACCACCCGGCATCAACCTAGGCACCGGAAACGACAATGGCAAACCATGCCAAGTCCTCCATCCTAACATCTGGAAGCTTGTGCCAAAATTGGGAATGCTGTCCATCAAACATAGTCAGACTCATGGAATCATAGCCTACAGATAATATTCCAGACTGGTCCAGTTCAGTTTCTGGTCAGTGGGGAATTCAGCAATGGTAATGCCATTGAATGTCAAGAGGAGATGGTTAGATTCTCTCTTGTTGGAGATGATAACTTTCTGGCATTTGTGTGGTGCAAAGTTTACTTGCCACTTGTCAGCCAAAGTCTGGATATTGTCCTGTTCATGGTGCATATGGGCATGGACTGCTTCAGTATGTGAGACGTCACATACTGTGTATTTGTGGGCAGCATGGTGGCACAGTGGTTAGCCCTGCTGTCTCACAGCGCCAGGGACCCAGGTTCAATTCTGGCCTCGGGTCACTGTCTGTGTGGAGTTTGCACATTCTCTCTGTGTCTGCATGGGTTTGCTCTGTGTGCTCCGGTTTCCTTCCACAGTCCAAAGATGTGGGATTAGGTTGATTGGCCAAGCTAAATTGACTCTAATGTCAGAGGGATTAGCAAGGGATATATGTGGGGTTACAGGAATAGGGCCTGGGTGGGATTGTGGTTGATGCAGACTCAATGGGCCAAATGGCCTCCTTCTGCACTGTAGGGATTCTATGAAGTCGTGAATGGTGCTGAACATTGTGCAATCATTAGCGAACACCCCTATTTCTGACCTTATGATGGAGAGAAGTTCATTGATGAAGCAGCTGAAGATGGTTGTGCCAAGGACACTACCCTGGGGAACTCCTGCAGTGATATCCTGATTGACTTCCAACCGCCACAACTCCAACCAATGGAGAGTTTTCCACCTATTCCCAGTGATTCCAGTTTTGCTAGGGCTCCCTGATGCCACATGCAGTCAACTGCTGCCTTGAAGTCAAGGTCAGTCACTATCACCTCACCTCTGGAGTTCAGCTTCTTTGTCTATGTTTGGATCAAGACTGTAATGAGGTCAGGAGCTGAATGACCCTGGTGGAACCCAAACCAAGTGTCAGTGAGCAGGTTATTGCTAAGCAAGTGCTGCTTGATAGCGCTGTTGACGACCCCCCATCACTTTGCTGATGATTGAGTGTAGACTGATAGAATAGTAATTGGCTGGTATCGATTTGTCCTGCTTCTTTTTGTGTACAGGGCATACCAGGGCTATTTTCCACATTGCTGGCTAGGTGCCAGTGTTGTAGCTGTGCTGGGACAGCTTGGATGGGGGGTGCAGAAAGCTCTAGAGCACAAGTCTTCAGTATAATTGCTGGAGTATTGTCAAGGTCCATTGCCTTTGCAGTATCCAGTGCCACCAACTGTTTCTTGACATTACATGGAGTGAATGTTGTTTTATTGAGAATGTTGATTTTTTTTTAAAGAATGTTGTGAGTTGACCTGTTATAGTGGAATTTGTCGTAGCTGCCAAAATGTGAACAGAGTTTGCAGAGCAGGTAGTTGGATGTGGATTGGTCTGAAGGTGCTTCAATGTGATAGAAGCTTTTAATTTTAAAAAATTCATTTTTCAGATTTGTTGGTTCAGAGCATCACCAGTGCAGGGAAAAGTCTTGAAGAAGGTGTGTAGTTATAACAGTGTTGTGGAGGTATGGGCTCCACTGAGTGCCCTTTTCACTTGTTAATTCTGATTCTACTGAAGATTTGGGCCATACCTGGACAATGTCATTGGGCAGTCTTTGAATCACTTCAGATATACCAATTACTGATCACAAAAACATTACAATCTAGGCAGATTAAAATTTGCACAATGGACAGACTCTCCAAATAAGAGATTTAGTGCATTAACATAATCTTTGCCAGGTCAAATCCACATGACCAAGATTGGAAGAAGTTTAAGGACTTCTGAATGGAGGGCGTTTCTGAATGGAGGGCTGTGACAAGTAGCGTCCTCAGGGATCAGTGCTGGGACCTTTGCTGTTTGTAATATATATAAATGATTTGGAGGAAAATGTAACTGGATTGATTAGTAAGTTTGCAGACGACACAAAGGTTGGTGGATTTGCGGATAGCGATGAGGACCATCAGAGGATACAGCAGGATATAGGTCGGTTGGAGACTTGGGCGGAGAGATGGCAGATGGCGCTTAATCCGGCCAAATGTGAGGTAATGCATTTTGGAAGATCTAATACAGATGGGAAATAGACAGTAAATGGCAGAACCCTTAAGAGGATTGATAGGCAGAGCGATCTGGATGTACAGGTACACAGGTCACTGAAAGTGGCAACGCAGGTGGAGAAGGTAGCCAAGAAGGCATACGGCATGCTTGGCTTCATTGGCCGGGGCATTGAGTTTAAAAATTGGCAAGTCATGTTGCAGCTTTATAGAACCTTAGTTAGGCCAGCCTGGAATATAGTGTTCAATTCTGGTCGCCACACTACCAGGCGGACGTGGAGGCTTTGGAGAGGGTACAGAAAAGATTTACCAGGATGTTGCCTGGTATGGAGGGCATTAACTATAAGGAAAAGTTGGAGAAACTTGGTTTGTTCTCACTGGAACAACGGAGGTTGAGGGGCGACCTGATAGAAGTCTACAAGATTGAGGGGCATGGACAGAGTGGATAATCAGAAGATTTTTCCCAGGGTGGAAGAGTCAATTACTAGGGGGCACAGGTTTAAGGTGCGAGGGGCAAGGTTTAAAGAAGGTGCACGAGGCAGATTTTTTACACAGAGGGTGGTGGGTGCCTGGAACTCGTTGCCGGGGGAGGTAGTGGAAGCAGATACAATAGTGACTTCTAAAGGGCGTATTGACAAATACATGAATAGGATGGGAATAGAGGGATATGGTCCCGGGAAGGGTAGGGGGTTTTAGTTCAGACAGGCAGCACGGTCGGTGCAGGCTTGGAGGGCCTGTTCCTGTGCTGTAATTTTCTTTGTTCTTTGTTCTTTGAATCAAGGTCCCAAGCATCACAGGCCACCCCCCACGGCCTCTAGTATCAGAGATGCCAGTCTTCAGCTAATTCACTTCTGTCAGACCTTGGGATCTCTTAACCAACTGAATATGAATGGATTGGAATTTGTTCCCAGTCTGATATTGTATTGTTGTAAAAACTCTTTACTACTTAACCTTACGGATTATCTAAGGGAGGTGTACCAATACAGGTTATTTATTCGGACTGCTACACACTCCCATCAGTTGGCTGCTTAAATGTTTAACACCAAACATGCCTGCTCGGCATTGTCCTGGATATAAAGTAATAGCTCAATCATCATATCCATTGCTTTAATTTTCTTCTTTTAAGACTGAGTCCATTTGCTTTCAATTTCATCCACACTAAATCTTTGACTTGGTGATGATTCATCTGCTCGAATTGTAACACATTGCTGCAGCTCCCAGCTGGAAATAAGCCACAGGCAGTTCTACCTTCCTACTCTGAGCTGTAATCTCCCTCTCAGCTGTAACCAGTCGACTACAATATTCAGATGTCTGGCTGCTGCTGCTGGGTTTTTGGTACCAGAAACCTAATCTCCATGAATTGGAAAGAGAGGCTGGGATTCTCCCAAAGAAGTTCCAAGTGTCGAATTCGCGGGGAGGCTGGGATAATTCACGCTGGTTTTTTCAGTGGGAGTTCAGAGAAGAATCTCCCACACTCTGTGCACTGCAGAGGCCGCCAGCGTGAATAGCATTAGATTTTAGGGGCGGGATCTGTTCCCGCCCGGGAGGCTGAATCCAGCGGGACTCTGCGCATGCGCAGTGGCCCCGAACTGTCATCCTCCCGATCGCCGGCCAGCCCAGGACCCCCACAGTGCTGCCTCCCCAAACCCACCATGGCATGATTGGGGGGCCCCACCCCCGACCATTCCCGGGCCAGCCCCGAACGCCTCCCCGCCCCCCCCCCCCCCCATCCCGGACCACCCAATCTCCAGCCCCCCCACCAGTAGTGCCGCTGCTCCCCCCACATCCCCTGACAGATTCCACCGCCCCCCCTGTGGTGAACCATCGTTGGTTCCCACTGGATAGTACTGAGCCAGGGCTGGCCAGCACTATAGGAATGTATATAGGTTACTGTGGGATCTTACTAATGTTGCTGTTGGGTTAGGGTGGGATTGTTACACCTGTGGTTGTTACTGTTGTGGCACATCCCAGTCGGGCTCCGCCTCCTGGGAGAGGTATAAGACTCCCTGCTCGGACGGGACCCCTTCAGTCTGGGATAGTGTGTTAAAGTTCTGATAGCTCCATTGTTAGTTAATAAAAGCCTTCTTTTACTGAAGCTTCGAGCCTCGTGTCCAATTGATGCGCATCAATTTTATTAACTAAAATTAAACTCTCGACGGAAGAAAAAAAAAGAAAGGAGAGTATGGAGCAAATCCTAAAGCCAGAACGTCTGACGCTAGATCCACGTGCGGTGGGCGCTGCTAACACCTTCGACCACTGGCTGAAGTGTTTTGAAGATTACCTGGCAGCCTCCGCAGCGGTCACCACAGATGATGACAGACTCCGGGTCCTCCATGCGAGGGTAAGCGACACAGTCTACCTCGCGATCCGTGCGGCCACCACTTACCCTAGGGCCCTCGAGCTTCTAAAGAAGCGCTATACGAAACCTCCTAACGAGATCCACGCTCGTTACCTCCTCACTACACGACATCAGCAGTCGGGCGAAACCTTGGAGGACTACGCCAATGAGCTCTTACAGCTAGCCAGGGGCTGTGACTGCAAAGCTGTGTCGGCTGAGCAGAGCATGTATGACCTCGCCCGGGATGCATTAGTGGCCGGGGTCGGGTCTTCATACATCTGTCTCAAGCTGCTAGAAAAGGGTAATCTCAACCTTACCCAGGCCATGGAATTAGCTGAAATGCTCGAGTCGGCTTCGAAGAGCTTAGTCCTGTATCCAGAGGACCACATGGAGACAACGTGGCAGGAGCAGTCGCAAATCCCTCCTCGCCCCTCGGGCTTGAAGTGCGGTGTTATGGCGTGCTCCCATGTGGGCCAGGCGACGGCTGCAGCCCCATGCGGCCCGTGGTGCTATTTCTGCGGAGGAGCAAAACATACCCGACAAAAGTGTCCCCCTAAAGCGGTAATCTGTACCGCATGCGGTAAAAAGGGGCATTATGCAAAGGTGTGCAGATCGAAGCCCAGGAACGGCAGTGCGGCCTGCGACCCTTTGGAACTGGGATCATCACCATCGTCGTCGAAGTCCTCGCGGGGTTCGTCCACGTGCGAGTCCAGGACGACGCCATTGCGGTCGACGGAGTCGGAGGAGGATGACCACCAGGGGTCGCTAAGTTTGGCGCCCTCACCCATGTGCGATTCATGGGGGCGGCCATTTTGGTCGACGATGACCACGAGCGACCAGCAGGGGTCCTCAGCGTCGACCTCAGCTGCCTGCAGTGACGTTCATGGACCAATGGTGGCGTCGATCATCCTGGACCAGGCTAAGCCTCACAGGCTTGATCATTCGATGATGGATATCCAGGTAAACAATCATGTGCTTTATTGTCTGTTTGACAGCGGGAGCACTGAGAGCTTTATCCACCCTGACACTGTGAAGAGGTGTGGACTCCAGATTCAACCTGCCAAACAGACAATCTCTATGGCATCAAGGTCCCGGTCTGTCGCTGTGCTAGGACGTTGTGTGGTAACCTTGAAAGTACAAGGCACAATTTACGAGCGTTTCAGGCTCCTTGTGTTGCCGTATCTTTGCGCACCAATTATCCTCGGACTAAACTTTATGGTCCACATGAAGACTGTGATCCTACAGTACCGTGGGCCACTCCCTTCGCTGGCAGTGGGAGAACAGCTGCAGTCTCCAAATTGCCCAACGCGCCCCGCCTGCAATCTTTCTACGTTAAAGATCACCACACCCTCTTTATTTCAGAATCTGGTACCAGGCTGCAAGCCCATCGCTACTAAAAGTAGGCGTTACAGCACTGAGGATCGGATCTTCATCAGATCTGAGGTTCAGCGACTCCTCAAAGAAGGGATCATACAGCCCAGTGTTAGTCCGTGGAGAGCACAGGTTGTGGTGGTCAAGAGCGGGAACAAACCCCGGATGGTCATTGATTACAGTCAGACCATTAACCGATATACGCAGCTGGATGCGTATCCTGTCCCGTGCATATCTGATATGGTCAATCAGATTGCGCAGTACCGGGTGTTCTCCACCATAGACCTCAAGTCCGCCTACCACCAACTCCCCATTCGCCCAGAGGACCGACAATACACGGCCTTTGAGGCGGATGGTCGCTTGTATCATTTTCTTAGGGTTCCATTTGGTGTCACCAATGGGGTCTCGGTCTTCCAGCGTGCTATGGACCGAATGGTGGACCAGAACAGGCTGCGGGCTACCTTCCCGTACCTGGATAATGTCACCATCTGCGGCCATGATCAGCAGGACCATGACACAAATCTCCAGAACTTCTTACGCACTGCATCTCGCCTGAACTTGACCTACAACAGGGAGAAGTGTGTATTCCGTACGCGCCGGTTAGCCATCCTGGGATACGTGGTGGAAAACGGGGTCATTGGCCCTGATCCAAACCGTATACGCCCCCTTGCTGAACTTCCCTTGCCCGCTAGCGCAAAAGCACTGAGAAGATGCCTAGGCTTCTTCTCCTATTATGCGTAGTGGGTCCCCAACTACGCGGACAAAGCCCGTCCGCTTATTAAGTCCACGACTTTTCCACTCACGCCAGAGGCCCAATTGGCCTTCAAGGAATTGAAACATGACATCGCGAAAGCCACGATGCACGCGGTGGACGAATCCATCCCTTTTCAGGTGGAAAGCGATGCATCTGATTTCGCCCTGGCTGCCACACTTAACCAGGCGGGCAGGCCCGTCGCGTTTTTTTCCCGCACCCTCCAAGGCCCCGAAATTCGGCATTCAGCGGTGGAAAAGGAGGCCCAGGCCATTGTGGAGGCCGTCAGACACTGGCGCCATTACCTGGCGGGAAAGCGGTTCACCCTGATCACGGACCAGCGGTCCGTGGCGTTCATGTTCAACAACTCGCAGAGGGGCAAGATCAAGAATGACAAGATCTTGCGGTGGAGAATTGAACTCTCCACCTATAACTACGATATCATGTATAGTCCAGGGAAACTCAATGAGCCCTCGGATGCCCTCTCGCGCGGAACATGCGCTAGTATTCAGGAGGATCGCTTGAACGCCCTCCATAATGATCTGTGCCATCCTGGGGTCACTCGGCTCTACCACTTTGTCAAAGCCCGCAACCTGCCTTACTCGGTAGAGGACGTCAGGTCAGTAACAAGGAGCTGTCGGATTTGCGCGGAATGCAAACCGCACTTTTACCGACCTGACCGGGCACATTTGGTCAAGGCCACTCGCCCCTTCGAGAGGCTGAGTGTTGATTTTAAGGGCCCTCTTCCCTCAACGGATCGGAACGTGTACTTTCTGAACATAATAGATGAGTACTCCCGGTTCCCGTTTGTTGTCCCCTGCTCGGACACATCGGCTGCCAAGGTGATCAAGGCATTCCGTGATCTTTTTACCCTGTTCGGGTACCCCAGCTATATCCATAGCGACAGGGGCTCGTCGTTCATGAGCGATGACTTGAGGCAATTCCTGCTCTCATACGGGATTGCCTCTAGTAGGACCACGAGTTACAACCCTAGGGGTAATGGACAGGTGGAACGAGAGAATGCTACAGTCTGGAAGGCTGTCCTATTGGCGTTGAGATCCAAAGGTCTTCCAGTCTCCCGTTGGCTGGAGGTCCTCCCTGATGCGCTTCACTCTATTCGCTCCCTCCTGTGTACGGCAACCAATGCTACTCCCCACGAGAGGATGTTCTCATTCTCTCGGAAGTCTTCCTCGGGGATATCTTTACCAGCCTGGTTGACGTACCCAGGACCCGTCCTCCTGCGGCGGCATGTAAGGGCCCGCAAGTCCGACCCCTTGGTCGAACAGGTCCACCTCCTCCACGCCAACCCTCAGTATGCCTATGTGGCATATCCTGACGGGCGAGAGGACACAGTCTCGATCCAAGACCTGGCGCCCGCAGGGGACGTAGCAACTCCTGTCGCTCCGATACCCCCAGTGACGAATCCATTATCCCTTATTTCTTCCCCGGACATAGCGCGGGCAGCATCGGGACCATTGCTTAACAGTTTTACTCCAATGCACAGCTTGCCTGAGCCCCGAAGATGGTCGCCACCGCAGGATGTGTCAGGATCCCCTGCACTACCGTCTCATCAGGGTCAACCGGCCTGTGAGTCCGTGGGAGAACAGCTGGATGCCGTTTTGGGGAGAACGCCACCGCAAGTGCCTACTCCGGTGTCACCACCGGTATTGAGGAGGTCATAACGACGGTGCGGTCCTCCAGACCGTCTGAACTTATAATCTGTTGACATTTTAGTCTGTTTTCGTACCCCGCCGGCCTTTGTTCTCAAAGGAGGGGTGAATGTGGTGAACCATCGTTGGTTCCCACTGGATAGTACTGGGCCAGGGCTGGCCAGTACTACAGGAATGTATATAGGTTACTGTGGGATCGTACTAATGTTGCTGTTGGGTTAGGGTGGGATTGTTACACCTGTGTTTGTTACGTTTGTGGCACATCCCAGTCGGGCTCCGCCTCCTGGGAGAGGTATAAGAGTCCCTGCTCGGACGGGACCCCTTCAGTCTGGGATAGTGTGTTAAAGTTCTGATAGCTCCATTGTTAGTTAATAAAAGCCTTCTTTTACTGAAGCTTCGAGCCTCGTGTCCAATTGATGCGCATCACCCCCTCCGACTAACCCCACCCCCCAGCCCGCCCTGATTGCCGGTCTCCCTCCAGCCCCCATCGATCGCAATGGCAGAGTGGCAGCAGGACCCCCACCCCCACCAATCATCCCCTAGGCCCCACCCCCAGCAGGTCCTGCCACTTTAGCCCACCTCCCAACAGGCCCTGTCCTCTTGGCGCTGCCCCATGCCTGGTGGGCAGTGCCAAGGTGCTTCATGGGCATGGGTACTTTGCCCCTTGAGCAGTGCCAGGGCACAGGCAGGTACTGCCAGGGTGCCTATGCCCGGGGGCACCACCCCCCTGCTGCCTGAATCCCTGGGGGGGCCCCCGATTGCCCCCTCTTCACTCCAGCAGGGTCGTCCCGCTAGTTCCCTGAAAGTAGGGAGCTAGTCTGAACCCGCTGGAGTGAAACACGCCTGGTGGGATGGGAGATGGTAGCGGGCCTGGAGAATTCAGTCCTGGGCCCGCTAATGACATTTAAATTACATTAAAATAGCTTACCTGGTGTTCCCAGTTTCCAGCGTGAAACAGATGGCGCCGGATATGTGGCTCTTCTGGTCAAAGGGTGGAAACAGGCTTTAACTGGGATGAATGCCTGTTTGAAGCTTTGATCCTAATTGATGATTACCATAATTTGAACTTGCTTAAATGTGAAACCAGACATCTGCAGGATTAGTGCTCGGGTGTTGATATAATTTTCCTAAACTCCTCACTCCCACTTCCAGTGGAGGTGTCGAGTGTTCTGGCTGGTCTATCACAGCGAGGCTCAGGAACTGAGGAAGAGGGCGCACAGGAAGTCAGATGCAGCACTTTAATAAGGCATCACATGTAAGGTTATTGCAGAAAATAAAAGCTTGCCATAGAGGAGGTAACATATTGACATGGATTGAAGATTGGCTGGCTAACTGGATACAGAGAGTTGGCATAAATGGATCTTCTTCTGGTTGGCAGGATGTGATGAGTGGAGTGCCACAGGGATCAGTGCCTGGGCCTCAACTTCTTACAATTTATATCAATGACTTGGATGAAGAGGCTAAAGGTATGGTCACTAAATTTGCTGATGACACAAAGATAGGTAGGAACATAAATTGTGAAGAGGACATAATGAGACTACAAAGTGACAGATCGGCCAAGTGAGTGGGCAAAAATCTGGCAAATGAAGTATAATGTGGGAAAATGTGACATTGCCCATTTTGGCCAGAAAAATAAAAAAAGAAGCACGTTAGCTAAATGGTGAGAGATTGCAGAGGGATCTGTGTGTTCTCGTGCATGATCACAAAAGACTAGTACACAGGTACAACAAGTAACTAGGAAAGCTAATGGGATGTTATTGTTTATTGAGAGGGGGATTGAACACAAAAGTAGGGAGGTTATGCTTCAGTTATACAGGGCACTGGTGAGACCACATCTGGAGTGCTGTGTACAGTATTGGTCTCCTTATTTAAGGAAAGATGTAAATGCATTAGAAGCAGTTTACATAGAACATAGAACATTACAGCGCAGTACAGGCCCTTCGGCCCTCGATGTTGCGCCGACCAGTGGTACCAATCTAAAGCCCCTCTAATCTACACTATTCCAATATCATCCATATGGTCATCCAATAACCACTTGAACGCTCTCAACGTTGACGAGTCCACCACTGCTGCAGGCAGGGCATTCCACGCCCTTACTACTCTCTGAGTAAAGAACCTACCTCTAACATCTGTCCTATATCTCTCACTCCTCAATTTAAAGCTATGTCCCCTCGTGCTAGCCAACACCATCCGAGGAAAAAGGCTCTCACAATCCACCCTATCTAATCCTTTGATCATCTTGTATGCCTCTATTAAGTCACCTCTTAACCTTCTTCTCTCTAACGAAAACAACCTCAAGCCCCTCAGCCTTTCCTCATACGATTTTCCCACCATACCAGGCAACATCCTGGTAAATCTCCTCTGCACCCTTTCACATCTTTCCTATAATACGACGACCAGAACTGTACGCAATACTCCAAATGCGGCCGCACCAGAGTTTTGTACAGTTGCAGCATGACCTCCTGGCTCCGAAACTCAATCCCTCTACCAATAAAAGCTAACACACCGTACGCCTTCACAAACAACCCTATCAACCTGGGTGCCAACTTTCAGGGATCTATGCACATGGACACCCAGATCCCTTTGTTCATCCACACTACCAAGTATCTTACCATTAGCCCAGTACTCTGTATTCCTGTTACTCCTTCCAAAGTGAATCACCTCACATTTTTCCGCATTAAACTCCATTTGCCACCTCTCAGCCCAGCTCTGCAGCTTATCTATGTCCCTCTGTAACCTGCCACTTCCCTCCGCACTGTCTACAACTCCACCGACTTTAGTGTCATCAGCAAATTTACTAATCCATCCTTCCACGCCCTCATCCAAGTCATTAATAAAAATGACAAACAGCAGTGGCCCCAAAACAGATCCTTGCGGTACACCACTAGTAACTGAACTCCAGGATGAATATTTCCCATCAACCACCACCCTTTGTTTTCTTACAGCTAGCCAATTCCTGATCCAAACCACTAAATCACCCTCAATCCCATGTGTCCGTATTTTCTGCAAAAGCTTACCATGGGGAACCTTGTCAAATGCTTTGCTGAAATCCATATACACCACATCAACCGCTTTACCCTCATCCACCTCTTTGGTCACCTTCTCAAAGAACTCAATAAGGTTTGTGAGGCACGACCTACCCTTCACAAAACCGTGCTGACTATCCATAATCAAATTATTCCTTTCTAGGTGATTATAAATCCTATCTCTTATAATCCTTTCCAATACTTTGCCCACACAGAAGTAAGGCTCACTGGTCTATAATTACCAGGGTTGTCCCTACTCCCCTTCTTGAACAAGGGGACAACATTTGCTATCCTCCAGTCTTCTGGCACTGTTCCTGTAGACAATGACGTTTGGAGAAGGTTTGCCCCTGGAGAAGGTTTACTGGACTAATACCTGAAATGGATGGATTGTCTAATGAGGGACTGGAAGATGAGGTTTGTATCCACTGGAGGTCAGAAGAGTAAGAGGTGACTTGATTGAAATCTTTAAAATCCTGAGGGGTATTGAGAGGGTGGATGTGGAGAGGATGTGGGAGAATCTAGAACTAGTTTAAAAATAATGGGTTGCTCGTTTAAATACTGATATTGAATATTGCTCGTTTAAGACAGAGATGAGGACATTTTTTTTCTCTGAGGGCCGTGATTCTCTGGATCTCTCTTCCTCAAAAGGCAGTAGGAGCAGAGTCTTTGAATATTTTTAAGGCAGAAGTGGATAGATTCTTGATTAATGAGGGGGTGAAAGGTTAACGGGGGTAGGCAGGAATGTGGAGTTGAGGTTACAATCAGATCTACTATGAATGGCGGAGCAGGCTCAAGGGGCTGAGTGGCCTATTCCTGCTCTTAATTGGTATGTTTGTATGCACTGGAGTTCCTGGTGGAAGTTCAGAGGAAGAATGTCTTTTATCCACTAAGACATAAATCTAACCCTCCTGCCCCTTCCCCTGTAGAAGTTGGTGCTACTTTACCGGTTTCATGCCCTCCTCCCAGTCCTTGTCCAGTTCAAGGCAAGATGCCGATTACCAATCACTCCCTTTCTGCTGGTGACTCTTATAAGGCATCCATAGGACTCCTACAGTGCAGAAGCAGGCCATTTGGCCCATTGAGTCTGCATTGACTCTCCAACAGAGCATCCCACTCCCCCAGATTCTATCCCTGTAACCCTACATATTTACCCTTCAATCCTCCTAGCCTACTCATCTTTGGACACTAAGGGGCAATTTAGCATGCCCAATCCATCTAATCTGCACATCTTTGAACACCAACTTGCAATTTAGCATGGCCAATCAATCTACCCTGCACATCTTTGGACTGTGGGAGGAAACCAGAGCACCCGGAGGAAACCCACGCAGACACAGGGAGAACGTGCAAACTCCACACAGACAGTGACCCGAGACTGGAATTGAACCCAGGTCTCTGGCGCTGTGAGGCAACAGTGCGAACCAGTGTGCCACCATGCCACCCAATCAGCTGGCGTATCCTTTTAGGTGAGGTCCTCAAGAATTTTCAGATGAAATGTTTTTCGAATGTTGGCGAAGTCTTGTCAAAGTGCCCCAGTGACTCTCCTGATAAGATTCAGAGATCCGCTTCACCGCTCCAGCTGCAAGTGAACATGAAATGGTGAGTACCCCTTTAAGTACGGCTGGAAATTGACATCATCGCTGTGTTTAATCCCAGACCATGCACATTTACATGACATTTAAATCAACAATTTTTACAACTCAAGGATGATGGATTATTGCGTTGGATGGTAAAATATACAGCGGAGGCTAGTGTCATTCAAAATGTTCTAGAGAGGCTTAATGGTTGTGCGTTGGGCGTTTAATGGTATTTGTTGTAAATCAATGCAAAGGTAGAGCTAAAATCCACTTGATTTACAAGATGATGGTTGCAGTTGAAGAGGATGGAGCCAGCAAAGAATTTGGGAGCAGTTGTAGGGTGACCTTCCAAAGTGTCTACAGACAGGGTGGCAATAAACAAGGTTAGCAGAATGTTAGGAGAAACTTTCCAAAGTGTGGTTCTAAATCTTCAGATATGGTATTAACAAGGCATTGCTGACAGTTTGCACAAAATATTATGCTCATTTTTGGTCATCATATCACCAATTGACATTAATTTTTTCAAAAGGGCATAGAGAAGAGCAACAACGATTATTCTCAGATTTATATTAATGGCCCACGAGGTAAGACTGAAGGAATTGAGAGTTCTTCAGTAAAAGGGCAAAGATGATAAGCCAGGTTTTTAAAATAGCAAGCGCAGAGTACATTGCCTCAATAGATTCTCTCACTATAAACTTAACAGATTTTTATTTGGAGATTTTTAATAAAAAGCCAAATCTGGGTGAAGACAGTGACAGAAGGGATGGGTGGAACAGATGTGAATTATGGATGGCGTAGAGGTGGGGCGGCACGGTGGCACAGTGGTTAGCACTGCTGCCTCACAGCGCCAGGGACCCTGGTTCGATTCCAGCCTCGGGTCACTGCCTGTGTGGAGTTCGTACGTTCCCCCTATGTCTGTGTGGGTTTCCTCTGGGTGCTCCAGTTTCCTCTCATAGTCCAAAGATGTGCAGGTGGATTGGCCATGCTAAATTGCCCCTTAGCGTCAAAAGATGTGCAGGTTAAGGGGATTAGCCATGGTAAATATGTGGGGTTACAGGGATAGGGCCTGGGTAAGATGCTCTGTTGGAGAGTTGGTACAGACTCGATGGGTCGAATGGCCTCCTTCTGCAGTGTAGTGATTCTATGATTCTATAATTGGTTGGTGAGATTTCAAGGTTACTTGCACCACTGATCCAGGACATGGAGAGGTCATTAATGGAACATTCTCTTAACCTGGACATGCTTTCCTTCAGTTGCTAAGTGAATGTTTAATCAGCTCAATCCAAGTGCATTAGTTTGTCGTGACCTCCGCAGTAAAAAGCTTGATTAAGTTCACTTGATCTGTGTTCTGTTCTGCTTACAGTTTCACAAGATAAATTAATGCAGGGCCTGTGTCGTGCCAGAACGGAGCTGGTTTCCATGGTGAGGGTGTCATCTGAACCATGGTCTAACTGGTGGATACAGCAAACATCTGCCTAAGAGCAACATGCCTCATAGCAAAGAGTGAGAAAACACAGCAAAACAGTCACGACCACATTGCACTTAGTGCAAGGTCACAAGCATACAGCATCCCCACAACACTCCAACTCCAGGTCAACAAAAAAAACAAGACATCTGTGCTGGGTGGGAACCTACGTCACTATCGCCAAGACTGCTGAAACTAATATGTATCAATTCATAAGGACTGGGTGGAGTTCAATTTTGATTCGTTACAACTCCATTGTTTTGGGATTGCTCGTAGTCCAAGTTATGGTTGGAGAGATAAGGCCAATTGAGAAAACATGGAATACAAATATAAAATGCTGGATAAACTCAGCAGGTCTGGCAGCATCTGTGGAGAGAGAGCTAGAGTTAATGTTTCAGTCCATTTAACTCTACAGTACTGAAGACTTAGGCCGTAATTTTCCGACCGTTCGCGCCAGCGGGATTTCCCCCCTCCGCTGCAGTGAATGGGGATTTGGTTTGACGCCAAATTCTCCGACTCTGCTGCAGCAGGAATGTGGCGTGAACGGATGGTAAGATTGTGCTCTTGTATAGCGGGAGAGGCAAGTGTAGAAGGACAGGGATAGGTTGGGGGTGGGGGGTAAAGAGATTGACATACGGGCATAAGAGAAAGGGTGCCATTAAGGACTGAAGAGTGCTAATAGTGACAAAAGTAAGAGCAAAATGTGTTATTGAGAGCAAACTTAAACACTAAAGGACAAGTGGCCATGCAGGGGAGGGGTGGGGTTATGTTGGGGCAAGCCAAGGGAACTGAAAAACAACAAACTACAGAAGCGGGGGGGTCAGGATGGAGGGGAAAGGTCATATCTGAACTTATTAAACTCAATGTTGAGTCCAGAAGGCTTGTATCGTGCTTAAACAGAAGATGAGGTGTTGTCCCACCAGTTTGCGCTGGGCATCACTGGAGCGTTGCAGCAGGCCCGAGATGGAGAAAGTATGAAATTTACGTTCCAATACCCAATAGAATAATGTAACCATCCTTTGAATTTCAACAATCCAATTTTGGTTTTGTTTCATGTTCCACCTTGAAACCATACAAAGCATCTTCCAATTGGATGTGAGGGTAATGCAGATATCCATCTGGATGGTGGTGGATGAGAGGGGTATTATACTGTTCTCCTGTTGCCATTTACACTGGCATCAAGGATTGTAATCAAATATATTGTGTCCCCTGTTGCTGTTGGACCGCGTATGTCTCTGAGGTTTTGAATGAATGAGTGAATAGTGGAAAGAAGAAGAATAAGAAAATTAGACATGAATGTTATGCGTGAAAAAGCTGGAAGATTCGCTGAGTGCTTTGAATTACTGTCCTAATCAGGCTTTGCTAGATTAAGCACAAACTTATTATGGCTTGCATCTTTTGGCCATGTATTCTGAGCAGCTGGATTGTCATAATCTTACCCAGCTATTCATCCGAAGACTGGACAACATTTCTTCATTTTCTCCCACAACCTATGGACGGGTGAAATTGTTCAGTTACAATCAGGCTCTCCTCTTTCCGCACTCCTTGTTTGACTGCAACAATCTAAAAATAAATGAATACCTACCGATTCAGTGTGAATTTAACGGTTTAAGTGTAGTGACACATACAGACAGGTTTCCTTGAGTATTTCTAAAAGAAACAATTGTATGTATTGTGCTTAAACCCAGTCTAAATAATAAACCACTCCAAACTTCACATGCACAGACACACTCAAGAATAACATACATACACCAATTTATTACAGCATGGGAAGAAGAGATTAGGTAGTCCAGTAAAAGTTAAAGTTAAATGGGTCTTGTGACTTGGGTGATTTCAGGTGGAGCTTGGTTGTCCCTCTGGCTGAGGTTGAGATTTAAATATGTTAACGAACAATTTATGTTCTACCGGACATAGTAGCTGCTGGGGTGAATGTTTTAAAACCTCTGCTTACAACACGTGGATGGTCAAACAGCAGACTGTGTTCAAGCTTACAAGATGGGTGGAGAGAGAGAGAAAGAGAATGTCCCCATAGGGGTCCTTCTGTTCTCATCTGTTCTTTCTGCGGCCTGGCTTTTTAAACAGAAAACAAAGTTTGCTGGCTTGTCACACTATCATTTCTCTGCAATTGATCACGATGTGGAGTTGCTGGCATTGGACTGGGGTGGGCACGGTATCATGTCTCACAACACCAGGCTAAAGTCCAACAGGTTTATTAGGAATCACAAGAGCGCTGCTCCTTCATAAGGTGAAAGGGCACACTGAGGAATAGGGAACTCACTGAGGAATAGGGAACTCACTGAGGAATAGGGAACTCACTGAGGAATAGGGAACTCACTGAGGAATAGGGAACTCACTGAGGAATAGGGAACTCACTGAGGAATAGGGAACTCACTGAGGTATAGGGAACTCACTGAGGTATAGGGAACTCACTGAGGTATAGGGAACTCACTGAGGTACAGGGAGCTCACTGAGGTATAGGGAACTCACTGAGGTATAGGGAACTCACTGAGGAATAGGGAACTCACTGAGGAATAGGGAGCTCACTGAGGTATAGGGCACTCACTGAGGTATAGGGAACTCACTGAGGAATAGGGAACTCACTGAGGAATAGGGAACTCACTGAGGAATAGGGAACTCACTGAGGTATAGGGAACTCACTGAGGTATAGGGAACTCACTGAGGTATAGGGAACTCACTGAGGTACAGGGAACTCACTGAGGTATAGGGAACTCACTGAGGTACAGGGAACTCACTGAGGTATAGGGAACTCACTGAGGTATAGGGAGCTCACTGAGGTATAGGGAGCTCACTGAGGTACAGGGAACTCAATGAGGTATAGGGAACTCACTGAGGTATAGGGAGCTCACTGAGGTACAGGGAACTCAATGAGGTATAGGGAACTCACTGAGGTACAGGGAACTCACTGAGGTATAGGGAACTCACTGAGGTATAGTGAACTCACTGAGGTATAGGGAGCTCACTGAGGTATAGGGAGCTCACTGAGGTATAGGGAGCTCACTGAGGTATAGGGAACTCACTGAGGTATAGGGAACTCACTGAGGTATAGGGAACTCACTGAGGTATAGGGAGCTCACTGAGGTATAGGGAACTCACCGAGGTATAGGGAACTCACTGAGGAATAGGGAACTCACTGAGGAATAGGGAACTCACTGAGATATAGGGAACTCACTGAGGTATATGGAGCTCACTGAGGTATAGGGAGCTCAATGAGATATAGGGAACTCACTGAGGTATAGGGAACTCAATGAGATATAGGGAACTCACTGAGGTATAGGGAACTCACTGAGGTATAGTGAACTCACTGAGGTATAGGGAACTCACTGAGGTATAGGGAACTCAATGAGATATAGGGAACTCACTGAGGTATAGGGAACTCAATGAGATATAGGGAACTCACTGAGGTATAGGGAGCTCACTGAGGTATAGGGAACTCACTGAGGTATAGGGAGCTCACTGAGGTATAGGGAACTCACTGAGGTATAGGGAACTCACTGAGGTATAGGGAACTCACTGAGGTATAGGGAACTCACTGAGGTATAGGGAGCTCACTGAGGTATAGGGAGCTCACTGAGGTATAGGGAACTCACTGAGGTATAGGGACTCACTGAGGTATAGGGAGCTCACTGAGGTATAGGGACTCACTGAGGTATAGGGAGCTCAATGAGGTATAGGGAACTCACTGAGGTATAGTGAACTCACTGAGGTATAGTGAACTCACTGAGGTATAGGGAGCTCACTGAGGTATAGGGATCTCACTGAGGTATAGTGAACTCACTGAGGTATAGGGAACTCACTGAGGTATAGTGAACTCACTGAGGTATAGGGAACTCACTGAGGTATAGGGAGCTCACTGAGGTATAGTGACTCACTGAGGTATAGTGAACTCACTGAGGTATAGTGAACTCACTGAGGTATAGGGAACTCACTGAGGTATAGTGAACTCACTGAGGTATAGGGAGCTCACTGAGGTATAGGGAACTCACTGAGGTATAGTGAACTCACCGAGGCATAGTGAACTCACTGAGATATAGTGAACTCACTGAGGTATAGTGAACTCACTGAGGTATAGGGAACTCACTGAGGTATAGTGAACTCACTGAGGTATAGGGAGCTCACTGAGGTATAGGGAGCTCACTGAGGTATAGGGAGCTCACTGAGGTATAGTGAACTCACTGAGGTATAGGGAACTCACTGAGGTATAGGGAGCTCACTGAGGTATAGGGAACTCACTGAGGTATAGTGAACTCACTGAGATATAGTGAACTCACTGAGGTATAGTGAACTCACTGAGGTATAGTGAACTCACTGAGGTATAGGGAACTCACTCAGGTATAGTGAACTCACTGAGGTATAGGGAGCTCAATGAGGTATAGGGAACTCACTGAGGTACAGGGAACTCAATGAGGTATAGGGAGCTCACTGAGGTATAGGGAGCTCACTGAGGTATAGGGAACTCACTGAGGTATAGTGAACTCACTGAGATATAGTGAACTCACTGAGGTACAGGGAACTCACTGAGGTATAGGGAACTCACTGAGGTATAGGGAACTCACTGAGGTATAGGGAACTCACTGAGGTATAGTGAACTCACTGAGGTATAGGGAACTCACTGAGGTATAGGGAACTCACTGAGGTATAGGGAACTCACTGAGGTATAGTGAACTCACTGAGGTATAGGGAGCTCACTGAGGTATAGTGAACTCACTGAGGTATAGGGAGCTCACTGAGGTATAGTGAACTCACTGAGGTATAGTGAACTCACTGAGGTATAGGGAGCTCACTGAGGTACAGGGAACTCACTGAGGTATAGGGAGCTCACTGAGGTATAGGGACTCACTGAGGTATAGGGAACTCACTGAGGTATAGGGAGCTCACTGAGGTATAGTGAACTCACTGAGATATAGTGAACTCACTGAGGTATAGGGAGCTCACTGAGGTATAGGGAACTCACTGAGGTATAGGGAACTCACTGAGGTATAGGGAGCTCACTGAGGTATAGGGAGCTCACTGAGGTATAGGGAGCTCACTGAGGTATAGGGAACTCACTGAGATATAGTGAACTCACTGAGGTATAGGGAGCTCACTGAGGTATAGGGAGCTCACTGAGGTATAGGGAGCTCACTGAGGTATAGTGAACTCACTGAGGTATAGGGAACTCACTGAGGTATAGGGAGCTCACTGAGGTATAGGGAACTCACTGAGGTATAGTGAACTCACTGAGATATAGTGAACTCACTGAGGTATAGTGAACTCACTGAGGTATAGTGAACTCACTGAGGTATAGGGAACTCACTCAGGTATAGTGAACTCACTGAGGTATAGGGAGCTCAATGAGGTATAGGGAACTCACTGAGGTACAGGGAACTCAATGAGGTATAGGGAGCTCACTGAGGTATAGGGAGCTCACTGAGGTATAGGGAACTCACTGAGGTATAGTGAACTCACTGAGATATAGTGAACTCACTGAGGTACAGGGAACTCACTGAGGTATAGGGAGCTCACTGAGGTATAGGGAACTCACTGAGGTATAGGGAACTCACTGAGGTATAGTGAACTCACTGAGGTATAGGGAACTCACTGAGGTATAGGGAACTCACTGAGGTATAGGGAACTCACTGAGGTATAGTGAACTCACTGAGGTATAGGGAGCTCACTGAGGTATAGTGAACTCACTGAGGTATAGGGAGCTCACTGAGGTATAGTGAACTCACTGAGGTATAGTGAACTCACTGAGGTATAGGGAGCTCACTGAGGTACAGGGAACTCACTGAGGTATAGGGAGCTCACTGAGGTATAGGGACTCACTGAGGTATAGGGAACTCACTGAGGTATAGGGAGCTCACTGAGGTATAGTGAACTCACTGAGATATAGTGAACTCACTGAGGTATAGGGAGCTCACTGAGGTATAGGGAACTCACTGAGGTATAGGGAACTCACTGAGGTATAGGGAGCTCACTGAGGTATAGGGAGCTCACTGAGGTATAGGGAGCTCACTGAGGTATAGGGAACTCACTGAGATATAGGGAACTCACTGAGGTATAGGGAGCTCACTGAGGAATAGGGAACTCACTGAGGTATAGGGAACTCACTGAGATATAGGGAAGTCACTGAGGTATAGGGAGCTCACTGAGGAATAGGGAACTCACTGAGGTATAGGGAACTCACTGAGGTATAGGGAGCTCACTGAGGTATAGTGAACTCACTGAGGTACAGGGAACTCACTGAGGTATAGGGAACTCACTGAGGTATAGGGAACTCACTGAGGTATAGGGAACTCACTGAGGTATAGTGAACTCACTGAGGTATAGGGAACTCACTGAGGTATAGGGAACTCACTGAGGTATAGGGAACTCACTGAGGTATAGTGAACTCACTGAGGTATAGGGAGCTCACTGAGGTATAGTGAACTCACTGAGGTATAGGGAGCTCACTGAGGTATAGTGAACTCACTGAGGTATAGTGAACTCACTGAGGTATAGGGAGCTCACTGAGGTACAGGGAACTCACTGAGGTATAGGGAGCTCACTGAGGTATAGGGACTCACTGAGGTATAGGGAACTCACTGAGGTATAGGGAGCTCACTGAGGTATAGTGAACTCACTGAGATATAGTGAACTCACTGAGGTATAGGGAGCTCACTGAGGTATAGGGAACTCACTGAGGTATAGGGAACTCACTGAGGTATAGGGAGCTCACTGAGGTATAGGGAGCTCACTGAGGTATAGGGAGCTCACTGAGGTATAGGGAACTCACTGAGATATAGGGAACTCACTGAGGTATAGGGAGCTCACTGAGGAATAGGGAACTCACTGAGGTATAGGGAACTCACTGAGATATAGGGAAGTCACTGAGGTATAGGGAGCTCACTGAGGAATAGGGAACTCACTGAGGTATAGGGAACTCACTGAGGTATAGGGAGCTCACTGAGGTATAGTGAACTCACTGAGATATAGGGAACTCACTGAGGTATAGGGAGCTCACTGAGGTATAGGGACTTACTGAGGTATAGGGACTCACTGAGGTATAGGGAACTCACTGAGGTATAGGGAACTCACTGAGGTATAGGGAGCTCACTGAGGTATAGAGACTCACTGAGGAATAGGGAACTCACTGAGGTACAGGGAACTCACTGAGGTATAGGGACTCACTGAGGAATAGGGAGCTCACTGAGGTATAGAGACTCACTGAGGAATAGGGAACTCACTGAGGTACAGGGAACTCACTGAGGTATAGGGACTCACTGAGGTATAGGGAACTCACTGAGGTATAGGGAGCTCACTGAGGTATAGGGAGCTCACTGAGGTATAGGGAGCTCACTGAGGTATAGGGAGCTCACTGAGGTATAGGGAACTCACTGAGATATAGGGAACTCACTGAGGTATAGGGAGCTCACTGAGGAATAGGGAACTCACTGAGGTATAGGGAACTCACTGAGATATAGGGAAGTCACTGAGGTATAGGGAACTCACTGAGATATAGGGAACTCACTGAGGTATAGGGAGCTCACTGAGGTATAGGGAACTCACTGAGGTATAGGGAACTCACTGAGGAATAGGGAACTCACTGAGGAATAGGGAACTCACTGAGGTATAGGGAGCTCACTGAGGTATAGGGAGCTCTCTGAGGTATAGGGAACTCACTGAGGTATAGGGAGCTCTCTGAGGTATAGGGAACTCACTGAGATATAGGGAGCTCACTGAGGTATAGGGAGCTCACTGAAGTATAGGGAACTCACTGAGATATAGGGAGCTCTCTGAGGTATAGGGAGCTCACTGAAGTATAGGGAGCTCACTGAGGTATAGGGAGCTCACTGAGGTATAGGGAACTCACTGAGATATAGGGAGCTCACTGAGGTATAGGGAGCTCACTGAGGTATAGGGAGCTCACTGAGGTATAGGGAGCTCACTGAGGTATAGGGAGCTCACTGAGGTATAGGGAGCTCACTGAGGTATAGGGAGCTCACTGAGGTATAGGGAGCTCACTGAGGTATAGGGAGCTCACTGAGATATAGGGAACTCACTGAGGTATATGGAGCTCTCTGAGGTATAGTGAACTCAATGAGGTATAGGGAGCTCACTGAGGTATAGGGAGCTCACTGAGGTATAGGGAACTCACTGAGGTATAGGGAACTCAATGAGGTATAGGGAGCTCACTGAGGTATAGTGAACTCACTGAGGTATAGGGAGCTCACTGAGGTATAGGGAGCTCACTGAGATATAGTGAACTCACTGAGGTATAGGGAGCTCACTGAGATATAGGGCACTCACTGAGGTATAGGGAACTCACTGAGGTATAGGGAACTCACTGAGGTATAGGGAGCTCACTGAGGTATAGGGAGCTCACTGAGGTATAGGGAGCTCACTGAGGTATAGGGAGCTCACTGAGGTCTAGGGAGCTCACTGAGGTATAGTGAACTCACTGAGATATAGTGAACTCACTGAGGTATAGTGAACTCACTGAGATATAGTGAACTCACTGAGGTATAGTGAACTCACTGAGGTATAGGGAACTCACTGAGGTATAGTGAAATCACTGAGGTATAGGGAACTCACTGAGGTATAGGGAACTCACTGAGATATAAGGAACTCACTGAGGTATAGGGAACTCACTGAGGTATAGGGAGCTCACTGAGATATAGGGAGCTCACTGAGGTATAGGGAACTCATTGAAGTATAGGGAACTCACTGAGGTAGAGGGAACTCACTGAGGTATAGGGAACTCACTGAGGTATAGTGAACTCACTGAGATATAGTGAACTCACTGAGGTATAGTGAACTCACTGAGGTATAGGGAACTCACTGAGGTATAGTGAAATCACTGAGGTATAGGGAACTCACTGAGGTATAGGGAACTCACTGAGATATAAGGAACTCACTGAGGTATAGGGAACTCACTGAGGTATAGGGAGCTCACTGAGGTATAGGGAGCTCACTGAGATATAGGGAGCTCACTGAGGTATAGGGAACTCATTGAAGTATAGGGAACTCACTGAGGTATAGGGAACTCACTGAGGTATAGGGAACTCACTGAGGTATAGGGAGCTCACTGAGGTATAGGGAACTCACTGAGGTATAGGGAGCTCACTGAGGTATAGGGAACTCACTGAGGTATAGGGAACTCACTGAGATATAGGGAACTCACTGAGGTATAGGGAACTCACTGAGGTATAGGGAGCTCACTGAGGTATAGGGAACTCACTGAGATATCGTGAACTCACTGAGGTATAGTGAACTCACTGAGGTATAGGGAACTCACTGAGGTATAATGTACTGTAGGTGGAGCAGTGAAGCAACTGATGTGTTGCTGCTCTCAGTTTAAAAGTGAACGTCAACAAACAACACCAAATAAAAAATTTAGTTTGTGAAACTCAATGATTCTGCCCTTGAGGTGGTGCAGGAAAGGTCGCAATTCCTGCCCAATTAACTTCATAGAATCATATAATCGGGTTATAGAATCCCTACTGTGCAGCAAGAAACCATTTTGCCCATCTAATCTTTCCCTGGCTTACCTTGTAACCCCACGTATTTATCCCACTACACTATATATGTTGGGACACTAAGAGTGGGATTCTCTGGCCGCACTCCCCTCAAGACCGGAAAATCCTGCCTGAGGTCAATGGAACTTTGCATGATCCTGAACCGCCCACTGTGATTCCCGTGGCAGATGGGGCGGGAAAATTCCTCCCTCAGGCTTAATTTAACATGGCTACTCAACCTAACCCGCACATCTTCAGACTGTGGGAGGAAACCGGGACACCTGGAGGAAACCCACACAGACATGGGGAGAATGTGAAAACTCCACACAGACAGTGACCCAAGGCTGGAATTGAACCCGGGTCTCTGGCACTGTGAGGCAGCAGTGCTAACCACTGTGCCACCTTGCCTCCTGGGGAAGAATTCAGTATAAATGTCTACTGACTCCCAAAGGTAATCAAATACTAAACAATCTTCAACAGTCCTCATTCTCCCTCCTTATAGCACAGGCCTCCTGTCCTCATGGACACCATGTGTCTTACACTTGCAGTAACTGAAGAGCAATGTTAATTTTACACCGACATGGGAATAGAAATACATTCCCAATTATCCTATCATCTCAGTACCTGTTGGCAATCAGATCCTGACTGAATGCCAGAATGTTATTCAGCCCAGTGAATGGCAATGCCGTCAATAGGATCTGAAACTTTCAGAATGGAACTGGACATATATTTGAAAAGAGAAGAAATGGCAGGGTTATGGGGCAAAAACAGGGGAAGTGGGAGTAATTCGATAGCTCGTTCAGTGAGCCAACTCGGGACAGTAGGTTGAATCACCCCTTTTCTGCTGTTGAATTCCTCCATAGGCCACGGAATTACAAACTACTTCTCAGTTAGATGACTAGTAACAGCTACTAACAACAACTTGCATTTGTATAGTGCCTTTAATATAGTAAAACATTGCAACATCATTCTCACAGGAGTGTTATCAAACAAAATTTGACACTAAACCACGTAACAAGACATTGGAGAAGCGACCAAAGAGATAGATCAAAGCGATAGGTTTGAAAGAGTATTTTCAAAGAAGAGACACTGGTGCAGAAGGGGAGAGGTTCAAGCAGGGAACTCATGAGTTTTGGGGCCTAGGCAGCTGAAGGTATGACCACCAATGGTGAAATACTGAAAGTTGTGCTTGAACAAGAGGTCAGAATTGGAATGTAGCTATCTTGCAGGGTTGTATGTCTGAAAGAGGTTATTGAAATGGGGTAGGATGTGGTAATGGATCTATACCCTGTATAAAAGCAGCTGGGCACAGAAACCTTTCATAGTGAAAGTTCTAAGAAAGGCTCCATGAGCTCTAAAGTAAAGTATATTTATTAGTCACAAGTAAGGCTTACATTAACATTGCAATGAAGTGAAATTCCCCTACAACATTTCCTCTACAACATTTCCAATCCATATAATAAGTTACTTCCTATTCAACATTGGTTTTTACTTTGCTTCTGAAAGCTGGAACCCACACTTAATGCATTGCTTTATTACCTACAAGGGTGAAATCTTGTACCTGGCAACTAGGGGCTGGAAATCGTTGTGTAAACTTTGTGAAACTGAAAACATCTCACTGATAATAGAGGGAAAAAATAAGCAGCCTTCATCATCGCTCTGCTTAATGGTGGTAATTATCCTCCATCAGTGGAAAGCTTCTTCATTGCATAATGTACAGAAGGTCCATTTTCTCCAAAACACTATAGACAAATGCAAGAACAAGAATTAGGAACAGGAGTAGGCCATTCGGCCACTTAAGCTTACTCCACCATCTTAGCTGATCCTACTGTAGCCTTAACTCCACTTTCCTGCCCATCACCATGATGCACTATCAACACCCAGAGACGGAATCTGGAATAATAGGCTTTTATTAACTACAAAAGGGAACTATCTCTACAGTAAACTCTAACCGAGGGACCGGACCAGAATGAGGCGAAGGGGAGGAGCAGCCACCTTTATACCCCAGTGAACAGGGGAGGAGCCTCAGGCAGCACCGGTAGGGGTGTGTCCAGTCATCAGAACATAACAGTGGTTATCAGAACTTAACAGTGGTTTACCACACACCAATAAACCTTGACTCCCTTATCAAGCAGGGACCTGTCTACTTCAGTTCAATGACCCAACCGCCACTGCTTCCTGAAGAAGCCAATTCCAATTCCACAGACTAATGACCCTCTTGAGGGAAAGGTTCTTGTGCTTTATTCTTTCCTGGGATGTGGGCATCACTGGCAAAGCCAGCATTTGTTGCCCATCCCTAATTCTTGTTGAATGAGTGGTTTGCTAGACCATTTCCGAGGGCAGTTAAGTGTTAACCACATTGCTGTGGGTCTGAAGTCACAAGTAGGTCAGACCAGGTATGGAGGGCATATTTCATAGAATCATAGAATCCTACAGTGCAGAAGGAGGCCATTCGGCCCATTGAGTCTGCACCGACAACAATCCCACCCAGGCCCTATCCCCGTAACCCCATGCATTTATGCTAGCTCATCTCCCTGACACTAAGGGGCAATTTAGCATGGCCAATTCACCTAGCTTGCACATCTTTGGGAGGAACCTGGAGCTCCCAGAGGAAATCTATGCATACATTGGGAGAATGTGCAAACTCCACACAGACAATCACCCAAGCTGGGAATTGAACCTGGGTCCCTTTCGCTGTGAGGCAGCAGTGCTAACCACTGTGCCACTATGCCATCCCAAAACACGTTTGAAAGCAGTGGGATTCGATCCCACGCCTCTGCAGAGACAGGAGCCTTAATCCAACACCTTAAACTGCCCAGCCACGCTACCATATCTTCCCTAATGGACATTAATGAACCAGATGGGTTTTTACAAGTATCTAAACTTTTCTTCCCCATTCTGTAATCAGCAATTGTGTGTGGACTTTGAGTGTGTTTGTGTAGGTGTGCATGAATGTCGCTGGGTAGGTTATTATTTCACTTAGGACCGCTGGATAAGTGCAGCTCCAACAACACTCAAGAAGCCCAACATCATTTGGGTTAAAGGAGCTTACTTGATTGGCAGCCCACCTTCAACATTTACTCCCTCCACCACTGGCACACAGTGGTAGCAGTGTGTGCCACCTACAAGATGCACTGCAGCAACTTGTCAAGTCTCCTTCGACAGCAACTTCTAAACCCATGACCTCTACCACCTAGAAGAACAAGGGCAGCCACACACCATCCAATATCATTGTTTCTTTGTAGTATCTGAGTTAAAATCCCAGAACCCCCGCCTAAACAGCACTTTAGGCATGTACCTTGACCACAGGGACTGCAGCGGTTCAAGAAGGAGGCTAGGACAATTGGGATGGGTGATGAATACTGGCCTTGCCAGTGACACCCACATCACAGGAACACATTTAAAAAATGGTGCATTGGAAGGAGAGGGAGTGCAGTGCCAATGAATCTGAAGAGGAAAGAAAAATAAACATCAAGTATTGGCAAAAATGAAAAAATAATTTAACAAAAAAAATCAGCACAAGTTCCCCACAGCTCCAGTGTTATTATATGCTTCATGATTCAGCTAATTGTAGTGTTTATCTAGATCAGAATAATTTAGAATCATTCCTTTGCATACTTGAGCAAGCAATTGAGTTGAGAGCTTGTGTAGTACCTTACCAGTTCCACAGATTTTACAGACAGTGTTATGGATGATGAGCACTGCGGACCTCCATTCAATTAAGAGGGAACTAGTGCATATCAAGACCTTCACAGTTCCTGCTTTAATGTACTGGCAGGCTGCTGTTGCTCTCCACATATAAAACTGTAACACCACCGAGTGCTGAGGTTAGATTCACGCTCTGCACTTCTCCCCACAATCTCAAGGAGGCAACAAAGTGGGGCTTTAACATTTCTCACGGGGAGGGGAAAATCAGCCTGTGGCCGTGGTCAAGTGGATTCCAAGGAGCAGCCAGCCCAGGCAGAGAAGGGAGAGTTGGAGGGACAGTTACCCTAGTCTCACTAATCCAATCCTGGGCAACTTTGGAGCTGGCTGCTGGCCCACTCTCACAGGGTTCCAGGACAGGAGTCCCAGGACAAGGAAGTGTGGTAGCAATTCAACTTGACATCTAAAATCTGGTAACACAGGAACTGGACACAGAACCGGCTACCGAGGTGGATAGCTTGAGTCAAGGTAGTTCCCAACTTGCTGCACTTGCCTCAGTAGAAAGACCCCTGAAATGTAGGATCTTTGCTCCGATGGAGGTGTGTTGGGTGGTGTGGGCGTAGGATAGATGATGGCCACAAGGGAAGCCAAGGTGAGTTGGATAAAAGGCCTGCTTCAGTTCTCTAGGACTTTGTTCCAGTTGTTTGGTTACATTTTAGGCACTTTAGTTCTCACCCCTCACACCCCATCACCACATCTCCCCCTCCCCCACCCCACCAATCTATCCCCTCAAGGCCCTTTATAGCCCCCATGCCAACTCGTGGCCCTTCCATGGCCTTTCACCCAGTATGCACTAAACCCTATAGCAGCAATGGCACGTGTGAAGCTGCTTAAAGAAAACACCCATTGACTGAGGGCACGGGCTGGTAGAAGTTTGAAACTCTGTTCCGCAAACAGCAATTGATGCCGGTTCAATTGGTAATTTCAAACCCAAGATTGATAAATCTTGTTTATTGAAATGTATTTGAGATATGGGGCAAAAGCAGAGTTAGACTGCATATCAACAAGATCTCATGAATGGTCGAGCATGCTCGGAAGGCCTACTCTTTACCTCCATTTCTATGTTCCTGCATTATTTTATAAGTATATCAAGAAATAAAGTATGGAAAGAATTGGATCCAAAAACAACACGTTTGTGTATGACACGAGTAGAAGAACGACATTGGAGAACTATTAAATTAATATTTTGATTTTATCTTCAACTTATAAATCTCGAGCCGGAGGGAAGATTAGGAATTAGTAAAGCCAAGAAATTTATAAGGACAAGATTAAACAGAAACATTTTAATGAAAATACTAGTGGAACTGAGGCTGGGCAGGTCTCCAGGTTCAGCTGATATCAATCCAAGTGTATTAAAAGGAATAGTCACATTATAATCCTTCTTGGGATGGAGGGGAATAAGAGAAGATTGGAAGACAGCAAATGTTGCTGCTATTGCTAGATTGCTAGAAGTCATCATCACTATTTTAGTCAGTGTAATTGAGTAGTTGGAAAGTGTAACTAGTTAGAGGGAGTCAGTATGATTCTTTCAATTTGATTTGATTTGGTTTATGATTGTCACATGTATTAACACGCAGTGAAAAGTATTGTTTCTTGCGCATTATGCAAACAGAGTATACCGTTCATAGAGAAGGAAACGAGAGAGTGCAGAATGTAGTGTTACAGTCATAGCTAGGGTGTAGAGAAAGATCAACTTAATGCCAGGTAAGTCCATTCAAAAGTCTGAGAGCAGCAGGGAAGAAGCTGTTATTGAGTCAGTTGGTACATGACCTCAGACTTTTGTATCTTTTTCCCAAAGGAAGAAGGTGGAAGAGAAAATGTCCGGGATGCGTGGCGTCCTTAATTATGCTGGCTGCTTTGCCGAAAGTAGGTACAATCACAATAACTTAATAAAGTCTTTTGAGACTGTCACTAAGGTAGAGAATTGTGGAAGATTGAAAGGATATGACATGACGTGAATTTTCGATGAGGTTCCATACAAGAGGTTTTTTTTATTCATTCATGGGATGTGGGCATCGCCAGCTGGGCCAGTATTTATTGCCCATCCCTGAAGGAAGGAATGGTGGCACAGTGATTAGCACTGCTGCCTCACAGCGCCAGGGACGTGGGTTCAATTCCCGGCTTGGGTCACTGTCTGTGCGGAGTCTCCATGCGTCTGTGTGGGTTTCCTCCGGGTGCTCTGGTTTCCTCCCACAGTCCAAAAGACGTGTTGGTTAGGTGCATTGGCCATGCTAAATTGTCCCTCAGTGTACCCGAACAGGCACCGAAGTATGGCAACTTTCACAGTAACTTTAATGTAAGCCTACTTATGACACTAATAAATAAACTATGTGTGTTGTATTTTTGAGAATAGAGGAGAGAATATTCAAATTAACGGCTAATGCTAGTGGCACAAGATGGCTCCAGAGTGAGGTGCTGGAGCGAGGCGACTTCTCGCAAGCTGTGCTTCTATCTTTTACTCTCGCTCTCTGCTTAATGCATGAATAGGCTGAGACTACTCCTAATATTGCATTCAGAGGAACCTTCTGCAACAGTCTCACAGAATCTGATAACTATAAGTGTTAAATGTCCATTGCATGTCTACCCGATTCTCTTTAAAGTGGAAATGCGCTCTTACATATCTTTCTTCTTAAGTGCCAATAATTAGGCATCTGACCTGCCATTCAGAATAGACTACCTTGAACCCAAGAACAAAGGGGTTATTCTGCCCTTGGAAGCAATTTGCTTTTAATAGCTAGTTACTGTCCCTATGCAGGGCTTTTGAAATATGTGGGTTTGAGATGAGATTTTGGGGTCTTGAACTCTGAGGCAGTAATTCATAGAATCCAGACATAGAATCCCTACTGTGCAGAAGACCATTTGGTCCATCCAGTTTGCACCGACTATCCAAAAAGCATCTTACCCAGACCCATCCCATGCCCTATCCTCATAACGCGATCCGCGCCAGCGTCATGCAGATGCCCACTTTGCCAAGGCCCGAAAAGGGCCGCAATCCGAACTGCACCCAAAACGGGCGGGACATTAATTTAAATGCATTTGCATGCATTTAAATTGACTTAATGAGCTGGATGCCCAATCTTATCAGCATTTCCCCCTTTACCATTGCGTTCGCCCATTCAGATTCGGCGTGAAACAGACATGCTCAGCAAAGGTCTGTTTCGGGCACTCCCGCTTCTGAAGAGGTAAGTTCAGAGCTTCCAACGGCTCTCTAACTCAGATCGGTGGTTGAGGGGTCGGGGGGAGGGGGGGAGGTCGGGGGGAGCGGGGGGCGGGAGGAAGGTGGGTCAGATCGTTCTCTGGTGTCGGGAGAGGGAGGAGGAAGGCCAGATCATTCTCTGGTGTGGGGCGGGGGGAGGAGAGAGGGTGGAGGGAGGCCAGATTGCTCTCTGATGGGGGGAGGGGAGGAAGAGACCTTTTCGCTCTCTGGTGGTGGGAGGGAAGGGAGGGCGAGGAGGGAGGCGGGCCAGGTCATTCTCTCTTGGACGGAGCGGGGGGGGGCAGGGGCAGAGGGGTGTTCACTGTTACTCTGAGGGTGGTTGGTGGGGGGAAAGGGGGCAAGGGGGTGCGATTGGTCTGGGTAGCGGGGGGGATCAGTGGATAAGAGGGACAGTTATGTTGTGGGGGTGGGGTGATGTCTGTGGGGGCCATCGCTCCCGTTGTTTGCTCCCAGGTCACTTTATCCGCTTTTTGTGGCCCGGGACGATGTGACATAAAGGCGTTTTTCCATTTTTTTTCTCACTGCGCATGCACAGTTTAACGCTCCAATCGGAGCTGCAGCGTTTCAGGCGCGATAAGCCCCGCCCACAGCCCAATTCAGACTCGCGATTTATTTCAGGCTAAGTGTCTATGGGGGCGTCTGAGAACAGTTTTCCAAGTCGGAACTGAATTGCGCCCAGATTCAGCATTTAGAATCAAAATGGTAAAATTGGGCCCAATGGGACAATTTAGCTTGGCCAATGCACCTAACCCGCACATCTTTGGACTGTGGGAGGAAACCGGAGCACCCGGAGGAAACCCATGCAGACACGGGGAGAATGTGCAAACTCCACATAGACAGTGACCCAAGCCGGCAATTGAACTCGGATCCCTGGCGCTGTGAGGCAGCAATGCTAACCACTATGCCACCGTGCCCCAATGGCTGCTGTGGAACTCCGATTGAATTTTAACAGCTGTGAGGCCCCTTTAAATCCCCGCTTTATTTTTACCATTGGACGTGACCTGAATGGCTGGTGTTTAAGGCCTGATTCCTGCTCCAAAAAATGCAATGAGAAGGTAGGTTTCTAAAAATCCCTGAAGGTGGAACATTTTGTCTCCCATGTCCATTCCACCACCGCCACGCTCACTCTGCCCCCCGCACCTCCCATTTTATCACAGGTCTCTCCATCACCATCCCACCTCCCCCACCCCCAAGCTCTACTTCCCACTGAAGGATCATGGCAATTGTGAGGTCAGGAATTGAAATGATGGTCGGAAAAGATTTGGGAAGCACTGCTCTGTAACATATTTGCTTTCTCAGAATGTGCCATTGGAAGTTCTTTGTTCAGGCTTTCAAAAGGAGTGGATTCTTGATGAGGAAGCAGCTTTTGAACAGCATGGCCTTCAGAGTTCAGCTTTTCCTGCTGCTTACTGTAACTCATTCTTACTCTCCAACTCTTGATCTGACCTTTTCCCCTCTGTAATGATGCCTGTCAACAAAACACATGTGAAGTTTCACTCACAGAATATTTTCTCCCAGTCTTGTTTCATCATTTGGACTTTAAATTTTTTATTTTGCAGTGGAAGAACTGTAGATTTCTTTAGGCTCCCTATAATAAACCATACTAAGCTGTAGCTAACATCTTAGAATCTTAGAAACCCTACGTCACAGAAAGAGGCCATTGGGCCCATCGAGTCCACACCGACCACAATCCCACCCAGGCCCTACCCCCATATCCATACATATTTACCCACTAATCCCTCTAACCTACGCATCCCAGGACACTAAGGGCAATTTTAGCATGGCCAATCAACCTAACCCGCACATCTTTGGACTGTGCGAGGAAACCGGAGCACCCGGAGGAAACCCATGCAGACACGAGGAGAATGTGCAAACTCCACACAGACAGTGACCCAAGCCGGGAATCGAACCCAGATCCCTGGAGCTGTGAAGCAGCAGTGCTAACCACTGTGCTACCGTGCCACCCTTCAGCTACATCTTCTGCTAGACCAGTTCAGTAATGGCATTGGCACAAGTTCTGATCTTTGATTTGGATCATTATCTGGGTAGAAGTCACATGTAGACACTTCCTATCTGAACTTTCTAACGCTTGCCAATCACATGGATACATTTATCCTTTCCTCTCACTTTATCCAACCTAGATGTCCCTCGTGGACTCTGTAAGGAATCTCATTCCTCGTAGCAGAAGATGTCACTTTGTTCCATAGCGGGCAGTCATTACTGCAATTTCATCTCATACAGTATAATTTTCTTGCCATTCATTAAGAGCTGTTTGTTTTTTTGTTGACATTAGTATTTAGTATATCTGATACTTGAGGTCTTCTGACTGCAGTCGGTACTTCCTCTTGTAAGTACTGGAAACGTAGCCCAGTCCATCGCACAAACCAACCTCCCATCCATTGACTCCACCTACACTTTCCGCTGCCTCGGAAAAGCAGCCAGCATAATCAAGGACCCCACGCACCCGGGACATACTCTCTTCCACCTTCTTGAATCAGGAAAAATATACTAAAGTCTGAGGTCATGTACCAACCAACTCAAGAACAGCTTCTTCCCTGCTGCGATCAGACTTTTGAATGGGCCTACCATATATTATGTTGATCTTTATCTGCATCCTAACTATGACTGTAACATTACATTCTGCACCTTTTCCTTTCCTTCTCCCTTATGTACTCAATGAACAGTATGCTTTGTCTGTAAAGCATGCAAGAAACAATACTTTTCATTTTATCCCAATGCATATGACAATGATAAATCAAATCAAGTCAAACGTGTTGTCCTGTGTCCCCAATGTGTTGTAGGTTTTATTCTACATTGTCTTCTGTATTGCCGTACCTGACTCATTTCAAATTGGATACCTACTGAATGCATCAGTCACATTATGGGATCAATGTGTAGCTTTGAGTTTAATTTATATTTTGTATTTGGGTGTTAAGAGAGCTGAAACCTGGTTTTAGTTGTATTTAGAGGTTTTTGTGAGCTGGGTGCTGGAAAGTCTGGGGCCCTGTTTGTATAAATGCATTTTTAATGAGGTTTTACAGCTCTTGAAGTGAAGCGATGGATTACCGAGGGTTAATAGTTTAGTGAAGTTAAAAAGAACCATACCGTGGAAATAAAATGTGTTATTGTCTCATGACAAGGGTTCAGAGACGCAGAGAGACAGGAAAACACACAAGGCGGTCAGTTAGTGCATGTATATCAAAGAGTTCAGACAGAAGGTCAAAGATCTCTAATAAGGAAACCTGCAAGCCAGCTAGGGAATTGAGTTTAGGGAGTTTATGTGTTTGCTCTGAAGTTGCAGTAATGGGAGATACCAGCTGAAGAAAAGCAGCTAGTGAATGGTCAACAGAAGAAAACTATCCAAGACTGAGCTAACCCAAGCAAGAAACCTTGGTGTTGGGATAGTGGTAAATATTCACTGGGGTTTTGGGTCTGTAAGGGTTGCTGGGATGAAAGGAATAGTGTAAGTTTCAATCTTCTTCTGGTAACAGAATGTTCTCTCCAACATTTTTGTCTGGTGTAATATCATTTATTATTTCTTTTTCATAAACATTTTATTCTTTGTGTTAACAATATACTGACAGACTCTTGTGAATGTGTTCAGTAACTGACCTCCACGGTCTCTAAAACAAAAATAAAATTAGGATCTACCAAGCCAGGTTTCAGTCTGGGATTTGACTTGATCAGCATTAACATTATCTAGGATCACAGAATCCCATAAGAGTCCCTAGAGTGCAGAAGGATCTGCACCAAGTTTGCACCAAAGAGCATCTTACTCAGGCTCATCCCCTGCCCTATACCCGTAACCCCACACATTTACCCCACTAATTGCCCCCTACAGCTTGGGGACACTAAGGGGGAATTTAGCATGGCCAATCCACCTAACCTGCACATCTTTTGGACTGTGGGAGGAAACCAGAGCACTCGGGGGAAACCCACACAGACACAGGGAGAATGTGCAAACTCCACACAGACAGTGACCCAAGGCCGGTATCAAACACGGGTCCCTGATGCTGTGAGGCAGCAATGCTAACCCCTGTGCCACCGTGCTGCTCACTATAACATAGCATATGATAAACTAATTTCCACAAATATAACCTACCTTTGCCACCAATTAGACACCCCCAGTGAGAATCTGCAATGGGTGAAAGCACAGGTCAGACTACATCACTGTGGCACTCAAGCATAGCTTATCATTAGGATTGCGGAATCTGTAACTTCACTGTGAAAGATCACAAGATTAATCAAAAACTGGTCTCATAACAGTCATATTTAGTAGTATGGCACAAAAAGCTTATGATCATTGAATGATCTTAGGAAAATGTCAGACAGAACATCAAATGAGGAAAATGCAGTGCTTCAGGCTGCAATATCTTCCCAATGTAGGAAGAATGCCTTTTCCCTGCTATTTCCAACCGCATTAAGGGTGACACGGTAGCACAGTGGTTAGCACTGCTGCTTCACAGCTCCAGGGATCTGGGTTCAATTCCCGGCTCAGGTCACTGTCTGTGTGGAGTTTGCACATTCTCCTCGTGTCTGCGTGGGTTTCCTCCGGGTGCTCCGGTTTCCACCCACAGTCCAAAGATGTGTGGGTTAGGTTGATTGGCCATACTAAAATTGCCCCTTAGTGTCCTGAGATGCGTAGGTTAGAGGGATTAGCGGGTGAATATGTAGGGATATGGGGGTAGGGCCTGGGTGGGATTGTGGTCGGTGCAGACTTGATGGGCCAAATGGCCTCTTTCTGCACTGTAGGGTTTCTATGATTCTATGATGATCAGCTGAATGCCATCTTGACCAACTTCAGTCGTTAATACTTGCAATAATAGCCTATATATTAACATACATGACATTGAGTGTACAAGTGCTTAACATGTACTGATATGTTTAGCTAATTCTTACGGACCCATCCACTAACGTAATACTGAGTGAGTGCTGCATTATTGCTGGCACAGTCTTCCACATCAGATGCTAAAGTTTAAAGTTTATTTATTAGTGTCACAAGTAGGCTTACATTAACACTGCAATGAAATTACTGTGAAAATCTCCACACTCCGGCGCCTGTTTGGGTACACTGAGGGAGAATTTAGCATAGCCAATGTATCTAACCAGTATTTCTTTCAGACTGTGGGATGAAACCGGAGCACCTGGAGGAAACCCTTGCAGACAAAGGGAGACCGTGCAGACTCCGCACAGACAGTGACCCAAGCGGGAATCAAACCCGGATCCCTGGCGCTGTGAGGCAGCGGTGCTAACCATTGTGCCACCGTGCCGCCCATGACCTTGTTCAAATGCACAAAAAAAAATGTCATGGCACTAATCAAAGAAAGGTCTGGTATGAAAACAGAAAATGCTGGAAAAAGTCAACAGGTCTGGCAGCATCCGTGAAGAGAGAAACGGAATTAACATTTCAGGTTAGGACTTCTAAAGATGAGTCGTACAGATTCGAAACATAACTCTGTTTTTCTCTCCAACAGGTGCTGCCAGACCTGCTGAGTTTTTCCAGCACTTTCTGTTTTTATTTCAGGTTTCCACCATCTGCAGTATTTCATAGTTCTCCCGATGCCCTGGGCAATGTTTCTTCAAATTGGTCCAAAAAGATCAATAGGCCCATAATCTCATTCTTGCCTCTGGGATCTTGCAGAAGTTACACCGAAGTGGTTATTTCCCCAGAAGACTGCAAAGGTGAATGACATTAAAGATCTTTTAGGATTTTCATCCTTAGGCTACATCAATTTACAGAAAATGAGCCTAAAAATTAATGAGCACGGTATCGGTTTGCAAACTTTTAATGGCTTTGCCCAATTTTAACCATGATTTCATCAGACATAAAATGATTAATTTCTGTTAGAATAGTGGACAGGGTATTATCATGCACATATTAAGCACTCATTTGTAGGCTATTATTGGGAAAATTAATGACTGAACTCAATAGAGATAACATTCAGTGGATGTGCTAATATTTTGTTTTGAATGTTACAGTCAATGATTCTTTGAGTTGAATAGTCACAGGATAACACAGACAAATAGAAGCAACTAAGTGATCGGGCATGTAAGCGACAGCTGGAGTATAATGTGGGAAAATGTGAAGTTATCCACATAAAAACATTGAAAATTGGAGCAGGAGTAGGCCATTCAGCCCTTCAAGTCTGTTCCACCATTCATTCTGATTATGGCTGATCATCTAACTCAATAGCCTGATCCCGTCTTCACCCATATCCTTTGATCCCCTTTGCCCCCCCCCCCCCCCCAAGAGCTATTTTAATTGCTTCTTGAAACCATACAATGTTTTGGCCTCAACTGCTTTCTGTGGTAGCGAATTCCACAGGCTGACCGCTCTCTGGGTGAAGAAATTGCTCTGTGTCTCAGTCCTAAATCATTAACCCTGCATCCTCAGACTGTGATCCCTGTTTCTGGACTTCTCCACCATCGGAAACATTCTTCCTGCATCCACCCTGTCTAGTCTTGTTCAAATTTTATAAATTTCTCTAAGATCCCCCCTCATTCTTCTGAACTCCTGCAAATATAATCCTAACCGACTTAATCTCTCCTCATATGTAAGTCCCACCATCCCAGGAATCAGTCTGCTAAACCTTCTCTACACTCCCTCCTTGGTATCCTCTCCGGATGAGAAGACTAAAACAGCACACAATATTCCAGGTGTGGCTTCTCCAGATCTCGGTGCACATTCCCCATTCAGATAATAATCTGCCTTCCGGTTTTTGCTACCAAAGTGGATAACCTCACATTTATCCACATTATACTGCATCTGCCATGCATTTGCCCACTCACTCAACCTGTCCAAATCACACTGAAGCATCTTTGCATCCTCCTCACAGCTCACCCTCCCACCCAGCTTTGTGTCATCTGCAAATTTGCAGATATTACATTTAATCCCCTCATCTAAATCATGAATTTATATTATGAATAGCCGGGGTCCTAGTGCTGATCCCTGCTGTATCCCACTCGTCACTGCGATTCAGAAAAAGACTAGTATATTCTGACTATTTGTTTTCTTTCTGCCAACCAGTTTTCTATCCATCTCAGTACACTGCTCCCAATCCCATGGCACTTTAATTTCATATGCTAGTCTCTTATATGGGACTTCGTTGAAAGTCTTCTGAAAGTCTAAATAAACCACATCCACTGACTCCTCCTGGTTACATCCTTAATTCCATTAGATTTGTCAAGCATGATTTCCCTTTCATAAATCCATTCTGATTCTATCCGTTTCTACTACTGTTTTCCAAGTGCTGTGCTATAAAATCTTTGATAATGAAAGAACGAGCTTGATTCCTGAGATTAGAAGGTTGTTCTATGAGAAGAGAATGTGTCAAATGGGCCTATAGGCCAGAATTTTACTGGCTGGCAGAATGGAATTTCTCCGTTGGCCTCGGGCGGGATTTTACGAGCCTCACCCAAGCGAAGTCGTAAAATCCCAGTCATATCCTCTCGCATTTGAGAGGTGATCTCATTGAAATATATTAAGTTCTTAGCAGAGTGGTAGGTGTCTGGAACATGCTGCCGGGGTGGTGGTGCAGGCAGTTACGATAGGGGTGTTTAAGGGGCTTTTTGAATATGCAAAGAATAGAAAGAAATGGACCAAGGGCAGACAGAAGGGAATAGTTTAATTTGGCATCGTGTTCGGCACAACATGAAGGGCCTGTTCCTGTGCTGTTCTGTTCTATTTTCTATGTTTAAACTTGACAGGGTAGATGCCAAGACGCCTAGTTCCACCAGCTGTAATGTCTACCAACTCTCCAATTAATCCAAAGAACCCAGCCAATTAATTCCATTCCCCTATTCTTTCCCCATAACACAACATTTTTCCCTTTAATTATTTACACAATTCTCTTTACGAACAGTGCAATTTTTCGGATGATACTGTTAAATCTGCTTCCACCACACTTCCAGGCCAGGACAACTTGCTGCGGAAAAATATTTCCACACAATTGCCTGTGGTGTGCACAGATCATGGGTGCTATTTAATTCAGAGAACAAGGTATCCAAGCTGCATTAGGTTGCCCTGCACACATAGCAACCTCGGTGTTGTACTTGCAAGTGGATACTGACCTGCACTTCAACTCCATTTGGCTGCCTTTTCTCCGTAACCCTTATTATCCTCAACCAACGAAAACCTACCATTCTCAATTTTGAAAGGTCTGATTTACCTAGCAACGCCACCAGCTTCTTTGCTTAATTTTAATTTTTAAAGAAAGTAATGCGATTGAAGATTAATGGAATACATTCACATTTTTAAGAGGAAGCGCCATCTTTTAGCACAACAGAGAGAGGCTGACGTTTTAACAGCCAATATTACCTGTTTTGAATCATAGAATCATAGAATCTACAATGCAGAAGGAGGCCATTTGGCCCATCGAACCTGTACCAACAACAATCCCATCCAGGTCCAATCCACATAACCCCACTTATTTACCCTCCTAATCCCCCTGACACTAAGGGGCAATTTATTGCAGCCAATCAATCTAACCCGCACGTCTTTGGACTGTGGGAACAAACCACAGCATCCGGAGGAAACCCACGCAGACACGGGGGGAACATGCAAACTCCACACAGTCAGTCACCTGAGGCTGGAATTGAACCCCGGTCCCTGGAGTTGTGAGGTAGCAGTCCTCACCACTGTGCCAGCGTACTGCCCAATCTGCATGATTTTGGATGCCACTTAGCAACTAATTAACAAGTGACCCACTGATGCCACAAATTCAAAACCTATCCTCTCCTCATTTATTTATGATTGGCACCATGAATCCTGCACCTTGTGATCCAATTTCCCTCTCAGTCAGTGTGACACCAATAACTGGTGCGTTTTGACTAAGGAAGGTCACCAGTGATTAGTATTTTAACTGTCTTGGGTAGAACAGATTATTTTATTTGCGCGTGGTGGGAGTCATCGTGGATGGGGCGGAAAGTTTGACAGACCAGCCTAGGGTCTGTTGACACTCGGGAAGGGAGTGGAAGGTGGGAGATTGGAGTGTCGGGGGAGAGGCCAGGAGAGAGGGAGGTCCAACAGGCACCAGACCTTAAGCTGACGAGGGGTTGGGGGCACTCGAAGTAAGAAGGGGGCTTCTGATGGAGATACCTCAAACCCCCTCTTCCTGCCCAAGGCTGAAACCCAAATATTTTCAGGCTTCCCTCATGCCCTTTTAATCCTTCATTGGTCAAAAAATTGAGGCCAGGTGGAAAACAAGCCTAAAACGCTCAATAAGGACCTCAGTTGGGGCAATGATGTGCAGCGGCCTGTCCAAGGTCTCTCTCACCCCACCACCAAATCGTGGGAAGTCCATTCCTGATATTTATTGCTCATCCCCTGCTTAAAAACCCACCGACAGCGGAGAGAGAAATTCAGGCCTACTCGAGGGAACTTCACTGCAGATTTTAAGATAACTCTTAGCTCTCTGCTAGCTAACGATAACCTCAAAGACAGAGGGCAGTTTTTGCTCTTCTTTAGAATGTCCAGTGCAGGTTGTAGCATTATACAATACTGCAAAATGCCACAATACAGGACAGGTGGCCACTAATCTGCACACAGCAAACTCCCACAAACAGAAATGCGACAATAACAAAGTAACCTGTTTTTGTGATGTCATCCGAGGGCCCTTGAGTTTCACGACTCGTTCGAAAGACGACACCCCCGACAGTGCTGCACACCCTCAGCACTGCACTGAAGTGTCAGCGTTTATTTTTGTGCTCAAGTCCTGATTGGGAGGTGAGAGTGTTGCCCACAGAGTCACACACACCGCATGCTGAACCAACAATGAATCAGAAATCAACATTTCCCGAGTGGGTTCGCCCTCAAAACCTGCTGAGAAATTAATTTTGCAGCTTCTACGCTTAGATTCTCTTTAGAAATTTCTAAAACCGTCACTGCATGGGGAGAAACCTGAAGATATAATGAAGTATTGGAAAAAGCTTACAATTTAAGCTGATATCCGCTGCGCTCTCAGTGTAACCACATGTTCACCACTTGTCATTGGTAAGCAACTTGAGTTTTCAAAACAGAAAAACAAGCACAATTGTAAATTTGATTCCAATGGTTGGAAAGCTTGGAATACCATGCAGTGGAAAAGGACTCATGCCTCAGTCAGTGACCTTGGAGAAGTGACCTTTGTCATATGCCTATTTTGAAGGATATCTCTGAGGTGGAATTGTTTTTTTTTGTTTGAATTGCTATCTTGTTTTTCTGCTCTTGCAAATAATGGGTCTCAGGATGGAATCATGAGCAGGGATCCTGACTGATGCTATTTTCCCTCTGCTCCAAGACCAATTGTAATCATAGAATCCCTACAGTGCAGGAGGCCATTCAGCCCATCGAGTCTGCACCAACCACAATCCAACCCAGGCTCTAATCCCGTAATCCCAGATAGTGTCCCCCTAACACTAAGGTGCAATTTAGCATGACCAATCAACCTAACCCGCACATTGGGACAGTGGGAGGAAACCAGAGCACCCGGAAGAAACACACGCAGACACGGGAAGAACGTGCAAACTCCTCACAGACAGTGACTCGAGGCCGGAATCCCTGGCGCTGTGAGGCAGCAGTGCTAACCACTGCCGCCATGCCTCTTCCGTGAGCAGTAAGTGCAGCATCAGAGACCCTGGCCTGTACAGCTCAGGCTCAAGGTACTGAGAGGTGCCTGACAGGTCACCTTATGTTGCCCACACCATGAGGACCACGCTTCCTCTGCTCAGCAACTCCCTTTATGCAAGGTTTATAAAGCTATTTATGCAAGCTATATAAAACCTTGGTTAGGCCGCATTTGGAGTATTGCGTGCAGTTCTGGTCACCACACTACCAGAAGGACATGGAATCTTTGGAGAAAGTGCAAGGTCCTCCAGGATGTTGCCTGGCCTCGAGGGTTTTGGCTATGAGGAGAGGTGGAATAAACTAAGATTGTTTTCACTAGGAGATGGAGGCTGAGGAGAGGCCTGATAGAGGTCTACAAAATTATGAAGGGCATAGACAGGGTGGATAGTCAGAGGCTTTTTCCAAGGGTGGAAGTGTCAGTTACAATGGGGCACAGGTTCAAGGTGAGAGGTGGAAAGTTTAAGGGAGATGTGCGGGTCAAGATTTTCCGGCAGAGAGTGGTATATGCTTGGAATGCGCTGCCAGAGGATGTGGTGGAAGCAGGCACATTAGCAACATTTAAGAGGCCTCTGGATGGGTACGTGAAGAGGGAGAGGATAGAAGGATACGCACCAAGGAGGGTTTTTTTGTACTTTAGTTAGGGCATCATGATTGGCACGGGCTTGGAGGACCAAAAGGTCTGTTCCTGTGCTGTACCTTTCTTTGTTCTTTGTTCTATTTCAATGAAAGAGTCTGCTTCACATTGTTTGAACGATATTTGACCTGAGCTGACTTCGATTTAAACAGAAAATGCTGGATAAACTCAGAAGGCCTGACAGCATCTGTGGAAAGAGGAACACAGTTAACATTTCGAATCTATATGACCCTTCTACAGAATGCGTGGACTCGAAAAGTGAACTCTGTTTCTCTCTCTACAGATGCTGCCAGACCTGCTAAGTTTATCCAGCCTTTTCGGTTTTTATTTTAGATTTCCAGCATCCGCAGTATTTTGCTTTTATGTGACTTTAATTTCGCCAGTTAATGACATCTTAAGATCGCTTGATGCAGCAAATATAATTTTTATTGTCAGCCTTTGAATGCTTGGTTCATAATCTCCTGGTCTAATATTGACACTTGACTGACTATCAACAGATGGCGTGTAAATTATATAAATCCAAAAACTGGTGGGCAAATATTTACTCCAGGTTTAATTTCCACTGTGTGTTAGTCTTAGGAATTGAATGTAAACAATTTTTAATGTCACATTCATACCATTTTTCAGTCGATTGCATTTTAATTGGCATGATTTTATGATTGCGATACAGCCGTTGATGTGCAGGATGTCTGTGTTCCTTCACCTCAGGCCTCTCGTGCATCACCCACTTCCTTCACACATCTCCCAACGAACTCGATCCCAAGCTCTGAGTTCCCTCCCCTAAACCTGTCCACCTCTCCTTCTTTACCACATTCCTTAAAACTACCTGTGTGACCAAGTGTTTAGCCTGGCCACCTGCTCTAATATCTCCTTCCTTAGATAGTGTCACATCTCCACTCAAGAATCCCGACACCATCCTGGACAAAGAAGCCCACTTGACTGCTATTCCTCCCCCGAACATTCACTCCCTCCACCACTGACAAGATTTTACCGGTTTGTCCTGCCGGGAGCGAGCCAGTAAAATCCCGCAAGAGCTCTCGCAATCTTACCAGAATCGGATTTCGGGCGCGGTCAGCCTCTCACCTATTCCTGGAAAGAGGCTGAATAAATTATTTGAATGTTTATTAATGTGTCTTTAGCAAAGCCCAGCGTTCAATTGTCTGGGCTCACTTGCCTTAATGGTGTTGCCAAGAGACGTTCTGTCCAGCGAGGAAAACATCTGCTCCCCATGAATGGGGAACAATTGTGTTGGCCTCGCAGGTAGAAGTGGACACTATTGAGGCCCGCCAGGGAGGCCGAGGGAAAGTGAGGGTTCCCCTTAGACAGTGCCAGCCTAGCACCTTGGCAATGCCCACCAGGCACCTTGGCACCAGGCAGTGCAAGGGTGCGGCTTATGGGGCTGGCGCCCGTAGGGGCAGGGCATGGGGGCGGAGACCTGAAGGGGGCAGGGCCAGGAGGGGGTTCTGGAGGGAGTGGGGCCAGGTTGGGGCAGCCCGATCAGGGAAGGAGGGGAAGGTCCACTGGCGCTCTGCAGCAGCGATCAGTGGGGGGGGGAGGGAGTACCATTGCCACTCTGCAGCCGTGATCGGTAGGGGGAGGGCAGCTACATTTTCGATTTGGGCGTTGGGGGAGGGCAGCTACATTTTCTGGTGGTGTGTGACTCACAATCGGCCGCGATTGCAGGGGCGGGGGTGGCGGGGTGGTGTGGTTCAGGCTGGCTGCAGCAGCAGAGGTCTGACAGCTCTCTTTATCTGAGAGGTCTGCACATGCGCAATGGCTCCCTCTGCTGCTGGCTGGCGAATTAAGCTCTGCTCACTGCCTCTAGTAGCTAAAAACATTCTAGCCCATCTTTTCATGCACTGTGTGCACAAGACTGGGAGTAAAAACTCATCCAAAAAACAGATCTGCAACTCTCCCATTTTGAAGCTAGCTGGAAACATAGGGCCTGATTTTACCATTTTCATTCTAAGTGCCGAATCTGGGCGTAATGCAGATCCAACTTAGAAATCTGCTTTCAGGCGCCCCCATACGCTCCCAGCCATCTCCAGTCCCATTTGCGCTGTGGGCGGGGCTTAGCAAGGTTGAAACGATCGGAGTTCTGAACTGCGCACGCGCAGTTTGAAAAAAATTTGAAAAAGTGTCAGATCGCTCCCGGGCTGCAGAAAGCAGAGAAAGCGGCCCGGGAGCGAAAAGCGGGAGTGACGGTGCATAAACACACATCACTGTCCCCCTTATCCAGCCCCCCACTACCCACACACATCTCTGTCCCCCTTATCCATCCCCCCACTACCCACACACATCACTGTCCCCCTTATCCAGCCCCCAACTACCCACACACATCTCTGTCCCCCTTATCCATCCCCCCACTACCCACACACATCACTGTCCCCCTTATCCACCCCCCCACTACCCACACACATCACTGTCCCCCTTATCCACCCCCCCACTACCCACACACATCTCTGTCCCCCTTATCCATCCCCTCACTACCCACACACATCACTGTCCCCCTTATCCACCCCCCCACTACCCACACACATCACTGTCCCCCTTATCCACCCCCCCACTACCCACACACATCACTGTCCCCCTTATCCACCCCCCCCACTACCCACACACATCACTATCCCCCTTATCCACCCCCTTCCACTACCCAGACTGGTTGCCACCCCTGCTCCCCTCCCCTCCCCACCAATCACCCGCAGAGTGGCAGCAGACCCCCCAGTCTCCCCCGCGTCTCCGCCAGAGATCCATCCGCACCCCCCTCCACCAGAGATCCATCCCCCCCCCCCCCCCACCACCAGAGATCCATCTGCCCCCCCCCACCAATGAGCGATCGGGCCTCCCCCACCCCCCGAGATACATCTTATCCGCCTTCATTTCCCCCCCCCAAGACAATGATCTGGCCTCACTTCCCCCACCCCCCCCCCAGAGAATGGTCTATGGTCTGGCCTCCTCCTCCCTCCCCACCAGACAACAATCAGCCCTCCTCACTCCCCTCCTCCCCCCCCCAACCAGAGAATGATCTGACCCGTCTCCCTCCTCCTCCCCCCCAACCACTGATCTGAGTCAGGGAGCTGTTGGAAACACTGAACGCGCTCTTCGGAAGCTGGAGCGTCCGATTCAGACTTTTATTTAGCAGGTCCATTACGGCGCGGTTCCGGATCGGCGAACGCGGTGGTAAAGGGGGAAATGCTGATAAAGTTGGGTGGGCAGTTCATTAATTCAATTTAAATGTATGCAAATGCATTTAAATCGTTGTTGCGCCCGTTTTGGGCGCGAATCGATTCGCCGCCATTCCCGGGCCTCGGTAAAGTGGCAATCTGCGCGGACGCGGGTGCGGATCGCGTTAATGGCCTCTCACCCGACTTTACCACGTTCGGGCACGAGGCAATGGTAAAATAGGGCCCTTAGACTTTTTCTCGTAAAATTCCGCCCATTGTGGCAGCCGTGTGCACCATCTACAAGATGCACAGCAGGAACTCATAAAGGCTCCTTAGGCAGCATCTTCCAAACCCATGATCACTAATATCTAGAAGGGCAAGGGAAGCAGACACATGGAAACCTGGAATCTCCCCTCCAAGCCACTCACCATTCTGACTTGTTACTACATTGTCATTCCTTCACTGTTGCTGGGTCAAAACCTTAGAACTCCCTCCTTAACAGCACTGTGGATGTACCTACACCTCAGGGACTGCAGTGGTTCAAGAAGGCAGCTCACCACCACCTTCTCAAGGGTAGGTAGGGATGGGGAATGAAGGCTACCCTAGCCAGTGGCGGCCACATCTCTTGAATGAGTTTTTAAAAATCTCAGGCTGAAAGAACAGTATTCAAAGCCACAGATTAGAGCAATAATTGCCATGCTGGCTAACTCCCTAACATGTGTCCCCATCAACCCTGTAGGTAACCCCCATGTGTAGTAGAGTGTAGCTTATACTACAATATCCTAACTGAGTACTGTACAGTGCAGTTTCTAACACTCAAGTTCACATCCACTTTACCAGCTATCATCATGATAGATCAATGTCAGTTTTTGAGCTGATTATGATCGTGTGAAGTTCCCTCCGAGGTTTAACTTCATTACTGATCTTCAACCTGAACTTCCTAACCCACAGACCACACCTCCTCCACGACTATCCTCAACACCGGTGCCCCACAAGGCTGTGTTCTCAGCCCCCTACTATACTCCTTATACACCTATGACTGTGGCCAAATTCCCCTCCAATTCGATTTTCAAGTTTGCTGATGACACCACCGTAGTGGGTCGGATCTCAAACAATGACAAGACAGAGTACAGGAATGAGATAGAGAATCTGGTGAACTGGTGCAGCGACAATAATCTCTCCCTCAGTGTCAACAAAATGAAGGAGATTGTCATCGACCACAGGAAGCATAAAGGAGAACATGCCCCTGTCTACATCAACGGGCACGAAGTAGAAATGGTTGAGAGCTTCAGGTTTTTAGGTGTCCAGATCACCAACAACCTGTCCTGGTCCCCCCATGCCAACACTATAGTTAAGAAAGCCCACCAACGCCTCTACTTTCTCAGAAGACTAAGGAAATTTGGCATGTCAGCTACGACTCCCACCAACTTTTACAGATGCACCATAGAAAGCATTCTTTGCGGTTGTATCACAGCTTGGTATGACTCCTGCTCTGCCCAAGACTGCAAGAAACTACAAAAGATCGTGAATGTAGTCCAATCCATCACGCAAACCAACCTCCCATCCATTGACTCTGTCTATACTTCCCGCTGCCTCGGCAAAGCAGCCAGCATAATTAAGGACCCCACGCACCCCGGACATTTTCTCTTCCACCTTCTTCCGTCAGGAAAAAGATACAAAAGTCTGAGGACACGTACCAATTGACTCAAGAACAGCTTCTTTTCTGCTGCCATCAGACTTTTGAGTGGACCTTTCTTGCATTAAGTTGATCTTTCTCTACACCCTAGCTATGATTGTAACACTATATTCTGTACTCTCTCATTTCCTTCTCTATAAACGGTATGCTTTGTCTATCTAGCGCGCAAGAAACAATACTTTTCACTGTATACTAATAGATGTGACAATAATAAATCAAATCAAATTAAGGCACTACATAAATGCAAGTTGTTGCTTATCTTAAAATATCTCAAAGGGGAAATCAGTCTCCTTCCCATTACACTAAACAAAATCCAGCAGGAGTGTGGCGGGGGTGGGTGGTGGGGTGAGTTGGTTGGTGGTGGGGGAGGGAGGGGGTGCTGTTGGGGTGGGTGTGATATCAGAGACCATTACAGGTGCTGCACTGAAATGGTTGCAGAATATAATTGGAACCCACTCCAAAGCTGTACTGTGGCAGTTTATCTAGTGTTGTGATTAATGACAGCAAAGGCCTCTGGAGGTTTGAAATCTTAGGCTCCATCAGATTGGTAACATTAGAGCAAAACTAACGGCATACAATATTACTGTGCCAACACTTTAAGGGTTTATAGCAGTTTAATCATTGCTTTAACAGAAATAAAATAAAGAATGATTAAGCTCCATTAAAATAGAATTATGCAATTTACTCTAACAATTCAACATTCCATTAGCATATCAGCTGAATGTCAGCGCCCGTGACTTCAGCAGTTTGCTTTTGCAATATTAACAGACAAATTAATACACGTGATGTTCGTGTAAATATGCTTAACATGTATGACATTACATTACCTGGTATTTTAACAGTGGTTAATTAGTTTATTTCTGTTTAAGTAGTGGTTATAGTGATGCAAACCCATTACGTGCTTGCAAGCTAATGCTGCACTTGTTCAATTTTGTGGCAGTGTTGATGCAGTGGGTTTGACCTTTGGCCCATCTCCTTTTGGAAACAAACGTTCCAAGATGCACTAAAATTGCAAAATACTGTGGATGCTGGAGATCTGAAACAAAACAGAGGATGCCGGAAAAACTCAACAGGTCTGGCAGCATCTGTAGGGAGAGCAAACAGAGTTAATGCTTCGAGTCCATTTGACTCTTCTTCAGAACTCAAGAGAGGGAAAAATGTGATGAAAAATGTGAGTAGGTGGAACAACTGGAACAGTGATTGTGGGAGCAGGGAGAGATAATAAGGATTTGATTTTGTTGATTCGATTTGCTTTGTTATTGTCACATGTATTAGTGTACAGAGAAAAGTATTATTTCTTACGCGCTATACAGATGAAGCATACATTTACCCTGTTAATCTCCCTGACACTAAGGGGCAATTTAGCATGGTTAAACCTACCTAACCCGCACATCTTTGGATTGTGGGAGGAAACCGGAGCACCCGGAGGAAACCCACGCAGATATGGGGAGAATGTGCAGACTCCACACAGACAGTGTCCCAAAGCCGGAATTGAACCCGGGTCCCTGGCACTGTGAGGCAGCAGTGCTAACCACTGTACCACCGTACCAAACATAGAGAAGAAAAGGAGAGGGTGCAGAATGTCATCGTCATAGAGAGGGTGTAGAGAAAGATCAACTTAATATACAGTAGGTCCATTCAAAATGTAGCAAACCTTTAGAATGTTAGTTAATATTTGCAATTACCACCTCTCCCAAGTACTATATTCAGGCAGTGAATTTTTTGTTTCCTGGTTTCTGAATTTTGCCATCAAAAAAGGAAGATCAAAATGAATTTCCCCTTTATCACAGATTGAAGTCATAGGCCTGAGTTTTTAGGATGGCGAGGGTCTTGTTTCCCATCATCCAAAAGATGCGGGGAACACATTCCCGCCATCTCCGAGAGCCCCACTGCCATTTTATGCTGTAATGAGCATTGATTGGCATTAGGCAGATTTCCACCCCTCAGTCGGGAGGCCGTCCCACCTTGGAGAGCTGCTGGACAATCAGATTGGCCGGTTTCTCTCCACTCTCTCCAGAAACAACATTGCAGAGGCCGGAAGAGGAACTACCCAGAGCTGCAGGAGCCTATGTCCTGGGAACCAGAAGCCCAGGTCAGTGCCAGGGATCCCAGGAGGGTAGAGCTGCGAGGGTGAGGGGGGCAGCAATCAGAGTCTCGAGGGATAGGCCGAAGAAGGAGGGAGGCCGAGGAAGCTCACCAGGCCTTAATGGAGGCCACTCCCAGGCAGAAGACGGCCACCTCTTCCCCTCGTCTTTCCCGCCCGAGATGGACATTCCTTCATTTGAGTTTCCCACCTTTTCTGAGTTGCCATTTGCCCACCAAGCTGAAAATTGAGGCTGGGCAGGAAATGCTTCTATAGTGGTTATTAATTGGCCACTGAACGGCCTTAACTGGGGCAAGGCTGGGCTTCCCATCTGAGGTTACCCTCCTATAGGACGGTGTGAATCTTATACCTTGATTTTTTTTTTTGGCAGAACGTGGTAAGATCTGGAGAGAAAACTGACCAGTTTGTCCAAAGAGAAATTACTGGTTTTCTCACCAGAAACAACACTCTGCCACTTTTTGGTAAGGTTTTGCCCCTGGTGCCTTTTGTCATTTTGCTTTCTCGAGTATTCTTGGCTAAAGAAAATTAACATCCTTAAATTATGTAAATAAATACCGACACTGAAGCGTGCGTGCTGAATTTAATAATGTGAAAGGTTATGGGGGAAGGGGAAATTGGGTGCAGGATTTGTGATGCGTGCTTAACCCATGGCCATTCCTTCTGATGTGGGCAGCATTTAAACTCCATTCTGGCTGATTATAGTGAGCACACTGTGCCAAGCCTGGTTCTGGAGTTGCTGAATTCTGAGCAAGGGTTACAAAGTCGTGAGAGGTGTGAATGTGTTCAAATTCACCTGCACTTCTTAAAACCAGCCCGCACCTCTTAAAGGGGAGGTGCTTTTCGATTAGGGCAGGTGTTGAAAGTCTTTCTAAAAATGATTTTGATCTAGAAAAGTCTCAAGAATGGCATAGCATGGTAACAAGATTCTTAGAAGCAGTGCTAAAGAGGGCTTTGTGCAGCTAGTGGACAGGATAAGAGAGGTCCTCTATCCATAGACAGGAGCTGCAAAGTCAGTGAGGGCAGATAGTTGTGGCATCAATGCCAGCAACACCAGCCGCCCCGAGGACCTGGATGCAGTGCTGCAAAATGTTCAATGATCTCACACAAGCGATGAAGGTCAGTGAATGCATCTTCACACGCCACACTCACTCATCAGTACCCCTGATCTCACACACTCAATTCACCATCACCCCATCACTCGCATTCACTGTCAATCCAGATACACATTCATAGCTTCTTGTCATTGTGACATACAGCGGCAAGCCTCACTCCCACATCTATTCAGCCGTGACAGTCACGGAATCCCTACAATAACAGAAGGAGGTCATTCGGCCCATCGAGTCTGTACCGACCACAATCCCACCCAGGCCCCATTCCCGCAATGCCACACATCCACCTTGCTAATCCCCCTGATAGTAGGGTCAATTTAGCATGGCTAATCAACCCAACCTGCGCATCTCTAGACTGTGGGAGAAAACCGGAGCACCCGGAGGAAACCAACGCAGACCATAAGACCATAAGACATAGGAGCAGAATTAGGCCACTCAGCCCATCGAGTCTGCTCCGCCATTCAATCATGGCTGATATTTTTCTCATCCCCATTCTCATACCTTTTCCCCATAACCCTTGACCCCCTTATTAATCATGAACCTACCCATCTCTGTCTTAAAGACACTCAATGACCTGACCTCCACAGCCTTCTACCGCAAAGAGTTCCACAGATTCACGACTCTCTGCCTAAAGAAATGCCTCCTCATCTCTATTTTAAAGGATCATCCCTTTAGCCTGATGTTGTGCCCTCTGGTTCCAATTTTTCCTACTAGTGGAAACATCCTCTCCATATCCACTCTATCCAGGCCTCGCAGTATCCTGTTAGTTTCAATAAGACCCCCCCTCATCCTTCTAAACTCCAACAAGTACAGACCCAGAGTCCTCAACCGTTCTTCATACACCAAGCTCGTCATTCCAGGGATCATTCTTGTGAACCTCCTCTGGACCCTTTCCAAGGCCAGCATATCCTTCCTTAGATATGGGGCCCAAAACTGCTCACATTACTCCAAATGGGGTCTGACCAGAGCCTTATACAGCCTCAGAAGTACATCCCTGCTCTTGTATTCTAGCCCTTTCAACATGAATACTTACATTGCATTTATCTTCCTAACTGCCGAGTGAACCTGCACATTAACCTTAAGAGAATCTTGAACAATGCTCCCCAAGTCCCTTTGCGTTTCTGAGTTCTTAAGCATTTTCCCATTTAGACCCAGGGAGAAGGTGCAGACTCCACACAGTGACCCGAGGCTGGAATTGAACCCGGCTCCCCGGCGCTGTGAGGCAGCATGGCTCACGGCTGTGCCAACATGCCGTGACAGTCAAATCACGCAAACACATTGCACCCACACGCACTGACACACTTCCCTCTCTAATGAAGTGAAAGGTGGCACACTACATACAGCAGCACCTAACTGGAGGGGAGCAGGCATGACTGCTTACCGTTACCTCAATGGAAGAGAGAATACTTTCCAGCATTAGACCAGGACTGAAGCCATTGCTGGGACAGGACTTGAAACTGATGCTCTCTTCACACTTAATCCTCCTTCTCCTATCCCACTCGCTCCTCACCTCACAATCTCTTCGAAGCTGCAAGCTGCAGATAGTGTGAGCGGGGCACCTGTTACTTTCTCTGCCTTCCATCTCTGTATCCCCACCCTTGTCCTCTCTGATAGCCTGGCCAGGCAGTGGTGCAGGAGACAGATGTGGATCAGGAAGCTGAGGCTGAGAGTCTGTATGGAGTCTGCACGTTCTCCCTGGGTCTAAATGGGAAAATGTTTAAGAACTCAGAAACACAAAGGGACTTGGGGAGGCTGAGAATGAAGAACCACTCGCTCAGATACTGACCCTTTACATACTTTTGAGGGTAGAACAGACGTGATGAGACAGCGGGCCTGCAATGAGGCCAGGCCAGGGAGTAGGGTACTGAGTGTGCCAGCTCACCAGAGGACGAGGTCACTGACAGGTTCTGCTGCAGACGACTCAGATGAGGGCTTTGCCGGGTCAGTGTGTAGCAAAAGGACGCTGGTGCACACCGAGGCCTGAAAGTCTGTGCACACTGTCAAGGAGCACAGAGGGATGTGGCTTACACTTCACACAGTGCTTTGGTGGAGCTGGGAGCCCATTCTTTCCACTGTGGATATGATGGCCAGCTCCATTAACACGTTTCAGGATCCAACTGTGATGTAGCATCTGACTCCTGAACCGGAGTTTTCAATCCAGGTTTGGGAATTCATGTCGGGGTATTCTGGCTCTCGAATCTGCACCATTTCAGAGTTCATCAGACTGATTTTCAATTAAAAAGGCTCTAATTTTCCTGGAGGCCGACTGGGTGCCCAGTTAGGGCTGGTGATTGCAGGGAAGAGGCAGAACTAGTTCTGGAGGGCCATTTTCAAACAGATGGCAACCATGACTAGGCTGCCTCGGCTGCAGAATTGAAGTAGGCCGGAGAGCCTCCTGGGCCAGAACCAGTTCCCAAATGCTCACTCATCATGTACTTAATCTGCTTTGCTCACATGATGGCAACTTTGCATTTGCACCTTCATTTGACTATCCTTTTTGTTTACGTGATTTTAAATCAACTGCCACAATTATAATGACTTCCTGCTGTTCTTCCACGGTGGCACAGTGGTTAGCACTGCTGCCACACAGCGCCAGGGACCCAGGTTCAATTCCAGCCTTGGGTCACTGTCTGTGTGGAATTTGTATTTTCTCCTCATGTCTGCGTGGGTTTCCTCCCACAGTCCAAAGATGTGTAGGTTAGGTTGATTGGCCATGCTCAATTGACCTTTAGTGTCAGGGGGTTAGCAGGGTGAATGTGTGGGGTTGCAGGAGTGAGGTCTGGGTGGGATTGTGGTCGGTGCAGACTCGATGGGCTGAACGGCCTCTTTCTGTACTGTAGGGATTCTAACATGCCCCGAACCGTTCTCTCTTCTTGTTTTTACCTTTGAAAACTTAATTCTGTCCCTCTCCAACCCATTACCCAGCCCTCCCTTTGGAAGACTGACACCAATTTCAGGGCGCACTCGAAGCCAGAGTTGTGTGCACGCATTCTAGTCATCATGATGGTGTGTGAACACAGTCTAGACAGCATTCATTTGATTGAGCATGGTCTAGTCACCATTATAGAGTGTGAAAACGGCCTAGACGCTATTACGGTGTGTGAGCTTGGCCCAGATGCCATTATAGTCTCAAAACAAATCTGTGGCACTGAAAGTAGGGGCTGCAAGACAACCGAATTTTTTGGCTGAGGAATTGAATTTTTACTGTGCAGTATTTGTTTTGTAGAAGGGTCATTAGGATGTGAGCAATGTGGTGATATAATAGTGACATTAATTGTACACTGTGCGCTTCCACACTTTGCTGTGGAAGGGTAGTTTACGAGATGGAAGTGTTCCAATCACCCCATAAACAAAATGATTGGATCGAGCCTGTTGCTGCAACTGGGATGAGGGAGAATTGAACTCGCTGTGCTCTGCTGTTGAACTCGGTGGAGTTTGATGGATTTTTCCAATACCGTTCCAGCCTCTCGCTAACAGAATCCAGGCACCAGGGGAAGCTGTTGTTAAATAAAAAAGATGGACATTTGTTTTTTTTTTATTTGAGTGCTATGAGAAAACAAATGTCAATGATAGCTCCGTAAAGAATTTAAAGTTTCAGGAAATGAATACAGATTGGAAATCTGGCCAAGTTAAATATAGAAACCATTGAACTCTTTGGGCTTGTTCAATTAGACTTGACGTCACAGAATAGATTGGATGCAGCGGGCCTGCTCTCTGCTTGTTTCTTCTTGTTTATTCATCACTTTACATCCACTACATTTAGATAGGCTTTTAGTCTGCCATTTACATAACAAAAACTGCTGATACCCATTTCAGCTTCAGCAATGAGAACACAACTGTTTCATGAACTGTTGCTGCTTCTAACCCTATTCAGCTCTGTCCACTGCTCTCACTACAGTTTATATTGTATTAATCATGAGTCACAGTGCTTGTCTCATTTTAATGGACAGATATAAAGTTGTTTATTCTTTTTTTTTGCATTGACATAAATTAAAACTGAATAACTGGCCCAAATTGGCATTTACTCTGTTGGCCAATTATGTTGTTTCTGTGTTTCTCAGCCTGAGGCCCAGCTGCTCAGTTTAATATAACAGACAAAGCTGCCAGCAACTTCATTCCAGATACCATGCAAGTAGCATCCCGCTCCAATCTACAATTATTCAACCAGCCTCAGTGGTTGGTAAGTTGATGGAGAGGATCCTGAGAGACAGGATTTATGATCATCTAGAGAAGTTTAGTATGATCAAAAGTAGTCAGCACGGCTTTGTCAAGGGCAGGTCGTGCCTTACGAGCCTGGTTGAGTTCTTTGAAAATGTGACCAAACACATTGACGAAGGAAGAGCGGTGGATGTGGTCTATATGGACTTCAGCAAGGCGTTCGATAAGGTCCCCCATGCAAGACTTCTTGAGAAAGTGAGAGGGCATGGGATCCAAGGGGCTGTTGCCTTGTGGATCCAGAACTGGCTTGCCTGCAGAAGGCAGAGAGTGGCTGTGGAGGGGTCTTTCTCTGCATGGAGGTCAGTGACCAGTGGAGTGCCCCAGGGATCTGTTCTGGGACCCTTGCTGTTTGTCATTTTCATAAATGACCTGGATGAGGAAGTGGAGGGATGGGTTGGTAAGTTTGCTGACGACACCAAGGTAGGTGGTGTTGTGGATAGTTTGGAGGGATGTCAGAAGTTGCAGCGAGACATAGATAGAATGCAAGACTGGGCGGAGAAGTGGCAGATGGACTTCAACCCGGATAAGTGTGTGGTGATCCATTTTGGCAGATCCAATGGGATGAAGCAGCAGTATAATATGAAGGGTACCATTCTTAGCAGTGTAGAGGATCAGAAGGACCTTGGGGTCCGGGTCCATAGGACTCTTAAATCGGCCTCGCAGGTGGAGGATGCGGTCAAGAAGGCGTACGGCGTACTGGCCTTCATTAATCGAGGGATTGAGTTTAGGAGTCGGGAGATAATGCTGCAGCTTTATAGGACCCTGGTTAGACCCCACTTGGAGTACTGCGCGCAGTTCTGGTCACCTCATTACAGGAAAGATGTTGAAGCCATTGAAAGGGTGCAGAGGAGATTTACAAGGATGTTGCCTGGATTGGGGGGCATGCCTTATGAGGATAGGTTGAGGGAGCTTGGTCTCTTCTCCCTGGAGAGACGAAGGATGAGAGGTGACCTGATAGAGGTTTACAAGATGTTGAGAGGTCTGGATAGGGTAGACTCTCAGAGGCTATTTCCAAGGGCTGAAATGGTTGCTACGAGAGGACACAGGTTTAAGGTGCTGGGGGGTAGGTACAGAGGAGATGTCAGGGGTAAGTTTTTCACTCAGAGGGTGGTGGGTGAGTGGAATCGGCTGACGTCGGTGGTGGTGGAGGCAAACTCGTTGGGGTCTTTTAAGAGACTTCTGGATGAGTACATGGGATTTAATGGGATTGAGGGCTATAGATAGGCCTAGAGGTGGGGATGTGATCGGCGCAACTTGTGGGCCGAAGGGCCTGTTTGTGCTGTGGCTTTCTATAAAGAAAACCCATCTATAAAGCCTAATATTTTCGCTTTATCATTGTTTAGGACTCATAAACCGAGGGTTTTCGGCCTCGCCAGTGGCTGGCACTGTCTGGAAAACAGGTTTTCCGGTCCCGCCCGTGAGGGTGCCCGCCGCTGGCGGGATTGGAAAATCCCATCCACAGGAGGAGGCCCATCACGTCACAGTATCACAGAACCATTACGGCGCAGAAGGAGGGCATTCGGCCCATCCGCACTGCTCCTTCGAATGAGCATCATAGCTTAGTGCCTGTCCCCTGCCTTTACCCGGACCCTTACATATTGCCAGAAATTTCCCATCCCCCTTCGCGGCTGGGATTTTCCGCTGCTGCTGAGAGTAAATGAGTTTTGGTTTGGCTGGAACGTCAAATTTTCCCCCCGTTCTCGCTCACAACAGATCCCGCCACAGATAGGACCGGAGAATCCCACATATTGGCTGCGATTCTCCCAAAAGCACTGAATTGGCGGGAAAACTGTTCTAGATCGCGACTATTTTGTCAGTTCAACTTCTCACTCGAATCTCCCCATTCTGTGCACTGCAGAGGTCCCAATCGTGAATCTCATTAAAAACCCAGGGGGGCGGGGCCTATTCGCACCAGAGTCCGAGAGTTCTGGAAGTCTGCACATGTGCAGTGGTCCCGATCTGTCAGACTCCCTGTTTGGCGACCAGCTTGATCACTGGCCAGCCCGGGACACCCGCAGTGCTGCCCCTCCAACGCCCCCACCCCCCCCCCCCCCCCCCCACCCCCCACGGCCCAATCGCAGCTTCCACAACAATTCCTGGGCCAGCCCTGACTGCCCCACCCCCCCAGAGCACCCCGATGTTGAGCCCACCTCCCACAGCAGTGGCAATCCTCCCCCCCGCCCCGCTGATCCCCCCCCCCACCCCACACTCCCAGTCCACCCCAATCGCTGCTGCCCTCCCTCCATCCCAGACCGATCCCACCCCCACTGATCATCCCTTGGCCCTGCCCACAATAGGCCCCACCACCTTGCCCGATGGGCAGTGCCAAGGTGCCACCTGGGCACAGGCACTTTGCCCCTTGGGCAATGCCGGGGGCACAGGCTGGCACTGCCAGGCTGCCCATGCCCAGGGGGCACTACCCCCCCCACCACCCTATCGCCTAGGGGGCCCCGATTACCTCCCCTTCATTCCGGCGGGGTCTCTCGCTAGTTCCCCGAACGTGGGTAGCTACTCTGAACCCCGCTGGAATGAAGTACTCCTGGCGGGGTGGGAGATTCAATCGGGACCGGTAAGTTCTCAATAATTAGATTTAAAAGACATTTAAAACATATTAAAAATAGATTCAAATGACTTACCTTCCTTCCCGCCGGTTTCCATCGTGGTCTGGCCGCCGACTGTTCTCCGGCTCTGGGAGATGCGCATGCATTCCCGGCACATGCACAAATCCCGGAACAAGGCCGGCGATGCGCAGAAAAGTTGCAGGTCGCAATATGAGAATAGCGGCCATTGTCTCTATTCAAATAATCATCAAACATCCTCTTGAATGCTTCGATCGAACCTGCCTCCATCACACTTCCAGGCAGTGCATTCAGACCTGAACCACTCACTGTGTGAAAAAGCTTTTTCTCACATCACATTTGTTTCTGTTACAAATCATTTTAAATCTGTGCCCTCCCATTTTCGATCCTTTTACGAAGGGGAACAGTTTCTCCTTATCTTCACTGACCAGCTCCCTCACGATTTTGAACATCCTCTCAACCTTCATCTCTCCAGGGAGAATAGTAAATACCAGCACTTTGCATTGGCAATCCAGATCTAATCCCATTATCCTGATCTCTGCCCAAAACTTGGTTATTTTTTCCTGCTCCAAAATTGATCCAGTTTTTCTTGTAAAAATACGTCAGCTACTATCTTTGACAAAGTGTTCCTTGCTATAACTTACTTTTCCCTTCACTCTATCAGTAACAATTTGAAAATGCTGGTTAGGTAGATTGGTCATGCTAAATTGCCCCTCAATGTCCCAAGATGTATAGGTTAGGGGGATCAAATATGTGGGGTTACGGGGATAGGGTCTGGGTGAGATGCTCTGTCGAAGAGTCGGTGCAGACTCGATGGGCTGAATGGCCTGCTTCTGCACCGTAGGGATTCTATGATTCTAGTTGCTGACTCCCCGACCAAAGGAAAGTCTTTTCACGTTCATTCTATCAAAAGCCAACATAGATTTCCCCCTCAGCATTGATTGCTGGGGTGATCATTGCTGACGGTGAGTCAAATTATCCTCTGACCATATTCTGGTCCCTGTAGCCGGGTCTCCCTGTCCTGACTGCAGCAACAAATCCCAGAGCAGTGGAGAGGCCATGCTCACTGTTCACAGCGCTGGCTGCCATCATTTTAAATGTCGAAAGGGATTTACTGGGGAGGTGAGTGGGGAGTTGAGTATAGTCAGCTGGTGGGTCGTAGAGGAAGTGGATTCAGTAGGTAGTCAAGCCGGAGGTTAGGTAACTGGAAAATAGTTGGGCAGGGGTCTTTTGGGGGTGATGGGGTGGGTGTTGGGGGGGTTTTGGGGGGTGTTGTTGGGGTGATCAGGGAATGTTGAGGGGTGTTGGGGGATTTTGGGGCATGTTGGGGGTAATGGGGATGTCAGGGGTTTTGGGGGTTGATGGGGGTGTTAGGGTGGTGATTCAGGGGTGCCTGGTGTGTGACGGGTTGGGTGTTGGGGTGGCCTCCACTGTTAATCATTAGCCTATAGCAGATATTAAGAGTGTTACTGTACTAAGTTAAAGTATGAATCCCTCAATGTACTGGACATTGTTTGAGAGGCTCACAGCACATGGTAACCAATAATGTAATCTTCCCGGATAATTCCAGGTCATGTGCGCGGGACAGGATTGCTGAAGAATTTGATGCACAGTAACAGCAGATTTCCGAATATCCAGGGGGCGTTGACATTGGGAAATTCAGCTCAATGACAATCTCCACTCTGTCTCCTCTTGCTTACCGTGCGGCAGTAAAGTAGTTTCAGAATCACACGTACTTTACATCTGCTTGTCCCAATGGCAACACTATTGCCTCTCAGAAGGGTCATGGCTGCAAACTGCTATCAAGGCTGGCACCTCAATACATTGATGTGGAGATGCCGGCGTTGGACTGGGGTAAACACAGTAAGAAGTTTAACAACACCAGGTTAAAGTCCAACAGGTTTATTTGGTAGCAAAAGCCACACAAGCTTTCGGAGCTGCAAGCCCCTTCTTCAGGTGAGTGGGAATTCTGTTCACAAACAGAGCATATAAAGACACAAACTCAATTTACATGAATAATGGTTGGAATGCGAATACTTACAACTAAAGACTTGATTAGTTGTAAGTATTCGCATTCCAACCATTATTCATGTAAATTGAGTTTGTGTCTTTATATGCTCTGTTTGTGAACAGAATTCCCACTCATCTGAAGAAGGGGCTTGCAGCTCCGAAAGCTTGTGTGGCTTTTGCTCCCAAATAAACCTGTTGGACTTTAACCTGGTGTTGTTAAACTTCTTACCTCAATACAATACAGCAGCTTCAGAAGGTTTTGTGTTTGGCTGAGGCATTAAACTGAGGCCTTGTCCACCCAATCCGGTGGATGTAAAAGATCCCACGGTGGCACAGTGGTTAGCACTGCTGCCTCACAGCGCCAGGGACCCGGGTTTAACTCCAGCCTTGGGTCACTGTCTGTGTGGAGTTTGCACATTCTCCCTATTTCTGCGCGGGTTTCCTCCGGGTGCTCCGGTTTCCTCCCACAGTCCAAAAATGTGCAGGTTAGGTGGATTAGCCGTGATAAATTGCCCTTTAGTGTCTCAAGATGTGTAGGTTAGCGGGAGTAGTGGGCTAAATATGTCAGGTTACAGGGGTAGGGCCTGGGTCGGATGCACTGTCAGTGAGTCGGTTCAGGCTCGTTGGGCCGAATGGCCTCTTTCTGCACTGTAGGGACTCTATGATACTCCTTGAAGAAGAAGAGATGAGTTCTTATGGCAACCTTGCATTTATTCCAAAACCGGTAACTTCAAAAAGAAACTTATCAGGTATTTATCTCATTGCTGACTTTGGGATCTTGTGTGTGCAAATTGCCTGCCATGTTTCCTGCATGATAACAGTGACAAGACCTCAAAAGCAGTTCATTGGCTGTGGAATGGTTTGGAACATTGTGGGAGTGTGAGAGACACTCGCACTTTACAAAGCTCCTTCATTCTGCTATATGATTTAAAAGTAGAAACTAAGGCTGTACTGGTATCTATTTAATTAATTACTTTTCACTGGCATCTCTCAGGGTGATTGGCAGCTTAATATATTTTTCATTGCAATTGGGTCTGCTTTTAATGCCTTTTTTTATCACGTTTAAGCAGATGCAAATGGGTAAATTCCGGGATTATGTTCTTCCAGTGAAGACAGAGTGGATCAGTGAGCTGTTATTACAGAATATTAGCACGGATCAGTAATTGTACTCCTCTATCTGAGATAGAAGTAGGGTCACGTCTCACTCCCAAAACTTGAGCACATAATGATCTCAGCTGGTACACTGGTACAGTACAGCTGCAGTGCTGTGCTTTGGAGGAAAAGACACTAATGGAAGGAAAGCATGGACTGCTCCCAAATAGGTTAATAACACCAACACCAACTTGCATGGATATTAGCACAGAGCAGTAATTGTACTCTTCATGCTCACATCCCAACAATACCACTGGTAGAGCAAAGCATATAAAACAGTCTCATAGTGGGCCTGATTTTACCATTTTCATTCTAAGTGCCAAATCTGGGCGTAATGCAGATCCGACTTAGAAATCTGCTTTCAGGCGCCCCCATACGCTCTCAGCCATCTCCAGTCCCATTCGCGCTGTGGGTGGGGCTTAGCGCGGCTGAAACAATCGGAGCTCTGAACTGCGCATGCACAGTTTGAAAAAAATTTGAAAAAGCGTGCCCGTGTCAGATCGCTCCCGAGCCGCAGAAAGCGGAGAAAGCGGCCCGGGAGCGAAAGGCGGGAGCGATGGCCCCCACACACATCACTGTCCCCCTTATCCACCCCCCCCCCACTACTCACACACATCACTGTCCCCCTTATCCACCCCCCCACTACCCACACACATCACTGACCCCTTATCCAGCCCCCCGCTACCCAGACCGATCGCCACCCCTGCCCCCCTCCCCTCCCCACCGATCGCCCGCAGAGTGGCAGCGGACCCCCCTGCCCCCCCCACCAGAGATCCATTTGCCCTGCACCCCCCACCAGAGATCCATCTGCCCCCCCCACCACTAGAGATCTATCTGCCCCCCCACCACCAGAGATCCATCTGCTGCCCCCCACCAGAGATCCATCTGCCCCCCCACCACCAGAGATCCATCTGCCCCCCCACCAGCAGAGATCCATCTGCCCCCCCACCAGAGATCCATCTGCCCCCCCACCAGAGATCCATCTGCCCCCCCAACCAGAGATCCATCTGCCCCCCCACCAGTGAGCGATCGGACCTCCCCCCCCGCGAGATACATCCTACCCACCTCCCCCCTCTTCCCCCACCCCGACAGTGAATTGGCCTCACTCCCCCCCCCCCCCAAGAGAATGGTCTGGCCTCACCCACCCTGCCCCCCTCGCCCCGACCATACAACAATCTGGCCTCACTCCCCCACCCCTGACAACGAACTGGCCTCACTCCCCCCCCTCCCCCCCAGAGAATGGTCTGGCCTCACTCCCCCTCCCCTCCAGAGGAACATCTGACCCGCCTCCTCCTCCCTCCCCACCGGACAACGATCAGCCCTCTCCCCCCACCACCAGACAATGGTCGGCCCTCTTGTGTCCCCTCCAGAGATACATCTGACCCGCCTCCTCCTCCTCCCCCCCCCCCCCCCCCCCCCCCCCCCACCCCCCCCGCAACCAGACAACGATCTGGCCTCACTCCCCTCCTCCCCCCCAACCAGAGAATGATCTGACCCGCCTCCCTCCTCCCCCCCACCACTGATCTGAGTCAGGGAGCTGTTGGAAACACTGGACGCGCTCTTCAGAGGCTGGACCGTCCGTTTCAGACTTTTATTCAGCAGGTCCACTACGGCGCGGTTCCGGATTGGCAAACGCGGTGGTAAAGGGGGAAATGCTGATAAAGTTGGGCGGGCAATTCATTAATTTAATTTAAATGCATGCAAATACATTTAAGTCACCGTTGCGCCTGTTTTGGGCGTGAAGCGGATCGCCGCCATTCCCGGGTTTCAGTAAAGTGGCGATCTGCACGGACGTGGGTGCGGATCACGCTAATGGCCTCACACCCGACTTTACCACGTTTTCGTGCCCAAAAACAGGCGCGAGGCAATGGTAAAATGTGTGTTTGTGTGTGTGTGAACCATGGACCATTATTGAGCAGACGCTAGCACTCTGTTTTTCCGCGAATGTTAAATGGATTTTTATGCTCTTGCGATATTTTCCACTCCCACCCTCTGCGGACGGGAGTGGAAAATCCCGGCCTGAGACAGGGGGCTTCTGACAGGGGGCTTCTGACAGGTTTTATAGTGTTTACTATTTCCCTGATAAACTTAGAAAATGGCAAGTGGCACTTTGCTAAATGTAACGCCTGCTGTCCATTCTCTGTTCACCATTAGTATAGAGGTTGTTACACTGACAATGAATTTATATCATCGCTGACATAACTTACTTAGTGTGTTGCTCGATCTCATCTGAAGCTACCTAATAATAAGTAACTGAGTGTGAGGCTGCAGTGAGGCTTAATAAAGTTCGGTCTACAGTTGTCACTGGCAGTTACAGAGCTCAGTCCATTGGGACAACTGAGTTTGTGGATTTGGCTGCTTGACTTTCCCCTCAGTGTTCTGCTTCCCCCCAAGAAGGCCTATGGCATTTGTTAAAATTCTTTCTTGGGATGTGGGTTTCGCTGGCTTGGCCAGCATTCATTGCCTATCCATAATTGCCCTTGAACTGTGTGCCTTGCTAGGCTTTCTCAGAGGGCATTTAAGAGTCAACCACATTGCTGTGGGTCTGGAGTCACATGTAGACCAGACTAAGTAAGGACGGCAGATTTCCTTCCCTAAAGGACACTAGTCAACCAGATGTGTTTTTTACAACAATGGACAATGGTCATCATTAAACTTTTTAAAATTCCAGATTTTTAAAAATTGAATTGAATTTTCACCATCTCTGTGGTGGGATTCGAACCTGGACCCCCAGAGTGTTACCCTGGCTCTCTGGATTACCTGTCCAGATGGTGATTCACCACCATCTGTGCTGCTGTCATACGTCTCTCATCATCATCTGATCCTGGTTCACCTAACCAGTTTCCTCATTGCAGCCAGTCTAAAGCAGTCACGGACATATATTTCCAAGTTTATTTCTATCAACATTACAAGATCTGCTCATATGATATTGATGTTTACCTTCCTGCCTTGAATTGGCTCTGTCTGACTCACTGCGGGAGTGTTTGTGCGAGCTCTGGTCTGCTCCCTCTGTGTAATTGGTCTTACCATTTTGCTGTCGAAACCCCAACTGATTTGCCCAACCACCTTGCTGCAGTTGCTAACTGACTTTGGGACAAAGTTTAAACTCTAGTGATGAACTCCATTTCCTGTCCATACCCCAACGTGTCTGTGATTCAGTTGGTAGCTCTCGTGCCGCTGAATCACAAGGTTCATGCTCCTTGCCAGGCTATGAGCATGAGGCTGACACGCCAGTGCTGTACTGAGGGATTGCTGCACTGTCAGAGATGCTATCTTTTGGAGAGACACTACCCTCTCAGGTGGATATAAAAATCCCATGGTACCATTTCAAAGAAGACAAGGGAGGGTATCCCAAATATCCTGACCGATGTTTATCCCTCCATCAACATCATAAAAGCAGATCATCCAGTCATTATCACGGTGCAAGCTGGCTTAACTGTCACCTTTCTTACAATAGTGGCTTCAAATGTATTTCATTGGCAACAAAGTGCTTTCAGATGTCTGGTGGCCATGCAAAATGCTATATAAATGTAATTGTTTTCTTCTTCCCAGTTAGGAGTCATGTGAGTCCCTTCTAATGTTTTTCTAAACAGTTCTGTTGACCACATGTATCCTTTTCTGGTCAGAAAATTATGTTCACATGACAGGAATGTAGATGATCAATTATTATGATCTCTGTACAAACTTTAAACAAGAGATATAAATTTCCCAATGGCCAACTGAAAAGAATTGCATGACAAATTCAAGTTTTTAGATTTTTACTGTATCAAACAAACTAAAATCAACATTGACTAAACATTATTCAGTAGGCAACAATTACTCAAAACTACAGAAAAGATAACTCTTATCAGAACTTTAACATGACCTCATGCTGCATAAATAATTACATACTCTCTTCACCAAGTCAGTCTTCACAGGAAATAGTGGATCCTGGTCCAAATCACTCCTAGGTTCCAATAGGTTCACTTCTCCCCATTTCACTGAGTTGTCATGTCCTGTGATGGTTGAAGTTTCTCTCCTTCAGTCATTTAAGAATTCCCAAACCAATTTCCAGCTGTAAGACTCACTCCTGTGATTCCTTCTCCTGGTCTGGCCAGGGCAAATCTTCCAATGCCCTTAACTTGCTGCAGAATCTTATCTTTCACCAGAGAACCAGCTTCCCCCAGCATTCTGCCTGGTAGCTAACAAAGCAACCGTTTCCCTTCTGCTCGCAACAACTTCTGATATCCTGTCTCCCTACTCTCCCTCTCTCTCTCTCTATCTCTCTCTCTCTCTCCCTCTCTCTCTATATCTCTCTCTTTTAATCAGACTATCTAAAGAAGATAAGTCTACTCAAAGCAAGAATAGCTGCCTCTCTCTTTGTGTTCAGGTATGAAATATGGCATTTTGGGTTTCAATATTTGACCTGTGGCCTGTGTCCCCATGGTAACCAGGTCACATCGATTTATCACAGGCCAGAACCAGCAGGAGGTCACATGTCCATTTTAACTTTGTCATTTTACTTTGAATTTAAACAAACAGTACAAAACACAATCATTTTATGAAATCTCAAATTCGGAACTATTTTCACAAGTTTGATGCATCAGCATTTTCTTGACCATTGTAGCTAGTTGAATGCAGCTACAGGTGTAAACCATTCCACTTGACCAACTTCACATACATGTCTTATCAGGCCAGTAGAGAGCACCTCCCTGCCCGCCAAGACATATGATGGCATTTTGGCCGAGGTCCCGGAGTACATATGGGGCAAGTTGTTCCCCCTGCTTCCTCATGAGGATTCACACCTGATATCCCAGAATCCACCAGGTGCCCTATGTTCCAGCTTCACAGTGACCATTACACTGCTTTGCGATGTCCACTCTGCCACAATGCCGCCAGCCATTTCTTCAGGCCTTGGCACACCTGGCAATAACTGTGGGGACCTGTATTTGGAGGTTGTGGCTGGGTAGAGAAGCAGATTCTGAGCTGTGCCCTCCATTCTGCAAGGATACCTGTGCCTATTCCTACCTTGCACATGCAGGAACTAGGATGGTCAGCTTGTCCTAAAGCTCGCCTCCAACTCCTTACCGGAATGCCATAATGCCCGAGTATGGAAGTGATACAGAAGATAACCCTCCTTGAAGCCATCTCATGTCATCCCACCTCCATACCTATGTCAGACTCCTATTTATTGACTACAGCTCAACCTTCAATACTATTATTCCCACAAAGCTCATCTCCAAACTCCGTGGCCTGGGCCTCGGCACCTCCTCGGCACAAACAGGGCGGCACGGTAGCACAGTGGTTAGCACTGCTGCTTCACAGCTCCAGGGACCTGGGTTCGATTCCCGGCTTGGGTCACTGTCTGTGTGGAGTTTGCACATTCTCCTCGTGTCTGCGTGGGTTTCCTCCGGGTGCTCCGGTTTCCTCCCACAGTCCAAAGATGTGCGGGTTAGGTTGATTGGCCATGCCAAAAAAAAATTGCCCCTTAGTGACCTGGGATGCGTAGATTAGAGGGATTAGCGGGTAAAATATGTAGGGATATGGGGGTAGGGCCTGGGTGGGATTGTGGTCGGTGCAGACTCGATGGGCCGAATGGCCTCTTTCTGTACTGTAGGGTTTCTATGATTCTATGATTTCTCCCTCTGTGACTGGATCCTGAACTTCCTGACTCTCAGACCACAATCAGTAAGGATAGGCAACAACACCTCCTCCACGATCATCCTCAACACCGGTGCCCCGCAAGGCTGTGTTCTCAGCCCCCTACTATACTCCTTATACACCGATGACTGTGGGGCCAAATTCCCCTCCAATTTGATTTTCAAGTTGGCTGACGACACCACCGTAGTGGGTCGGATCTCAAACAATGACGAGATGGAGTACAGGAATGAGATAGAGAATCTGGTGAACTGGTGCGGCAACAATAATCTCTCCCTCAATGTCAACAAAATGAAGGAGATTGTCATTGACTTCAGGAAGCGTAGAGGAGAACATGCCCCAGTCTACATCAACGGGGACGAAGTAGAAAGGGTCGAGAGCTTCAAGGTTTTAGGTGTCCAGAACATCAACACCTGTCCTGGTCCCCCCATCCCCACCAATGCCTCTACTTTGTCAGAAGCCTAAGGAAATTTGGCATGTCAGCTACGACTCTCACCAACTTTTACAGATGCACCATAGAAAGCATTCTTTCTAGTTGTTTCACAGCTTGGTATGGGCTCCTGCTCTACCCAAGACCGTAAGGAACTACAAAATGTCGTGAATGTAGCCCAATCCATCACGCAAACCAGCCTCCCATCCATTGACTCTGTCTACACTTCCCGCTGCCTCGGCAAAGCAGCCAGCATAATTAAGGACCCCACGCACCCCGGACATTCTCTCTTCCACGTTCTTCCTTCAGGAAAAAGATACAAAAGTCTGAGGTCACATAACAACCAACTCAAGAACAGCTTCTTCCCTGCTACTGTGAGACTTTTGAATGGACTTACCTTGCATTAAGTTGATCTTTCTCTACATCCTAGCTATGACTGTAACACTACATTCTGCACTCTTTTGTTTCCTTCTCTATGAACAGTATGTTTTTGTCTGTATAGCGCGCAAGAAACAATACTTTTCACTGTATGTTAATACATGTGACAATAGTAAATCAAATCAAAAAAATCACATCTGGTGGGATTAGATGTTGAACTGTTCTGTCACTAGCCTGCCCGCCCCAAGTGTTGTCTCCCTTACATGTGTGCCTGCTACAGTTTAGTCCCTTGAGTCTTCAGCCATGTCAGATGCCACTAATGTGTGTTCAGATCCCATTTAAGGATTATCATAAGCTTTATGGATTTTACTTCTCGTGGGCACACGGTAGCACAGTCGTTAGCATTGCTGCCTCACAACACCAGGGACCTGAGTTCGATTCCCAACTTGGGTCACTGTCTGTGCGGAGTCTGCACATTCTCCCCATGTCTGCGTGGGCTTCCTCCAGGTGCTCCAGTTTCCTCCCACAGTCCGAATGATGTGCTGGTTAGGTGCATTGGCCATGCTAAATTGTCCCTCAGTTAACCTGAACTGGCACCGGAGTGTGGCGACTAGGGAATTTTCACAGTAACTTCATTGGGGTGTGAATGCAAGCCGACTTGTGGCACTAATAAATAAACTTTAAACTTTGGATAAAAGCCAATTACTGCGGATGCTGGAATCTGAAACCAAAGAGAAAATGCTAGAAAATCTCAGCAGGTCTGGCGGTCAGGTAAGGAGAGAAAAGAGCTGACGTTTTGAGTCCAGATGACCCTTTGTCAAAGCTAAAAGGCATAGAAAGTGGAAGATATTTATACTGCAGGGTGAGGGAATGAAAGATGAATCATAGTCACAAAAACAAGGGGAAAGGCTGCTAATGGCAGTCCAGAGAGAGACTAGAAGGTGTGAATGGCCAAACGGCAGAGAAGCTGAAATCAGAGGGTAAACTGTGACAGATGAAGAAGTTGGGGGGAGGGTGGGGATGGGTGGGAGTGAGGTCAAATTTCTTACCCTTTCTCTCCCTTTGCTTCCCTTTCCCCCCTTTTTCTCAATTTTACCTCGCTCCCAGTTAGCTTTAATTAAATCCCTTTCAATTATTCTTGACTGCAATTTTCCTCATTCATCACGGATTACAAGTTTGCACTTTGTCCTGTATATGATTGCACAAATAAATGTATCCTGAGAATCTGGTGCAGTTTGCAGATGACTTTACAGATGGGATTTACACCAGTTCTGTACGATTTCCAACTGATGTAAACCTGTATTTGAAAATCACCACCAATGCTTAGCTGGCTCATGGTTCATAAGTAGAAATGTGTGCGCGATGAGGCAGTTAAAAGGAAATGTTTTAGTTCGACAGTTGGAGATGCACAAGAACCATTAAGATTCAGCCTTTAAAATATTTAGAAGTTCTTTCAGTCCCTGGAGAATTGCTAATTGCCTTAGCAGTCGCTCTGGACGATTTAAAAAACAGTTGCTTCCCTCATCCAAGAAACAACAAATGCATTAACACTAACAGCCACTTTACAGTGTAGGAAATTGTCCAAATTGCTTCATTAACTGTGAATTCAAACAGAAATGACAGCCTCCAAAAGTTAAAGAGAGCTGTTTCCAGAGAGTGTCATATTCTAATGCACAGTGACTAGCACTGCTGCCTCACAGTGTCAGAGACCCGGGTTCGATTCCCGGCTTAGGTCACTGTCTGTGTGGAGTCTGCATGTTCTCCCCGTGTCTGCATGGGTTTCCTCTGGGTGCTCTGGTTTCCTCCCACAGTCCGAAAGACCTCTGGTTCGGTGCATTGGCCATGCTAAATTCTCCCTCAGTGTACCCAAACAGGTGCCGGAGTGTGGCGACTAGGGGATTTTCACAGTAACTTCATTGCAGTGTTAATGTAAACCTACTTGTGACACTAATAAATAAGCTTAAACTTAACTCAAAAGCTTTGTGGCTCAACTTATTTTCGAACTATTTTACCCTCATCCTCGGTGGTATTTTTGAAGCCATCGACCTCACTTTCCTCCTCATCAACCGTCAAGCTTCATGGCATTTATTCTCCCAGATTTCCAATTCTGTCTGTCACAGCATAGATACTACATCATCTCTTCCTATGCCTGAACGGACATCTCAGGTGAAGCCCATACTTCTGTTCTTTGTCCACCATGTTTCCTTTGTGTTACTGGCCAGCAAAATCATCAGGAAGTGTGAACTCAGCTCCCACATATACACCAACCACACTCAACCCTGTCTCCTCCATGAAGTAAGAAGTTTAACAACACCAGGTTAAAGTCCAACAGGTTTATTTGGTAGCAAAAGCCACACAAGCTTTCGAAGCTCTAAGCCCCTTCTTCAGGTGAGTGGGAATTCTGTTCACAAACAGAGCTTATAAAGACACAGACTCAATTTACATGAATAATGGTTGGAATGCGAATACTTACAACTAATCAAGTCTTTAAGAAACAAAACAATGGGAGTGGAGAGAGCATCAAGACAGGCTAAAAAGATGTGTATTGTCTCCAGACAAGACAGCCAGTGAAACTCTGCAGGTCCTCCATGAAGACAGTGACTGTTTCCACTCCTTCCTGCAGCATATACCACCTACAGTCCTGAATAGGTACAGGAGTCAGCCACCCTTGTCTTGGGCTTGACAAACTCATTTCTCCACATCTACCATGGCAATCCTTTTTATGAAACACCTCGAATAGATCACTGTGTGCCTTACTAAACTGCAGGGAATACTTACTGACCTGATAATTCAACGCTTCAAGTTCTGAAGAATCTGCAGTATACCATCCACCTCTCCCACCCTGAGATATTCCAGAATGAACCATTGCACTCCAGATGATGTCTGATCATGGCTCTCTACACAGCCTTGTATAACTTCTTTCCCATTGAGGTAACGACCAGCAATCCAGTGACCTTTGTGATTACCTATTGGACTGATGTACCAGCTTTTAGTGATTTTTACACAGACACCTAAGTCCCTTTGCTTCTGGACAGTTCATAAGCACAGAATTGTTATGATGCAGTAGGAGGCCATTTGGCCCATCGTGCCTGCAGGATAATCTCTCGCCATTAAGAAAATATTCTAAATGATCTTTCTTCAACTTCACACTGCCCCAGATTGAATTCCACTTGGAACAAATTTACCCATGCCCTCAATATGTCTCTGTTTCTTTGTAACTTCCTGCTTTCATCCACACAACTTACTGTGTTCACCGAGTGCCACCTGCAATCTTGGAGATGTAGGTCGGATTTCTCTGTCCGTTCATGCTGGCAGCGCATCCCCTGCCGTGGGTTTCCCGGTGGCGTGAGGTAGCTTCAATGAGAATTCCCATTGACAGTGGTGGGACCGAAGGATCCCGCCACCACAGAACAGCGCACTACTTCCCGCCACTGAGAAAAATGTTGAGGGGAGGCCAGAGAATCTCACCCACAATGTTCTACTTCATAATCCAAGTCTATATAAATATATACATACAGTATAGAAAAGGCAGATTCTTACCAATCAGAATGTCGTCCCTTTTGCTCCTATTCTCAGTCACTTGCCTCCAAATCCATTACTAATCCGTGTCACAAGATCACCTCCCAACTTTGTGCACTGTTACTTTTGCTAATAATCTCTAGTGCTGATGAGACAACTCTTCCTCCAGCTAAATATTGACAACGGTTGACACCATCCTCTTCGGTTTCCACAGACGACTGTGCGCTTTGGGCCTTAGGCGATTTACATTTCTTGCTGATTTCTTTAGCTAAGCTCAGAGTTATGGAACTTGGGGTTATTATTCAACTCCATGCACAATTTCCGCACCGCAACTGAGTCATTACAACTTTCTCTTCCTTTCACATCTGAAATATTACCCAGTGCCCCCACTCCATCCCACCAACCACCATCAGATCTCTAATCCATGCTTTTATCATGGTGAGGCTGCATTTCTTCAACACTTTCTCACACAGTGCTACTATGCTCCACAAACTTCATCTCATCAAAAAGACAATGGGCTTAGACCTTACCTTCCCAAAGACCAGATCCCTGTCATCTCATTCTTGCAAAACTGCACTGGATTCTTGCATGCTAGAGAATTCGCTTTTCAGAATCTCACACTTCATTAAAAAAAAATTAATTCAGGGGATGTGGGCATTGCTGGCTAGGCCAGCATTCACTGCCCATCACTTATTGCCCTTGAGAAGGTGATGGTAAGCTGCCTTCTTGAACCACTGCAGTCCCAGTGGTGTAGTTGCACCCAGAACGTTGTTAGGGAGGGAGCTCCAGGATTTTGATCCAGTGACAGTGAAGGAATGATGATATTTTTCCAAGCCAGGATGGTGAGTGACTTGGAGGGGAACTTCCAGGTGGTGGTGTTCCCATGTATCTGCTGCTCTTGTCCTTCTAAATGGTAGTGATCGTGTGTTTGGAAGGTGCTGTCAAAGGAGAGTTGGTGAGTTCTTGCAGTGCATCTTGTAGATGGTACACACTGCTGCCACTGAGCGTCGGAGGTGGAAGGAATAAAAAATGTTGTGGATGGGGTGCCAATCAAGCAGACTGCTTTGTCCTGGATGGTGTTAAACTCCTTGAGTGTTGTTGGAATTGCATTCATCCAGGTAAATGGAGAGTATTCCATCACACTGCTGACTTGTGCCTTGTAAATGGTGGACCAGCTTTGGGGAGTCAGGAGGTGAGTTACTTGCCGCAGGATTCCTAACCTCTGACCTGCTCTTGTAGCCACAGTGTTTATATGGTTGGAGCAATTCAGTTTCTTCCCAATGGTAACTCCCAGGATGTTGATTCAGCAATGATAATGCCTTTGAATGTCAAGGGATGATAGTTAAATCTTCAAGATGGCCATTGCCTGGTACTTGTGTAGCACGAATGTTATTTGTCACTTGTCAGCCCAAGCCCGGATATTGTCCAGGTCTTGCTGCACTTGAACATGGGCTGCTTCAGTATCTGAGGAGTCACGAATGGTGCTGAACATTGCACAATCATCGGTGAACATCCCCACTTCTGACGTTATGATGAAAGGAAGGTCATTGATGAAGTGGCTGAAGGTAGTGGGGCCTAGGATTTACTTCATGCCTTTGACGTTAGTTAGTGCCATGACTTCCTCCACTTTCTTAAACATTGGCTTACTTCCTGCTTCCTGATATATGGGGAGCAGCACCTTTGCCTACCACTGCTTAACCCATGTTTTGGAAGTCCCTTCCTTCAAGATCTCTATCCTGCCACTTCCCACTTCCTAAGGGACCTTGTCTCCAACTGCTAATCCCTCTCCATTCCATTTACTTTCCCTTTGTTCTGCACCGCCCAGTTCTACAAGCACTGCAAGCTGTTTCATCCTTCAGGACAAGCCCTATATTATCATGCAGTGTTGTTATCAGCCTGAGCTATTAATACTGTGGTACTGAATGTCACAGGAAGATCAGGAAAGATTAATGAGCGCCATAGTCTAGTAAGTACTATTTGTGATATTAGTTTCTAAAACATTTAATGCATTGGTGTGCCATTGCTAAGTCTGTTATTATTGTGTAGTCCTAACCTAAAACACATCTGTAAAAATGATGGACAGAGGGGAATGCCACATGGTTAAGTGGCCGTTCTCCGATGCCGCAGCCATTTAAGCTTGCGTAATTTCTAGGAACGAGAGGTGATTTTATTCAGCCTGTGCTCTCAACAGTCAGGATGTGGGGTGGAGCACACAGTCTCCACCATCTTTCCGCCACACTTTTATGAGAAGCCCCATGGTTTCTGGCAGCCATTAGAAACAGCGAATACGTCAATCACCCAGCTCAGGGGGTCACAGAGTGTGAAGCTAATTAATGTGAACCAGCCCCTACACTGCTGTATTACTCTGGTTCGAGTCTCCTTCTCTCTTTGTTGTCACAAGGAGCACTCAGCGGGTGCCTCAGCTCTTCGAGTAATCTAAAAGCTGAACAATGACACTGCTCGAATAAGACGTATCAGAAGGAATACAGATCTGAATGAAGCTTCTTTTCTGACTGTAGCTAATACTAAATGCAGTGGTGACCTGGAGCTAGCACCTGCCCTTTGTTCATGGAGTGCTGCTTTATTCAGCATTAGGATGTGCTGCCACTTCATGCGACCTCTTAGAAATGTTCTGCATTATCGCGTGGCAGTGGCTTCTGTTAAGAATGTCAGTCAGACACAGACAGCACTGTCCTGAATGACTAAGCTGCAGAGTTTCTTATATTCAAAGGGCCATTTATCATTGAACCTATTGTTGTATTAAGAGCCTCTTAGAGGATTGTCACTGTATAACCATAGAATCCCTGCAGTGCAGAACGAAGCAATCCGGCCCATCGAGTCTGCAGCAACTCTCCGAAGAGCATCCCACCCAGGTCCTCCCGCCTGCTTATCCCCATAACCCCATGCATTTGCTCTGGCTAATCCACCTAACCTGCACATTTTTGGAAACTAAGAGGCAATTTACCATGGCAAATCCATCTAACTTGCACATCTTGGGACACTAAGGGGCAATTTACCATGGCCAATCCACCAAACCGGCACATCTTTGGCCAGGAAACCGGTAATTTTAACCTTACCTGTCCAGTGGGATGGTCATCATTTGCCTTCTGTTGACATCAGAAGCGAGTGGGGTGTAAAACAGGAAAGTGATCCAATCCTGCCAGGCCAGTTACCCTCCCAACAGGTTAGATTAAAACTGCTACTTCTTTTCCAAAGCAAACTGACAGCAGATCATCCTCTTATTTCACCCCGACGTAAACAAAAAGACTTACAGTTATATAAGATAAAAACAGAAAGTGCTGAAGAAATTTTTCAGTACAAAATGATTCGGCTTCAGAACCGCATTGGTATAGCGCCTTTCACAAACTCAAGATGCCCCAAAGTGCTTTGCAACCAATAAGTACTTTTGATGTAGTCATTGTTGTAACATTAGATACGCAATAGCCAATTTGCACACAGGAAGCTCCCACAAGCAGCAACCTGTTTTTGTCATATTGGTTGAGGGAGGAATGTTGGCTGGGACATTGGGAAGGATTTCCTTTGCTCTTTATTGAAATAATGCAGTGGGTTATTTTATATCTATCCCAGGGATGACCCACCCTCCACAGCCCTCTGCAGTAAAGAATTCTACAGATCCACTACTCTCAGAGAAGAAATTTTTCCTCATCTCTCTGAAATGGGGAGCCCCTCCCCCCCCACTCTGAGATTATTCCCTCTGGTTCACAAGAGGAAACAACCTCTCAGCATCTATCCTGTCCCGCCCCCTAAGAAATCCAAATGTGTCAATAAGGTCGCCTTTCATTCTTATAAACTACAATAAGCACATACCCAAATACTCAGCATTTCCTCATAAGAAAATCCTTCCATTCCTCGGATCAACCTATTGAACCTTCTCTGGACTGCCTCAATTGCCAATATATCTTTCCTTAGATAAAGAACCTGCTCATAGTATTCCAGGTGTGGTCTAACTGGTGCCTTGTATAGTTTTAGCATGACTTTTCTATTTTTACCCTCCATTCCCTTTGCAATAAAGGCCAGCGGCATGATGGCACAGTGGTTAGCACTGCTGCCTCACAGCACCAGAGACCTGGGTTCAATTCCTGGTTTGGGTCACTGTCTGTGCGGAGTCTATATGTTCTCCCCACATCTGCATGGATTTCCGGTTTCCTCCCACAGTCTGAAAGACGTGCTGGTTAGGTGCATTGGCCATGCTAAATTCTCCCCCAGTGTACCTGAACAGGCGTCGGAGTGTGGCGGCTAGCGGATTTTCACAGTAACTTCATTGCAGTGTTAATGTAAGCCTACTTGTGACATTAATAAATGAACTTAAAACATTCCATTTATCTTCCCAATTACCTGCTAAATTTGCATGTTAGGTTTTTGTGATTTATTTACGAGGACCCCCAAATCGCTCTGTACTGCAGTTTTCTAAAAAAGCCCCCTTATCCCAACTCCCTGTTTTCTATCAGTTAGCCAATCCTCTATCCTTGCTAACATATCAACCCCAACACCATGGCCTCATATCTTTTTAAGTAACCTTTAGTGTAGTACCTTATCAAACACTTTTTGGAAATCCAAATCTACTACATCGCATTGTTCCCCTTTATCTATCCTGCTCGTTACTACCTCAAACAATTCTAATAAATTTGTCAGGCATGATTTCCTGTTCATGAAGCCTGAGACAGATACTGAGCTTTATCGTAGTATTAAACCTTAACCTCAAACTCATCAAAGGATATTCTTAGGTTGCAGCCAATTGGGACAAGAGATAAACTCTGATATCATAGGGACCAAATGAAACATGGCTGCTCCCCAGTGTTGCAGACTGATCGGAACCATCCGTCCTTCCATTCTCCTTCCTAATACTCAGCAATTAAATTCATTTGGGAAAGAGACAAGGTTATTCATTTTAAATCAGGTCATACTCATGAGCAAATCTGTGGTCTAATTTTAGCTCTTTAAAGGTTATAGTTCTGATGCTCGTCACTGGTACAGCACTCTGCAAGTGGGAGATTATGCAAATGGCAATGGGATGCTGCAAAGATCCATTGTGCAAGGCAGATGTTTGCAGCAGGAGACAGGCTAACAGAACGTGCTGGAGAAGACGTTACTATGGCAACCTGAATCGAGTTTAAACTTATCCTCTAGCTTTGACCTGTTCAATTGGAGCAGCTTTATCCAGGAAACTCAGGATTTCCTGGAAGTGGAGACTAAAAACCTCCCCCACTGAAGATCAAACTCTGCAAATGTCCATATTTAATCACTGTCAAGCAATGGAAGTCCGAAATTATATTTTATTTTAGGGTATCTTTTTTTTAATAATTTGTTGACAACGGGAAATTAAATACTATTTGTGCTCTTTCTAGCTAGCAACTGGAAAGAAATGGACCAAACACTGCTCCTCCAAGTCTGACTCATAGGAAAGTATGAATCGGAGCAGGAGTAGGCTGCATGGCCACATGGAGCCTGTCTCTGAACTTCTACATCGACTCCCAGTCCTGCCCTATCCTCAAAGGCTGTGATTCGCTTGTGTGCCAAAAAATATATCGGTCTCAGTCTTGAACATACTCATTGGCTGAGCATCCACAGCCCCCAAGGGCAAATGATTCAAAGATTCACAACCTACTGAGTAGAAATGTTTCCTCATCTCAGTCTGAACTGGCCGTCCAGCTAGTCTCTTTAGAAGGGATCAGTCACCCTGAGACTACCTCCATGTTAAATTTAGGACACGTACAAGGAGGTGCTTCTTCAACATAGACAAAGTACCTGACTGGAACAAGGGACGATAAATATCGCACAACCAATGAGCGTGGTAGAGTCTTGTGTGGAATTCTGAAACAGGAATTTGATCTCTGACCACTGTGTCTCAAATCTCCTGCACATTAAAAGGGTACGGGTTTGCCATAATGCATCAGTGATTTAATAATTTCTGGGAGTGAAATGATTGGATGACAAGCCTCATTTATAGAGCCACAGTCAACATGACCTGAACACAATGTGCTTCCAAGAGCTTTCTAAACCCTGCAGGAGCTACAAATTGACTTGACTTTATGGAACAGTCTAGCAACTGAAAGATCAGTCATTTCATCCCAAGGTTGCCAGCAGATTACACTGTTAGTCTTGTGGCCTAGACCCTACACTGATTTATAGCAACAACAGCTGATATTTATGGAGATCTTTCAGCACAATAAAACATCCCAAGGGTGCTTCACAAGAGAATTTGAAACAAAGAATAACACCAGAGACACATAAGGAGGTATTGGACTAAATCTTACCAAAAAATGGCAGTGCTGTTTCTGGCGGGAAGACCGACATGTTTCTCTCCAGATCTTACGGCACTGCCAAAAAAAATCAAGGAGGCATGTTTCATACCATAATATAGGGGGCGGGGCCTCAACACGCCGGTTAAAGCCGCCGCACTGAGATCGGGACGCCATCTATAAAGGGCTGAGTAAACCCCCACCCCCAGCCCTACACGGAGGTCTCCGGGGCTCCCCTCGCCATCCCTGATAGGAGTCGACATTTCTCTACTCCATCCCCCCTTCATCGGCCCCTTCCCCCCGCCCCAATCATCGGCCCATTCTCTCCACCACCAACAGTCTGAGCCGGCACCAACCTTCACCTCCCTCTCCCCCCCAGCTCCCACCCTCAACCCTCCCTTCCAACAGCCATCACCGACACCCCAATCTTTTCCATTCACTCCTGGCCACCACCACATCTAAATGACTCCCCTCACACCCCCATGAAGCACCCACTGGGGACAGGTTGGCACTACCCGGTTGACACTGCCAGGTTGGCATGGGCATGGTGCCAACCTGTGCTAAGGGGCAGTACCGACAGCATTGCCAGGCCACTATCTGGCTATATCTACCTTTGCACCCCAGGGAGATCCCCACAAAAGGTGTGAATCAGTTGTAAACTTCGCCAATGTGACATCAGCATTGCGTCAATAACGGCGGGGGGGGGGGGGAGGTGCTGCGAATGAATACCTGGCAAGGGGTCGGGTTAATGAGATTAAAATCTATTTAAATTCATGTAAATTCAGCCATTATGGGTGTGAACCTGATGATATCATCGGTGAGGGGCAGGGGAGATCTGAAATCGCCTGCAAGAACTGCAATCTCCAGATCTTGAACCCCCATTGGCATTCGCATGGTTGGCCAACGTGGGCTCAAGATCACCCCCCCCACCCCCCCCCACCCCCCCCTCCCCTTAGGTCAAATGAGCAAAAACTTGGTGAAAGAAGCTGTTTTTAAGGAGTGTCTTAAAGAAGGAAAGTGAAGTAGAGAGCCGCAGGGCAAGAGATTAGGGCCGAGGTAGTTGAAGGCAACAGTGGAGCAATAAATCAGCAATTAAAAATCCAGCCATTGTATTGTCTGGCACGGTGTAAGAAATGATTATCCAAATGATCAAATCTGGATATAAAATTAACTAAGATATTCTGCACTAAAGAAAGAATTAGCTTGCAAATTGTGGCTCTGCTGTGCTAGTGGTTTTGACACTGTGGGAGCTAATTGAGATCAAAATTGTAGAAAGGGTTTACTCCCGATCACCTCTGGTGCAGCCTGCACTGAGCGCTACCTTGTGGGCCCTGTGTATTCTCTGGAAATATGTAGAATGGGTAGATTGTGACATCAGATAATGTCAATGCTGATTTGATGGCCAACCTACCATTTTGAATCCTATTAACGTTAAACAAACTATTTAAAGGCATCATTATCCAATTTATTGGTGGGGTGCTTTTGGCTACCTGCTGCTGCAAGGTTAGTGGTAGTGCTGTGTTGTAGGAGGAATTGTGTAAAGTTGGTTAAGGCAGCAGTGAGTGGTGCTGAGTGTATTGAAATGAGTTGTGTGCTTCTGAAAGGCCTCTGAGTTCACCAATTAGTCCCAGTCATGGGGAGTGTGGTTGAAGTTTCCCCTTGAACTGCAGCTTCAGAGGGCAGCAGAGCAGAGGCAGCAGAAATGAAAAGCTGCTCACAGAGGGGGGGGGGTATAAGGACTCTCAGCAGGAAGCCACCACCTAGGATCCTCGGGAAGCTTTTCTCTTACTTGCACCTCAGTCTGATTATTGACTGCACTTCACCAAGAAGGTGGTCACACATTGCACCGACTCATGGTCATGCAGTGTAGGGTGTGTTCATTTCTTAGAATAGAAGCTGGCAGCACTGGTCTGAAGTTGAACTTCCTTTATTGAGCATCATTTAAAATCAGCACGACAGTAGCAAAGAAAACTGATTCACTGGAGAGACAGAGAGAGAGAGAGAAAAAGAGAGGGACCGGCAGAAGCTGGTCCTAATGCAGACTTAATCCAAACCTTGCACAGGACTCAATTGAACAGATAACTGTTACTACAATATATGAATTCGTATCTGTGCTTTTGAAAGTGCTGGGCACACACAGTCTCCAACTTACATAAACAATTGGCAGCTGTGGCCGTGAAAAAACTTCTGTTCAGTTGTTTCTGCTAACATTGTATTTTCAAATGCAGTCAATTTCTAAGCTCATCCCAGAATCTCCAGCTGAGTTTTAAAATGTGGCCAAGTTAGCTTCAAAGCTTAACATAGTTACACAGGCAGAAGTACTTCAAAATTAAGTCTTTTAACTGAAGCAAACCATATAAAGGATCCCACATGCAGTTTCAGAGCAGGGCAAGAGCGGCACTGCCAGTTTCTGTCAAGGTGACAATGGCCCTGAATTTTCATACCAGTGGGTCCTTTGAGGCTGGACAGGTGTCACTGCCGCCATCTCACAGTTTGTTATCCATTGCTGGAAGCTCACAGGAGCTCTGTCCATCAGCAGAGGGGTCTTCATTGTCTTCCTCAACAGAGAGACGCAGGAGGAGCGGGCACCTGGCTTTGCCAGGGTACTGGGTTTCTCCATGGTGTGGGGTGCCCATCTCAGTGCTTAAATGTACTGAAACTGTAAATGGTAGCACTCACTCAGTGTGGGGCTGGTGTACGCCCACACACAGCAACTCATGCTGGTGAATGCCCGCTACCCCTGGCAGCAGTCATGATGCTTTCATCCTGTTCAATATTCCTGTGATTTTACAGGCACCACGTGGGACCCCAGGGTGATTGTTCGGTGAGGAGGGTTATCTGCTCCGTGGGCCGATGACTCCACCACACCTGACCAGTGCTCTGACAATGACAGCCACGCTGCCATGAGGAGCATCGCTTCGCAGATCATGCGGGCACTGAGACAACAGCCCAACTGCCTGGAGCCCTCTGGAGGAGCCCAGCATCACTCACCGGAAAGGGCATCCTGACTTGTGATGGTCTGTTGGATTCTTCTCAAACTAGGCATCATGAGGATGCCCTCCTGAATTGGGTGACCACCTCAGAAAGAGGAGGAGGAAATGAGGCAGCAGCTGGCACGCCCATGGTCTGGGTGGACACAACGTCAGACTCCGACTCCTCGCAATGAAATCCCAGATTCTATTGGTCAACTATTTTCCACTTTACCATCTCCCTGTAGCAAACACTGCCGTGCTGTCATTACCTAAATCCTGAAGTAAAATACATCACAAAAGAATCAACTTTATCCAACAACACATCCAATACTCCATACAACACTCAACTCATCCCCTTAGTGTCAGTCTACCATGTACCTTCTCCTATACTCCTGCTCTTATTAATGCTATCCCAGTGGCTGTAGCACAGCTGGGGAAAGGCCGCTGACTTCCACTGGGGCTGACGGCCTTACAAGACGACCTCGAGCAGCATTGGGCCTAGAAGAGCTGGCTGTAGACTGCACCATCTTGGCACAGGGGCAGGAAGCCGGGCTGCTTGACCGGTTACAGCAAAGACCCTGGAAGAGTGGCAGAGCTTTGAGGGTGAACACTCGTCCCGAGAGAGGACAGCAGACTCAAGCTCGATGGACGCTCCTTCTGGGGCCGACACCTCAGCAGCCATCATAATCTGTTGGAGGACAGATTGCTGGATGGCTGCGATACTTTGCTAGTGCCTTTGAGCACTGGAATCCGCAGACATAGTGGCAACAGCTTGAGCTTGCATGGCTGCAAGTTGGAATTGCATGACCTCAATCTGGGCTTCTTCAGCAACATCGACCATGAGCCTCTTCCTTGAGCTACTCCATTCCCATCCTCATCAAAGTCTTCGCAACAGGACTTGTCTATAACCTCCTCCTTGGGGAGGCTCGGCATCCTGGCTGCCCTTTCCCACTGACCTTGCAACAGTGGGTTACCTTCTGGGCTTTTGCAGGGCCTCAAGGAGCAGGCTGGGAAGTGGATGGAGGCAGGGGACAGAAAATGGAGTGGGAGGCTTGGCCATGGTCTACCTGTTCCCTTCCTGCAACCACTGGCATTTTCCCCATGGATGGCAGGTCCTTGACCATATAGAAACATCGCCATAGAAGATAGGAGCAGGAGGAGGCCATTTGGCCCTTTGAGACTGTGCCGCCATTCATTACGATCATGGCTGTTCATCCAACTCAATAGCCTAATCCTGTTATCTCCCCGTAACCTTTGATTCCATCGCCCCAAGTGTTATATCTAGCCACCTCTTGAATACATTCAAAATTTTGGCATCAACCACTTCCCATGATAATGAATTCCACAGGCTCACAACTCTTTGGATGAAGAAGTGTCTCCTCACCTCCGTCCTAAAGGTCTATCCTGAATCTTCAGACTGTGACCCCTGGTTCTGGACTCCCCAACCATTGGGAACATACTTCCTGCATCGAACCTGTCTAGTCCTGTTAAAGTTTTATAAGTCTCTATGAGATCCCCGCCTCATTCGTCTGAACTCCAGCGAAAACAATCCTAACCTAGTCAATCTCTCATACATCAGTCCCGCCATCCCCAGAATCAGCCTGGTAAACCTTCGCTGCCCTCCCTCAAGAGCAAGAACATCCTTCCTCAGAAAAGGAGACCAAAACTGCACACAATACTCTAGGTGGGGCCTCACCAAGGCCCTGTATAATTGCAACAACACACCCCTGCTCCTGTACTCAAAACCTCTCGCAATGAAGGCCAACATGCCATTTGCCTTCTTTACCGCCAGCTGTACCTGTATGCTTACCTTCAGTGACTGGTGCACAAGGACACCCAGGTCCCACTGCACACCCCCATCTCTCAATTTACAGCCATTCATCTGCCTTCTTGTTTTTGCTTCCAAAGTGAATAACCTCACAGTTACCCAAATTATACTGCATCTGCCATTGATTTGCCCACTCACCCAACCTGTCCAGATCATTCTGAAGGATCTCTGCATCCTTGTCACAGTTCACCCTCCCACCCAACTTGGTATCATCTGCAAATTTTGAGATGTTACATTTTGTTCCCTCATCTAAATCATTAATATATATTGTGAATAGCTGGGGTCCCAGCACCGATCCCTGTGGCACCCCACTAGTTACTGCCTGCCAATTTGAAAAGCACCCATTAATTCCTACTCTTTGTTTCCTCTCTGCCAACCGGTTTTCTATCCATCTCAATACAACTCCCCCAATCCCATGCGCTTTAATCTTGCACGATAATCTCTTATGCGGGATTTCCCCTTCATAAATCCATGCTGACTCTGTCTGATCCTGCCACTGCTTTGTAAATGCTCTGCTATAAAGTCCTTGATAATGGATTCAGAAATTTTCCCCACTATCGATGTTACGCTTACTGGTCTATAATCCCTTATTTCCTCTCTACCTCCCTTCTTGAATATTGGAGTGACATTGTTCCAGAGTCTATAGAATCCTGGAAGATGACCACCAATGCATCCAATGAGGTCAGAAGACAAACACTGGACACGGTGGACAGAGTACCCTTCGTCGTCCAGTACTTCCCCGGAGCAGAGAAACTACGACATCTTCTCCGGAGCCTTCAACATGTAATTGATGAAGACGAACATCTCGCCAAGGCCATCCCCACATCCCCACTTCTTGCTTTCAAACAACCGCACAACCTCAAACAGGCCATTATCCACAGCAAACTACCCAGCCTTCAGGAGAACAGTGAGCACGACACCACACAACTCTGCCTCAGCAACCTCTGCAAGACGTGCCGGATCATCGACACGGATGCCATCATCTCACGTGAGAACACCATCCACCAGGTACACGGTACATACACTTGCAACTCGGCCAATGTTGTCTATCTGATACGCTGCAGGAAAGGATGTCCCGAGGCATGGTACATTGGGGAGACCATGCAGACGCTACGACAACGGATGAATGAACACCGCTCGACAGTCACCAGGCAAAAGTGTTCTCTTCCTGTTGGGGAACACTTCAGCGGTCATAGGCATTCGGCTTCTGATCTTCAGGTAAGCATTCTCCAAGGCGGCCTTCACGACACACGACAGCGCAGAATCGCTGAGCAGAGACTGATAGCCAAGTTCCGCACACATGAGGACGGCCTCAACCGGGATCTTGGGTTCATGTCACACTATCTGTAACCCCCACAGCTTGCCTGGGCTTGCAAAATCTCACTAACTGTCCTGGCTGGAGAGAATACACATCTCTCTAACCTGTGCTTAACCCTCTCTCCACTCACATTGTCTGAACCTTTAAGACTTGATTACTTGTAAAGACTCGCATTCCAACCATTATTTTGTAAATTGAGTTTGTGTCTTTATATGCTTGTTTGTGAACTGAAATCCCACTCACCTGATGAAGAAGCAGCGCTTCAAAAGCTAGTGGCTTTTGCTACCAAATAAACCTGTTGGACTTTAACCTGGTGTTGTGAGACTTCTTACTATCTTCAAACAGGCCAGTCCCACCAGCTCAGAGATGCCAAGTCTGTGGTTGCTGGCACCAGGAATGCCACACAGACAGCACCTTGTTGGCATGGCACTTGCCAATGAGCTGCAGACAATTCCAGACTAACGCTGGGAAGATGTTTCCACTCAATACGATAGAAAGCTCCCTCCTATCCGGCTATAAGTTCTCATGTTGTCAATTTTGTGAAGTGAGGCTTTTACAGAATATTGTTTGCTCTGATCCGGATTTAATCAGAATAGATGGAGCGTCTTTATGTTCCAGAAATAGCCAAAGAGTCTGCTAATCCACAAATTATAAAGTGCAATACATTTATCACTAATGCACTTAGAGCTGGAAAATTGCAGAGAAATGCTCTTCCTGAATGAAAGCTTCTGAGAACTCCATATTAAGGGACCAGTTTGTACTTCGCAGTCTCATTCAACCTTCAGTCGTGCAGCCCAATGTGAAAGGCCAGCAGAAAGCACTGTGCACCAACATATTGTGCGCAATATGCATTCCATTGTGAATCATGTATCTCAGTGAAAAGTGAGGACTTTTGTCAGCTGTGATCTTGTGCCATGAGCATGAACAACAACAGCTGAGGAGCAGTGTGAGTGACAGTCAGTATCTAATGTTGCAGCACTGTAGCTGGATCATGAGTACTGGGATTAATAGACAAAAGGTTTTGTACCCCACACCTGACCCCAGCCTGCGGGCAGAAACCAAAGAAGGAAATAATTTAGGTTTGTCCCAACATTGTTGGGTATCCTCCTGTTATTTTCTTCCTAAAATGGATGAATTAGATGCAGCAACAATTGGCAGTTATATAGCAGTTTGTGTTTTAATATGCCTTTAAGGGATAGAGGCATGACATCACTCGAAAGGAAGTGCATCCTGCGACTCCCACTTAGTTTCACTTTTGCTGTTAAGCAGAACACACAGTGCACAGCTCTGGTGTCTTCAGGCTTTATACCTTTCTATCAATGTTCCCATGTGCCTAGTCTCAGTAAATGAACTCTCAGCATGTTTATACAATCCCTTGTGAGTGATTGATGCTTTTTATATTATTATAAAAACACGACAGTTTGAATATAATGAGATGTGACTAAGTGCTTCACAGGAACATTATCAAGCAAATTTTGACACTGAGCCACATTAGGACAGGTGACCAACCGTTTGATTATAGGGAAGAAAAGAACAGAAGTAGGCCTCAAATCTCCTTGAGCTTGTTCCTCCATTTAATAAGAAGTCTCACAATACCAGGTTAAAGTCCAACAGGTTTATTTGGAATCACGAGCTTTCAGAGCGCTGCTCCTTTATCAGGTGAGTGGAGAGGTAGGTTTCACAAACAAGGCATATATAGACAAAGACACAATTGCAAGATAATGGTTGGAATGCGAGTGTTGGACTTTAACCTGGTGTTGTGAGACTTCTTACTGTGCCCACCCCAATCCAACACCGGCATCTCCACATCATGATTTCCATTTAATAACATCATGGCTGATCTCTTACCTCAGTTCCTGCATTATTCCCATATCGCCTGATTCCCCTACTGTGTAAAAATCTATCTTCCAGCCTTGAATCAACTCAACAACTGAGCATTCACAGCCCTTCACAGAATTGCAAAGATTCACCAACTCTAAGTGAAGAAATTTTTCCTCACCCCCATGTTCGATCTCTTATGCTGAGACTATGCCCAAATGTGCGGCACTCTCTAGTCTGGGGAAACAGCTTCTACTTTTCTAAGCTTACCGAGAATCCTACGTGTTTTGATGAGATCACCTTTCATTCTTCTCAACTCTATACTATCTCTCATCATAGGGCAACCCACTCATCTCAGGAGCCAATCTAATGAATCCTAGTTGGTTCTAGACAAGCATTTAAAAAAATGATTTAATGGGATGTGGGCATCACTGGCAAAGTCAGCATTTGTTGCACATCCCTGATTACCCTTGAGAAAGTGGTGGTGAGCTGTCTTCTTGAACTGCTGCAGTCCATGTGGTGTAAGCACACCCACAGTGCTGTTAGGGTGGGAGTTCCAGGATTTAAACCCAGCAACAGTGAAGGAACAGTGATATAGTTCCAAGTCAGGATGGTGAGTGACTTGGAGGGAAACTTGCAGGTGGTGTTTTTCCAGTGTATCTGCTGATCTTGTCCTTCCAGATAGTAGTGATCTATAGGCGACATATTTCCAAGTCAGGATGGTGTATGGCTTGGAGGGAACTTGTAGGTGATGATGTTTCCTAGTATCTGCCGATCTTGTCTTACTAATGGTAGTGGTTGTGGATTTGGGAGATGCCATCGAAGGTGAGTCCTTGCAGTGCATCTTGTAGATGGCACACACTGCTGCCACTGTGCGTCAGAGAGTGAATGTTGAAGGTGGTGTGTGAGGTGCCAATCAGGCATGCTGTTTTGTCCTGGGTGGTGCCAAACCTCTTGAGTGTTGTTGGAGTTGCACTCATCCAGGCAAGTGGAGAATATTCCATCACATTCCCTGACTTGTACTTGTAAATGGTGGGAAGACTTTGGGGAGTCAGGAGTTCCAAGCTTCTCACCTGCTTTTGTAACGACAATATTTATATGGCTAGCTCAGTTCCATTTCTGGTTAATAGTAGCCCCAAGGATGTTGAAAGTGGGAATAAATTTCATGGGATAGCTCACTGAAAAAAACCGGGAAACTCTCCGGTTTCAGACTTTTGTGATACTTATAATTTTTGGGGGGAAAATTCTGCCCAATATTTGTTGCTTTCCAATCAGCTGGCATCATTCTCTAAAATGTAGGAACTATGGAAGATCACAATGATTGCACCACTCGTCTACCTTTAGAACCCAGGATGTTGGCCGTCAGGTCCAGGGGATTTGCTGATTTTCAGTCCTCTTAATTCCTTGATACTTTTTCTTTACTAATATTAATTCCTACATGCTTCTCACTCCCATTAACCTCTTGTTTTCTGTGTTTTGAGGCATTTTTATTTATTTACGGGATGTGGATGTCACTGGCTAGGCCACCATTTATTGCACATCCCAAATTGCTCTTGAGAAGGTGGTGGTGAGCTGCCTTCCTGAACTGCTCCCGTCCCTGAGATGTAGGTGTACCCAGTAAGAAGTTTAACAACACCAGGTTAAAGTCCAACAGGTTTATTTGGTAGCAAAAGCCACACTGGCTTTCATTTCAAACTTCTCATCCTTGTTTTCAAAGCTCTCTGGCTTTGCATTCCTTGACTTTGTAACCTCTTCCAGTCCTACAAGACTCCAAAATCTGTGTTCTCCTCCTAATCTAGCCCCCTTGAGTATTTCTGACTTTAATTGCTCAGTGACTGGTAGCCTGCTTAGTTCCAAAGCTCTGGAAATCCCCACCCCCCACCCACTGCTAAACCTTTCGACTCTACCTCTCTCCTTGGGGGCGATTCTCCCGGCTCATTGGGTGGGGGGGTGGGGATTTCCAGAGCTTTGGAACTAAGCAGGCTACCAGTCACTGAGCAAAAGCTACCAAATAAACCTGTTGGACTTTAACCTGGTGTTGTTAAACTTCTTACTGTGTTTACCCCAGTCCAACGCCGGCATCTCCACATCATGTAGGTGTACCCACAGTGCAGCTAGGGAGGGAATTCCAGGATTTACACCCAGCAACAGTGAAGCAATAGTGATATAGTTCCAAGTCAAGATGGTGAGTGACTTGGAGGGAAACTTGCAGGTGGTGTTTTTCCAATGTATCTGCAGATCATGTCCTTCTAGATGGTAGTGATCATGGGTTTGGAAGGATCATGGAAGGTACTGCAAGTCAGTTTTAAAGCAGCTTAAATAAGGGCCGGGATTCTCCCAAACAAATTCCAAGTTCGCGTGAAATGGGAGTAACTCCTGCTGGTTTTTTAGCGTGATTTTCAGAATGAATCTCCCACACTCTGAGCACCGCAGAGTGCCTCAGCGACATTCCCTCTGACAATCAGGGGGTGGGGCCTATCCCACCCACTGGGCATCAGTGCTGCTGATTTCCGGCAGGAAGCTGATGACACGACAAACCTTGGGCTAGGGGGCGCGCGGAGGCCCGGGCGCCTGGCGGGAAGCCCGCAAAATGGCCTCCGCTGATGTCTCCCGGCCCGCTGCGCTGCCGGAGCTGGGAGAATCGCCCCCAAGGAGAGAGGTAGAGTCGAAAGGTTTAGCGGTGGGTGGGGGGTGGGGATTTCCAGAGCTTTGGAACTAAGCAGGCTACCAGTCACTGAGCAATTAAAGTCAGAAATACTCAAGGGGGCTAGATTAGGAGGAGAACACAGATTTTGGAGTCTTGTAGGACTGGAAGAGGTTACAAAGCCAGGGATATGCAAAGCCAGAGAGCTTTGAAAACAAGGATGAGAAGTTTGAAATGAAAGCAGCAGTGGACTGGGTGCCACAGTGGGCCAGCAAGCACAGGCAGGGATGGGTGAACAGGGACTTGGTGTGGTTAGGGCAGCAGAGTTTTGAATTCCAAATTCAAACCTGTGTGACTCACTTAAGATGAGTTACATTCCATTCCCCATGTAGATGGGCGGCACGGTAGCACAGTGGTTAGCACTGCTGCTTCACAGCTCCAGAGACCTAGGTTCGATTCCCGGCTTGGGTCACTGTCTGTGTGGAGTTTGCACATTCTCCTCGTGTCTGCGTGGGTTTCCTCCGGGTGCTCCGGTTTCCTCCCACAGTCCAAAGATGTGCGGGTTAGGTTGATTGGCCATGCTAAAATTGCCCCATAGTGTCTTGAGGTGCGTAGGTTAAAGGGATTAGCGGGTAAATATGTAGGGATATGGGGGTAGGGCCTGTGGTCGGTGCAGACTCAATGGGCCGAATGGCCTCTTTCTGCACTGTAGGGTTTCTATGATTTCTATGAGATGCAAACCGGTAAAAACATATCGCAGGCAGATTCCCTTCCCTCGCATCTGTAACAACGATAATCCATTCCTCTCGGCAGTCAGAGTATTCCTGCAGTAGCTGCATCCTGTACAATTTGTCTCTTAACCGTATCTAGATTTTATTGAAGGCTGCTTTTAAAGTGATTTTTTGTGCATGTGGTTCATACACTGTGTGCAAACAGCATCTCGGATAGCTGAGACAAACCCCTCCAACAGCTGCCCAGCAATATAAAGGGGCACCTAGGAATGGGCAACAAATGCTGAAATTGTTAGTGATGCCCGCATCCCATGAAAGATTCTTTTTAAAATACCCTTTGTATTTCCTCTGATGGTTGTTGCTGCAATGAGGGGTGGCGCAGTGGGTAGCACTGCTGCCTCACAGCGCCAGGGACCCGGGTTCGATTCCCAGCTTGGGTCACTGTGTGTGTGGAGTTTGCAAATTCTCCTTGTGTCTGCATGTGTTTCCTCCGGGTGCTCCAGTTTCCTCCCACAGTCCAAAGATGTGCGGGTTAGGTGGATTGGCCATGCTAAGTTGCCCCTTAGTGTCAGAGGGAGTAGCTAGGGTAAATGCATGGGGTTATGGGGATAGGGCTTGGGTGCGATTGTGGTTGGTGCAGACTCGATGGGCCGAATGGCCTCGTTCTGCACTGTAGGATTCTATGGCCTTCAGCGATGCAACTGGTTCAGCTCGTTGGTGGGAAGCTCTAACTGCATTGGGAGGCCCGCACCATGCCAGGGTTGGGAGCTTGTGCTGTTGAGGTACCATCTACAAGAGGAAATAGAACTTCTCATTTGGAAAAAATTTCAATTCTCTTTAAGCCTCTTCGATTTATTCATTTTGCTTTTGACTGACAATTCTGATTATAATATTGTTAAATTCATGCCTGTTGGCTCAGCATGGGACTGAGTGAATTGACTCCACTGTTGTTGGTTCTGGGTAGCACAGTGTGAAATGCTGCTGACTTGTGCTGATATATTCTGGGGATAATTAGCCTAACCGTCTTTTCAAAGTTCCAAAGCATGCCGATCAGCACAGTGACTGGCTCATCCATGGCTTGATTGATGAGGCATTGTAAGTGTATGAAAATTGCGACTATTGAATCCTTGCAATGATACTTTTTGTCCTGGGAATTGACATTGTTTAAACATCCCAGTTGCATGAAAGTTCAAATGGTTTTCAGGTGTATTTAACTTTCTGTTTTTAACCTACATATAGTTGATTGTCAAACTCATTTGAACTTTGGTGGCACAGTGGTTAGCTCGGGACAGGGATCTGGGTTCAATTCTGGCCTTGGGTCTGTGTGGAGTTTGAACATTATCCCCGTGTCTGCGTGGGTTTCCTCCGGGTGCATCGGTTTCCTCCCACAGTCCAAAGATGAGCGTGTTGGGTGGATTGGCCATGCTAAATTGCCCCTTAGTGTCATGGGGACTAGCTAGGGTAAATGCATGGAGCTATGGGGATAGGGTCTGGGTGGGATTGTGGTTGGTGCAGACTCAACGGGCGTAATGGTTTCCTTTTGCACTGTAGGATTCTATGATTCTATGATTGATCTGCTGAAAGTTTGTTAGTGGTAAATGGCACCTTATCGAGTTTGTTTTAATTGATTATTCTTATATTATCCCCTTAATAGGATTGTCAACACCTGGGGGGGGGGAATTTTCCCATCCTACCCGCCACGGGAATCGTAGCGTGCTGGAGACGGACCATGCAAAGGTCTGCTGACCTCGGGCAGGATTTTCCGTTTTGGGGCGAGCGCGGCCCGAAAATTCCTCCCTTGGAGTTCAAAAGAATGAGAGGTGATATGATTGAAACAGAAAAGATTCTGAGAGAATTAGACAGGGTAAATGTAGGGAAGATGTTTCCACTCATGGAAGTGTGTAGGACCCAGAGGACATAGTCACAGAATAAAGGAGGTACTCATTTGAGACGGATTTGAGGAAGAATCTCTTCTTTCAAAGAGTGGTGAATCTTTGGAATTCTTTATCCCAGGAAGCTGCAGAGTCCGAGGCCTTGGACATTTACAAGACTGAGATCGATAGGTTTTTAATCAGTAGTGGAATTAAGGCTTATGGAGAGAAGGCAGGAAATTGGACTTAGTGAGTGTTGGATCAGCCATGATCAATGGCAGAGGCGGCTCAAAGGGCTGAATGGCCTACTCCTGTCCCGATTTTGTATGGTCTTGTGGTTTAATTCAGGCTGTATCAGGTGCAGTCAGTACTAAAGCAAGCGATTTATTTGCATTCTGCTTCTGTCGGCTGTGTGTGCTGCACCAAGTATTAAATGGAAACATGTGCCCTGGGGAGAGCTTGTTACCGCCTGTCAGGAGGACCATTTTGATCTGGAATTAAGTGAAAACCCATCAATGAAAGCACCCAACAGACTGGTAACAATACAGCCGTACATACGAACTAGGGGCAGGAGTAGGCCATTCGACTTCTCGAGCCTGCTCCACCATCCATATAAGTTGATCTAATTTTAACCTGAACTCTACATTCCTGCCTCCCCAATAACCTTTCACCCCTTAACTTATCAAGAATTTATATACCTCGCCCTTAAAGGATTCAAAGATTATGCCTCCTGTTTACTGCCTTCCTCCCACTTTGAATAAAGGAGTTACATTCATTATTTTCTAATCTAATGGGACCTCCCCAAATCTAGGGAATTTCGGAAAATTAAAACCAACAAATCAACTATCTCACCAGCCGCTTGTTTTAAAACCCTAGGATGAAATCCATCAGGACCCAGGGATTTGTCCACCTGCAGCTCCAACAATTTGTTCAGCACCACTTCCCTAGTGATTGTAGCTTTCTTGAGTTTCTTCCTCCTTTCCGATTCCTGATTTGCAGCAACTTCTGGAATGTTACTTGTATCATCGGCAGTGAAGACCGATGCAAAATAGCTGTCCAATTCTGCCGTCTCCTTATTTCCCATTATTAATTCCCCAGACTCACGTTCTATAGGGCCAATGTTCACTTTGTTAACTTCTCTTTTTTAAATATATATAGGAACTCTTGCCTTCTATCTTTATACATCTTTCTCCCATACTCAAATTTTTCCGAATGCTGCACTGCTTCTAGTTCATTGTTGCAGATGAACAAAGAACTGGGTCCACGCCATCTCAGTTTTGAACGGTGAAGGGTGGAGGAAAAGTGAACAAAAGACACGAGGAGAACATATTCCGAAGTTGGATTCAACCCTTAGCTGTGCAAATTCTCCAAAGTTCTGATATCCTGAATCAAAAACTGCTATTTCTACTTAGTGAGCACTCTGCCTCTCCTAAGGATCTTGCTTTACATTTAATTGCAGAAGTGTCACAATTCAAACCAATGTTTTAAAATCAGGGGAAGGGGAGATGCATTCCAATGCCCTTACAACAAACAGACTTCTCCATCTCAACTGGAAGCCCTTAGCCACCTATACATAGAATCATCATGGAATCCTACAGTGCAGAAGGAGGTCATTTGGCACATCGAGTCTGCACCAACAACAATCTCACCCAGGACCTATTTCCGTAACCACAATTATCTACCCTGCTAATCCCCCTGACACTAAGGGGTCAATTTATCATGGCCAATCCACCTAACCCGCACATCTCTGGACTGTGGGAGGAAACTGGAGCACCCGGAGGAAACCCACGCAGACACGGGGAGAACGTGCAAACTCCACACAGACAGTGACTTGAGGCCGGAATTGAACCCAGGACCCTGGCTTTGTGAGGCAGCAGTGCTAACCACTATGCCACCGTGCTACCAAAGGGGAAGAGTGTAACTGGTCTCCAACTGCTCTGTTCCTAGGGACTTGTTGTGTGAAGGAGCTTCCACTCCATTCCCGGACTGGGCAGGAGAAGCACCAAGATAAAAACGTGAGGCTGCTAGCAAAAAGAGGATGTCCATTGCAGGGAAGTCCATTGTCAACTTGTCGGACTACACACTTCAACCAGATGAAATCGAAGTTCTCAGCCGAGGGCTTAATTTTTGCCCCACCACCAAAATAGACCCCATCAGTCTCGCAGCAGACACAGAGGAATTCATCAGGCAAATGAGGCTGCGGGAGTTCTTCCACAAACCCCAAGAGGCCAACAGCGAACACAATGAGACAGCCAATGAACCGGAACAGCCGACAGAGAGACCTGCAGTGCATCCAAAGAGGAAAGAGTCAAATTGGACCCCTCCGGAAGGCCGCTGCCCTCGACTTGACATGTATGCCCAAGCCATCAGGAGGTGCGTCAACTCCAAATTCATCAACCGCACTGTGGTGAACCATTGTTGGTTCCCACCAGGTAGTGCTGAGCCATGGTCTGGCCAGTACTATGAGTCTGTAGATATGTTACTGTTGGGGTTAGGGTTGGGCTGTTCTACCTGTTAATATAGTCCTATGGTACACCCCAGTTGGCTCCGCCTCCTGGGAGAGGTATAAAGGTCACTGCTCTGCCTGGTGACCCTTTAGTCTGGGATCGTATACTGTATATAGTAGCTCTGTTATTGTTGGCAATAAAAGCCTTTATTTCCCGAGTACATCCAGCCTCTCGTGTGATTTATCGCGCATCAATTTTATTGCCAACAAGTAAATTCTTTTTTTTGAAAAAAAAAACGACAAAAGAAAACATGGAGCAAATGCTGAAACCCGAACGGCTTACGTTGGACCCACGTGCGGCGGGAGCATCGAACACTTTCGACCACTGGTTGAAATGTTTCCAAGATTACCTCGACGCCTCCATAGCGGTCACCGACGACGCCGACAGACTCCGGGTCCTCCACGCGAGGGTAAGCGACGCTGTATACCTAGCGATCCGTGGGGCCACCGACTACAAAGGGGCCCTCGAGCTTCTCAAGAAGCGATACAACAAACCGCCGAATGAGATCCATGCTCGACACCTTCTAGCCACTCGACGGCGGCAGCCCGGCGAAACGACGGAACAGTACGCGTGCGAGCTTCAGCAGCTAGCCAGAGCCTGCAACTGCAAGTCAGTGTCGGCAGACCAGTACATGAACGACCTCGCTCGAGATGTGTTCGTGGCGGGAATCGGCTCGTCGTACATCCGCCTTCGGCTGTTGGAGCAAGGTAACCTCGATCTCACTAAAACCATAGAGTTAGCTGACGCTCTAGAAACGGCCTCCAAAAGTCTGGCGATGTACCCCGACGACCACGTGGGGACAGCGTGGCAGGGGCAGTCGCAGACTCCACTTAATTCAGCGGGACCGAAAAACTGCGCGATTGCGTTCCCAGCCTCGGGCCTGACGACGGCAGCAGCTCCAGGTGGCCCGCGGTGTTACTTCTGTGGGGGGGGGTGAAACACCCTTGGCAGCGATGTCCAGCTAAAGCGGTGTTGTGCTCCGCCTGCGGCAAGAAGGGGCATTATTCCAAAGTATGCCGGTCCAAACCTCCATCCAAGAACAGCAGTGCGGCGTGTGACTCCCCGGACCCGGCCTCCTTGTCTTCTGCGTCTTCAAGGTCTTCTACCACGTGCGATTCCAGGACGTCGCCATTCCGAACGACGGAGTCGCAAGACACGTGCGACCTGCAGGGGCCGCAGGTTTTGGCGCCATCGTCCACGTGCGACCTATGGGGGCAGCCATTTTGGTCGGCACCGACCGCGAATGACCAGCAGGGGTCGTCATCAACCATCTCAGCTGCCTGCAGTTGCACCCACGAACCAATGGTGGCGTCGATCATCCTGGACCAGGACAAGCCTCACAGACTCGACAAGGCCATGATGGACATACAGGTAAACAGACGCCCGATTTATTGTTTGTTTGACAGCGGGAGCACGGAGAGCTTCATTCACCCGGACACCGTGAAGCGGTGTGGTCTCCAGATTCGGACTGTCAAGCAGACAATTTCGATGGCGTCAAGGTCCCGGTCTGTCACCGTGCTAGGGAGCTGCGTGGTCAATCTGACGGTGCAGGGCACGGTTTACGAGAACTTCAGGCTCCTTGTGTTACCGCACCTTTGCGCGCCAATACTCCTAGGACTAGATTTTATGGTCCACTTGAAGAGTGTAACCCTGCAGGACGATGGGCCACTCCCTCCGCTTTCAGTGGGAGACCCGCAGCCTCTAAATTGCCCAACGCGCTCCACATGTAGTCTCTCAACGCTTAGGATTACCACACCCTCCCTATTCCAGAATCTCGTGCCAGGCTGCAAGCCCATCGCAACAAAGAGCAGGTGTTACAGCGCTGAGGATCGGATCTTCATTCGATCTGAAGTTCAGCGGCTCCTCAAGGAAGGGATCATCCAACCTAGCGCTAGTCCTTGGAGAGCGCAAGTCGTGGTGGTTAAGAATGGGAACAAACCCCGGATGGTCATAGACTATAGTCAGACCATTAACAGATACACGCAGCTGGATGCGTATCCCCTCCCGCGCATATCTGACATGGTCAACCAGATTGCGCAGTACCGGGTGTTCTCCACCATCGACTTAAAATCTGCTTATCACCAGCTCCCCATTCGCCCAGAGGACCGACAATACACGGCCTTTGAGGCGGATGGTCGCCTGTACCATTTTTTAAGCGTTCCTTTTGGTGTCACAAATGGGGTCTCGGTCTTCCAGCGTGCTATGGACCGAATGGTGGACCAGAACGGGCTGCGGGCTACCTTCCCGTACCTGGATAACGTCACCATCTGCGGCCATGACCAGCAGGACCACGATGCCAACCTTCTTAGATTCTTACGCACTGCATCTCGCCTGAATCTGACCTACAACAGGGAGAAGTGTGTATTTCGCACGCGCCGCCTAGCTATCCTCGGATACGTGGTGGAAAACGGGGTCCTTGGCCCTGATCCAGATCGTATGCGTCTTCTCCTCGAACTTCCCCTGCCCACTCGCGTCAAAGCACTGAGAAGATGTTTAGGCTTCTTCTCATACTATGCACAGTGGGTTCCCAATTACGCAGACAAAGCCCGTCCGCTCATCAAGTCTACTTCTTTTCCCATAGCAACAGAGGCTCGCTTAGCCTTTGCAAGAATAAAAGCCGACATCGCGAAAGCCACGATGCACGCTATCGATGAGTCCATCCCCTTCCAGGTGGAGAGTGATGCATCTGATTTCGCCCTGGCCGCCACACTTAACCAGGCGGGCAGGCCCGTCGCCTTTTTCTCTCGCACCCTCCAAGGCCCTGACATTCGACATTCGGCGGTGGAAAAGGAGGCCCAGGCCATTGTGGAGGCCGTTCGGCATTGGCGCCATTACTTAGCAGGAAAACGGTTCACTCTACTCACGGACCAGCGGTCCGTGGCGTTCATGTTCAACAACACGTTACGGGGTAAGATCAAGAATGATAAAATCTTGAGGTGGAGAATCGAACTCTCCACCTACAATTATGATATCATGTACCGTCCAGGGAAGCTCAACGAGCCCTCGGATGCCCTGTCGCGTGGAACATGCGCTAGTATGCAGGAGAATCGATTGCAGGCTCTCCACAATGACCTCTGCCATCCGGGGGTCACTCGGCTCTTCCACTTCATAAAGGCCCGGAATCTACCCTACTCAGTGGAGGATGTCAGGTCCATAACCAGAAGCTGCCGGGTATGCGCGGAATGCAAACCGCACTTCTACCGACCTGTCAGGGCACACCTCGTTAAGGCTACTCGTCCCTTCGAAAGACTTTAAGGGCCCCCTTCCCTCGACAGATCGGAACGTGTACTTCCTCAATGTGGTTGATGAGTACTCACGATTCCCTTTTGTCATTCCCTGTTCTGATATGACCGCTGCCACGGTTATCAAGGCATTTTGTGATCTTTTCACCCTGTTCGGTTACTCCTGTTATATCCACAGCGATAGGGGCTCGTCGTTCATGAGCGATGACTTGAGGCAATACCTGCTCTCATATGGGATTGCCTCTGGTAGAACCACGAGCTACAACCCAAGGGGTAACGGACAGGTCGAACGAGAGAATGCTACAGTCTGGAAGGCTGTCTTACTGGCGTTGAGGTCTAAAGGTCTTCCAGTCTCCCGTTGGCAAGAGGTACTCCCTGATGCGCTCCACTCCATACGCTCACTCCTGTGTACGGCAACCAACGCTACTCCTCATGAGAGAATGTTTTCATTCCCTAGGAAGTCTTCCTCTGGGACCTCATTACCGTCTTGGTTGACGTACTCAGGACCTGTCCTCCTGCGGCGGCATGTTAGGACCCGCAAGTCCGATCCTTTGGTTGAACAGGTCCATCTCCTCCACCCCAACCCTCAGTATGCCTACGTGGCATATCCTGACGGGCGAGAGGACACGGTCTCGATTCGAGATCTGGCGCCAGCAGGGGGCTTGGAAACCCCTGTCGCTCCCACACCTCCTGTTAGGGACCCCCCAATCATTATCTCCCCTCCTGACACGGCGCGGGCAGTATCGGGACCACCACTTAACCCTCTTACTCCCGTGTACAGCTTGCCTGAGTCCAGGAGATGGTCGCCACTTCAAGGCGTGCCCGAGTTCAGCGGATTGTCACCACCTCGCGGTCTACCGGCCTGTGAGGCACTGGAGGAGTCGCTGGACACTGCCTTGGAGAGACCGTCACCGCGATTGCCTGAACCGGTGTCATCGCCGGTGTTGAGGAGGTCACAGCGACGGTGCGGTCCCCCAGACCGTTTGAACTTATAGACAGATGAACAATTGTTCTGTGTTTTGTACCCCGCCGGCCTTTGTTTTCAAAGGAGGGGTGAATGTGGTGAACCATTGTTGGTTCCCACCAGGTAGTGCTGAGCCATGGTCTGGCCAGTACTATGAGTCTGTAGATATGTTACTGTTGGGGTTAGGGTTGGGCTGTTCTACCTGTTAATATAGTCCTATGGTACACCCCAGTTGGCTCCGCCTCCTGGGAGAGGTATAAAGGTCACTGCTCTGCCGGGTGACCCTTTAGTCTGGGATCGTATACTGTATATAGTAGCTCTGTTATTGTTGGCAATAAAAGCCTTTATTTCCCGAGTACATCCAGCCTCTCGTGTGTTATATCGCGCATCACGCACTCACAAGATAGTCCCGAACATCACCCAAGCACAACGCAATGCCATCCGCGCTCCAAAGACCAACCGCAACATTGTCATCAAACCAGCAGACAAAGGAGAGGCCATCGTCATACTGAACAGAACGGATTACCGCAAAGAAGTGTACCGACAACTGAACAATGAGGGGGTAGGGCCTGGGTGGGATTGTGGTCGGTGCAGACTCGATGGGCCGAATGGCCTCCTTCTGCACTGTAGGGTTTCTATGATTTCTATGATTTCTATGAACACTACAGACAGTTACCCGCAGATCCGACCAAAGAACACACCCGTCAACTCAACGCTCTGATCAAGACCTTTGATCCGGACCTTCAGAACACCCTCTGTGCTCTCATCCCACGTGCTCCCCGCGTTGGAGATCTCTACTGCCTCCCGAAGATACACAAGGCAAACACACCCGGCCGTCCCATCGTATCGGGCAATGGGACCCTGTGTGAGAACCTCTCCGGCTATGTCGAGGGCATCCCAAAACCCATTGTACAAAGAACCCCCAGCTTTTGTTGCGACACTACGGACTTCCTACAGAAACTCAGCACACATGGAGCAGTTGAACCAGGAGCACTCCTTGTCACAATGGATGTCTCGGCACTCTACACCAGCATCCCCCACGACGACGGCATTGCTGCAACTGCCTCAGTACTCAACGCCGACAACTGCCAGTTTCCAGATGCAATTTTACAACTCATCCGCTTCATCCTGGACCACAATGTCTTCATCTTCAACAACCAGTTATTCTTCCAGACACACGGAACAGCCATGGGGACCAAATTCGCACCTCAATATGCCAACATCTTCATGCACAGGTTCGAACAAGACTTCTTCACCGCACAGAACCTTCAACCGATGCTGTACACTAGATACATCGATGACATTTTCTTCCTTTGGACTCATGGTGAACAATCACTGAAACAACTATATGATGACATGAACAAGTTCCATCCCACCATCAGACTCACCATGGACTACTCTCCGGAATCGGTTGCATTCTTGGACACACACATCTCCATTAAGGACGGTCACCTCAGCACCTCACTGTACCGCAAGCCCACGGATAACCTCACGATGCTCCACTTCTCCAGCTTCCACCCTAAACACGTTAAAGAAGCCATCCCCTACGGACAAGCCCTCCGTATACACAGGATCTGCTCGGATGAGGAGGATCATAACAGACATCTTCAGACGCTGAAAAATGCCCTCATAAGAACAGGATATGGCCCTCGACTCATCGATCGACAGTTCCGACGCAGCGAAAAACCGCACCGACCTCCTCAGAAGACAAACATGGGACACGGCGGACAGAGTACCCTTCGTCGTCCAGTACTTCCCCAGAGCGGAGAAGCTATGACATCTCCTCCAGAGCCTTCAACATGTCATTGATGAAGACAAATATCTCGCCAAGGCCATCCCCACACGCCCACTTCTTGCCTTCAAACAACCGCACAACCTCAAACAGACCATTGTCCGCAGCAAACTACCCAGTCTTCAGGAGAATAGTGACCACGACACCACACAACCCTGCCACAGCAACCACTGCAAGACATGCCAGATCTTCGACACGGATGCCATCATCTCACGTGAGAACACCATCCACCAGGTACACGGTACATACTCTTGCAGCTCAGCCAACGTTGTCTACCTGATACGCTGCAGGAAAGGATGTCTCGAGGCATGGTACATTGGGGAAACCATGCAGATGCAACGACAACGGATGAATGAACACCGCTCAACAATCATCAGGCAAGACTGTTCTCTTCCTGTTGGGGAACACTTCAGCGGTCACGGGCATTCGGCCTCTGATATTCGGGTAAGCATTCTCCAAGGCGGCCTTCACGACACACGACAGCGCAGAGTCGCTGAGCAGAAACTGATAGCCAGGTTCCACACACATGAGGACGGCCTCACCCAGGATCTTGGGTTCATGTCACACTATCTGTAACTCCCACAACCTGCCTGGGCTTGCAAAGTCTCACTGGCTGTCCTGTCTGGAGACAATGCACATCTCTTTAACCTGTGCTAATGCCTCTCTCCACTCACATTGTCTGTACCTTTAAGACTTGATTAGCTGTAAAGACTCGCATTCCAATCATTATTCATTATTCTGTAAATTGAGTTTGTGTCTTTATATGCCCTGTTTGCTGTTTATGAGCAGATCTCCCACTCACCTGACGAAGGAGCAGCGCTCCGAAAGCTCGTGGCGTTTGCTACCAAATAAACCTGTTGGACTTTAACCTGGTGTTGTGAGACTCCTTACTGTGTTTACCCCGGTCCAACGCCGGCATCTCCACATCATTGCAAAAAGAGGAAGCAGCGGATGAGGCTGCCATCAGCACTGAGGCTTCCCAGATGGTGGTTAACTCACAGTGCGAAAAACTGCCCAGAATAATTGGCACCCTTCATGTGTCGTAATTGCCATCTTCATAATTGACTTTCCAGGTTTTGGGGGATGGTTAGTGCTGATATAGGCTGTGATAAGTGGGGACCGTGTATGTGGTAGAGAAATGAAAGACACATGACGGAAAGTTTGAGATTAAAGACCAAGCACTGGCAAATCACAAGAAATCACGATAACTCTATTCCTGAAAGTGAACAGAACTGCCTGTTCAAAGGAAGCAGTAATCACGGCTGTGCCTGCGAGATTAATTCCATTGCCAGATAATTATTACACTTATATTCTGTGTTACTGCCATGTATTTAAACAGCTGCACAATATTAGGTCTCTTTTGAAGAGTCCCATTTACATGACGTTTGGGTCCAACATAAAAGGTAGAATTTTGTGCCAATATTTATCCTGTGAAATAAATTCATGATTTTCTAAAATTATCCTTAATGCACTGATGCTTTCAGTCAAGCAGATTCTTTGATGACAACCTTCATTAGATTGTAATGAAAAAAAATGTCCAGATTTAGAAAAAAGTGAAATTCAGGTCCCATTTCCTAGGTGGCATTGTGAATTTTGCACAATACAGAGACAGCTGGGAATTTACACACGGTGACTAACATGCAGCCAAGAAGGACCTGGGGAAGTATGTGAGGAAGGTGATCAATGCATGCAGAGAATTCCAATGGACCAACCCCTTCCCATACTCTCCCCTTGTATAGAATCGTAGGGTGGCATGATGGCAGAGTGGTTAGCACTGCTGCCTCACAGTGCTAGGGACCTGGGTTCGATTCCTAACTTAGGTCACTATCTGTGCGCAGTTTGCACATTCTCCCTGTGTCTGCATGGGTTTCCTCCGGGTGCTCCGGTTTCCTCCCACAGTCCAAAGGCGTGCTGGTTAGGTGCATTGGACATGCTAATTCGCCCTCAGTGTACCCGAACAGGTGCCAAAGTGTGGCAACTAGGGAATTTTCACTGTAACTTCATTGCAGTCTTAATGTAAGTGTACTTGTGACACTAATAACTAAACTTTAATGCACTAATCTTTTCCATAAACTGTCCTTATATAGAATCATAATACATCAATCCTTTCCATAAACTCACCTTGTTTCGAACCTTAATAGACCAAATCCTTTCCAAAACTCCATTGCTATCAAACCCTAATGCATCAACTCCTTGAATATACTCCCCTTGTGTAGAACCTGAATACACCAAACTCTTTCCACAAACTCTCCTTGTATAGAGCCTAATGCACGAATAAGTAAATGGACAAATAAGCTGATATCCACCACTGTTCAAACAAAAGTTTTTAAAAATTCATTCTTACATATGGGCATTGTTGGCAAGAGCAGCATTTGTGGCCCAACCCTAATTGCCCTTGAGGAGACTTGGTGAGCCACCTTCTTGAACCGCTGCAGTTCACATGCCACAATGCTGCTTGGGAGAGATTTCCAGGATTTTGGCCCAGATACAGTGAAGGAACGGTGATATATTTTAGAGTCAGAATTTTGTGCGAATTGAACAGGACTTTGCAAACAATTCTTCCATGCATTGTATTCTCCGCTAGAGGGCACAGGTTTGGAGGTGTTGTCAAAATGTGTTTATACATTAATAGGAGCTCTTAGCATTAAAATACAATAAAGTTACAACTCTGCTTCTCATCTCTTCAACTAATAATGACAATGTGCTTATAAAAAGATTTGTAAAGCTTTCGTTGGATTAGACATAGAATGACCAAGTTCATTATTCAAGTTAATCGGTTGGCAGTTTGCACTCTCCCATTAACTCCTTCATTGGGATTTTGCTCAGCTAGTTAAACTCCAGTGGGCTTTGTACTCTGATCAGCATCTGAACTGTTATATTTGATTAGAGCTGCAGCTGTATCTGCTGCTGTTGTCTCCTGAATTTATAATTTGTTTAATCAGAGCAATCAGTATAGTTCCAGGCACAGAGACTTCACTCCATCTGCTCGTGGATACTGTCTAGACTTGGCCCTTTAAGTGATTCATGTTATTGAAGGATGGCTGAATATCTAAAATTGCTGATTACAAACTAAGGTTGCCCATTTTTATCTCGTGGTGGGAGACTGGCAAGAGAGTGAACTGCAATCCTGTGAGGGGGTTTTGTGAAGAATCCACAGATTTTCATCTGAGTGTCACTAGTGAGGCTGCTTGCCTATTTCAGATGGGGAGCAGTAACTGGGTGAAGGGATAGAGGAAGTTCGAGCAACCCCAAGGCTGGCAACAGACTCCTATTTATTGACTACAGCTCTGCTTTCAACACCATTATTCCTATGAAACTCATCTCCAAACTCAGTAGCCTGGGCCTCGGCTCCTCCCTCTGCGACTGGATCCTAAACTTCCGAACCCACAGACCACAATCAGTAAGGATATGCAACAACACCTCCTCCACAATCATCCTCAACACTGGTGTCCTACAAGGCTGTGTCCTCAGCCCCTTACTGTACTCCTTATACACTTATAACTGTGTGGCCAAATTCCCCTCCAACTTGATTTCCAAGTTTGCTAATGACACCACTGTAGTGGGTCTGATCTCAAACAATGATGAGACAGAGTACAAGAAAGAAATAGAAAATCTGGTGAACTGGTGCAACGACAATAACCTTTCCCTCAATCTCAACAAAACAAAGGACATAGTCATCAACTTCAGGAAACGTAGTGGAGGGCATGTCCTGTCTACATCAATGGGAACAAAATAGAAATGGTTGAGAGCTTCAAGTTTTTAGATGTCCCAATCACCAGCAACCCGTCCTGGTCCTCCCCATGCCGACACTATAGCTAAGAAAGCCCACCAACTCCTTTACTTTCTCAAAAGACTAAGGAAATTTGGCATGTTTGCTGCAACTCTCACCAACCTTTACAGAGATACCATAGAAAGCATTCTTTCTGGTTGTATCACAGCTTGGTATGGCTCCTGCTCTGCCCACGACCGCAAGAAACTACAAAGGATCATGAATGACGTCTAGTCCATCACGCAAGTCAGCCTGCTATCCATTGACTCTGTCTATGCTTCCCGCTGCCTCAGAAAAGCAGCCAGCATAATTAAGGACCCTACGGACCCCGGACATACTCTCTTCCACCTTCTTCCATCAGGAAAAAGATGCAAAAGTCTGAGGTCACGAACCAACCGACTCAGAATAGCTTCTGCCCTGCTGCCATCAGACTTTTGAATGGACTTACCTTGCATTAAGTTGATCTTTCTCTACACCCTAGCTATGACTGTAACACTGCATTCTGCACTCTCTCATTTCCTTCTCTATGAACGGTATGCTTTGTCTGCATAGCGCGCAAGAAACAATATTTTTCACTGTATACTAATACATGTGACAATAATAAATCAAATCAAATCAAAATCAAACATATAAGGATGGAGTGGAATTGTTGTTACAAGCTCAGGCTGGGAATGGAGGAGGAAGGAGGGGCACAGAGCAGTAAAAGCCCACGTTTTCCTGTGGAACTTGGAGGAGTAGTGGGAAAGGGATACGGTTACATGGCAGGAGTCATTATTCTACACCCAAGTGGCTATTCTTCATGCGTGAGACTAGATAGTCAACGTGCAGCTTCATAAAAAGCTGATGCCTCTAAACAAGCTACAAGTTCAAAAATGGCCCTAAATCAAATATCATGACAGGTGAAAACAAATAATTGCACTGAGAATACAGTGGACTATTTAAAGTGCAACTATACCCTGCAAGGCAGAAAATAATTGCTGCATATAAACGTTAATTCAAATGAAAAATAAGACAGTATAGAGATTTTGAACATCTGTTATTTTACAATAATTTAACTTTCATTGTTATTTATTCATTTGTTTCTTCTTGTTTAATAAATTTGCTTGATTTTTGAACACCTAAAGATCAATGTTGTGACGTTCTCCCACTTTTCAAAATGGGTGCGGAGGTACAGGGTAGATCCAGTAACTCATTGTGTGATAGCATGAATCAAAATGTATCACATCAAATCTTCCTGTCCTACTGCCATCAGACTTTTTAAGTTGATTTTTCTCAACGCCCTAGCTATGACTGAAACGCTCTCTTGCTTCCTTCTCTATGTACGGTATGCTTTGTCTGTATAGCGAGCAAGAAACAATGCTTTTCACTGTGTGCTAATACATGTGACAATAATAAATCAAATCAAATATAATCAAATCAAATTTTGAATGGTCCTACCACATATTAAGCTGAACTTTCTCTTCACCCTATCGGTAACTGCAACACTATATTCTGCACCCTCTCCTTTCCTTCTCCCCTATCTACTCTATGAATGGCATGTTTTGTCTGTATAGCCCGCAAGAAACAATACTTTTCACAGTGTCCCAATATAAATGACAATAATAAATCAATCAATCAATCAATGCCCCATATTCAGTTCTGTTGACTTTTTCTGGTGCCTGGGACCATTAACCAAAAGGTTTTCCATGTTGTTATCCTCCAAAAGCTTCTGCTTCAGCTTTTGGAGTGGTTGCTTGGGAAAGGAAGGAGGAGTTTTCTTCCTGCCTGGTCTTAGTGAAGTTTGAAGGGATGGGACTGAGGGAGAGGGAGGCACACATTGTGGCTGGGCCCAGTTAGATGAATCGCTTATTGTTTTAGCTTGTATGATCATGTATGGGATCGCAGAGAATATGCAGGAACGGAAAGAGAGAGAGAGACAAGAAAGGTTTGCTGATGATTCAGATGGGCAGCAGCACCAACTAAGGTAGAGAGCAACTCAAATCAATCAAAAAGAAAGTGACATATCACCGTACATTTAATCAGGAAAGTAATCATTGTTTTGAGATTGTGCTGGTGCTTGTGACACTCAGATAATGATTATAAATTGCTCTAATTTCTTTATCATGCTCCATGGAGCACACTCAAATCTCTCGAGTGTAATATTGCCTTGTGGCGCACTCACAGTTACCACTCCCCGTAATCACAGACAGATATCTGCTTTACTTAATACCATTCAGTTCCACAAAATGACTTTATTTTGACAATAGGATCACAGTTCAGCACCTCTCCATATGCTTCCAGCCACACTGTGTCTCACTGACACTTCACTGAGATATGTTGGGAAGGAGCTAGACCTTCCTGCTTTTAAACATCTAAAAAGCAAGCTGCTACTGGCTGCGCCAAACTGAGAAAGCACTCCAATAAATAGTGTTATCTCAATTAGCTTAGTCATACTCATCTCTGATAATAGATAATATAGTTTTCAATATTTTTGGGAATACAAAGAACAAAGAACAATACAGCACAGGAACAGGCCCTTCGGCCCTCCAAGCCCGCGCCGCTCCCCGGTCCAGGATTGAATCCTGAATCCAGGATCCCCGCCCAATTTTCCAGCCTATCTACATACTAATATCCTATCCACCGAGCTGTCCCTCACAGCTACGATGCTTTGTTCATCACAACCTATTAACTCACCCCCACCCCCCCATTCCAGACCATGTGATCTCCAGGGAGAGGCGAAAACCCAGAGTGAAAACGCCAGGGCCAATATGGGGAAAAAAAATCTGGGAAATTCCTCTCCGACCCCCTGAGGCGATCGAAACGAGTCCAGGAGATCACACTGGCCCTGATCGGAAAATGCTTCCCAACCCTATTCATTTCCACTTCCACGAACACCATATGAATTCCCTGCCCCCGAGACAGGTTCCCAACTATCCGCAGTCTCGCTCTGTACTGGCACCAGCAAGATGATCATAGAATGAAGCCTTGAAACGAGAAACAAAGAACAATTAGCCCGCGCCGCTCCCTGGTCCAAACTAGACCACTCTTTGGTATCCCTCCATTCCCACTCCGTTCATATAGCTGTCCAGATAAGTCTTAAACGTTCCCAGTGTGTCCGCCTCCACCACCTTGCCCGGCAACACATTCCAGGCCCCCACGACCCTCTGTGTAAAATATGTCCTTCTGATATCTGTGTTAAACCTCCCCCCCTTCACCTTGAACCTATGACCCCGCGTGAACGTCACCACCGACCCGGGGAAAAGCTTCCCACCGTTCACCCTATCTATGCCTTTCATAATTTTATACACCTCTATTAAGTCTCCCCTCATCCTCCGTCTTTCCAAGGAGAACAACCCCAGTTTCCCCAATCTCTCCTCATAACCAAGCCCCTCCATACCAGGCAACATCCTGGTAAACCTCCTCTGTACTCTCTCCAAAGCCTCCACGTCCTTCTGGTAGTGTGGCGACCAGAACTGGACGCAGTATTCCAAATGCGGCCGAACCAACGTTCTATACATCTGCAACATCAGACCCCAACTTTTATACTCTATGCCCCGTCCTATAAAGGCAAGCATGCCATATGCCTTCTTCACCACCTTCTCCACCTGTGACATCACCTTCAAGGATCTGTGGACTTGCACACCCAGGTCCCTCTGCGTCTCTACACCCTTTATGGTTCTTCCATTTATCGTGTAGCTCCTCCCTACATTATTCCCACCAAAATGCATCACTTCGCATTTATCAGGATTGAACTCCATCTGCCATTTCCTTGCCCAAATTTCCAGCCTATCTATATCCTTCTGTAGCCTCTGACAATGTTCCTCACTATCTGCAAGTCCTGCCAGTTTTGTGTCGTCCGCAAACTTACTAATCACCCCAGTTACTCCTTCTTCCAGATCATTTATATAAATCACAAACAGCAGAGGTCCCAGTACAGAGCCCTGCGGTACACCACTAGTCACAGGCCTCCAGCCGGAAAAAGACCTTTCCACTACCACCCTCTGTCTTCTATGACCAAGCCAGTTCTCCACCCATCTAGCCACCTCCCCCTTTATCCCATGAGATCCAACCTTTTTCACTAGCCTACCATGAGGGACTTTGTCAAACGCTTTACTAAAGTCCATATAGACAACATCCACGGCCCTTCCTTCGTCAACCATTTTGGTCACTTCTTCAAAAAACACCACCAGGTTAGTGAGGCATGACCTCCCTCTCACAAAACCATGCTGACTATCGTTAATGAGTTTATTCCTTTCTAAATGCGCATACATCCTATCTCTAAGAATCTTCTCCAACAACTTCCCCACCACGGACGTCAAGCTCACCGGCCTATAATTACCCGGGTTATCCTTCCTACCCTTCTTAAATAACGGGACCACATTGGCTATCCTCCAATCCTCTGGGACCTCACCTGCGTCCAGTGACGAGACAAAGATTTGCGTCAGAGGCCCAACGATTTCACCTCTCGTCTCCCTGAGCAGCCTTGGATAGATTCCATCAGGCCCTGGGGATTTGTCAGTCTTTATATTCCCTAACAAACCTAACACTTCCTCCTTTGTAATGGAGATTTTCTCCAACGGTTCAACACTCCCCTCAGAGACACTCCCAGTCAACACATCCCTCTCCTTTGTGAATACCGACGCAAAGTATTCATTTAGGATCTCCCCTACTTCTTTGGGCTCCAAGCATAAGTCCCCACTTTTGTCCCTGAGAGGTCCGATTTTTTCCCTAACAACCCTTTTGTTCCTAACGTATGAATAAAATGCCTTGGGATTCTCCTTAATCCTGTCTGCCAAGAACATTTCGTGACCCCTTTTTGCTCTTCTAATTCCCCGTTTGAGTACTTTCCTACTTTCTTTGTACTCCGCCAGAGCTCCCTCCGTTTTTAGCTGCTTGGACCTAACATACGCCTCTCTTTTCTTTTTGACCAGTCCCTCAATTTCCCTGGTTATCCACGGTTCTCTAATCCTACCCTTCCTATCCTTCTTTTTTACAGGCACATGCTTGTCCTGTAGCCCTAACAACCGTTCCTTAAAAGACTGCCACATACCAGATGTGGATTTACCCTCAAACATCCTCTCCCAATCAAGAGCTGCCAATTTCTGCCTGATCCCAATAAAGTTAGCCTTCCCCCAATCCAACACCTTACCCTTGGGACACCACTCATCCTTTTCCATCACTATCCTAAAGCTAACAGAATTGTGGTCACTATTTGCCACATGTTCCCCTACCAAAACTTTGAAGACCTGACCGGGCTCATTCCCCAGTACCAGGTCCAGTATAGCCCCCTCTCTAGTCGGGCTGTCTACATATTGTTCCAACGAACCCTCCTGTACACATTTTACAAATTCCTCCCCATCCAGAGTCCCTGCCCTCAGCGATTTCCAGTCTATACCAGGGAAATTGAAGTCTCCCACTACAACAACCCTATTTTTCCTGCACCTATCCAGTATCTCCTGACATATCCATTCTTCCACTTCCCTTGGGCTGTTGGGGGGCCTGTAGTACATGTGGTAGTATTCCGTAAATAAGTGTGTGTATATGTGTTTGTGTATGTGTGTATGTGTCCATGATTCAACAAACTATGGGAAGTTTAATAGAAATCGCTCGTCTGTGAGAGCTGAGAGATAAAAGGACAAGGTGCTAGATGTGCAGTTGTAATGAGAGGCTATGGTGAGATCATTTTACAAGTAAATAGATTGGGCTTTTAAAAATTTGCATTAGGAGCTAAATAGGGACTTAACTTTTAAATCTCAATGAGGAGTTTAAAGGACTTTTACAACTTACAAAGGTTTCATAAGTTAGGAAGGGAAGGTTTTAAATTTCACTTGACTGGAAAGTGGAGGCAATGGGAAAATATGAAAATGTTTTATATTTTGGAAACATTGGGTTCGAAGAGGTGATGAGGATGTTGGAATGAGAGATGAAAGGGAGAAATGATATTTAAGGAAAGATGTTGAGCAGGGTTGGGTGGTTGTGTGAGGGAGATGCCCTCAAACCAGCTCTGTGCTGAGAGAAGGTATGAAATCTGAAACAGCTATCCAGTCAAACCAGAAACGCTTTTGTTTCAGAAAGCAGTTTTGTTTTGAACATACTTGTATTTTCACAGCAAGGTGGAAGAGTTTGGGGAGTCATGTGGTATACCTGTGCTAAAGTGATGTCAGTTTTTGCTGTGGGCAATATTACTGGATTTTTACAGTCAAAAATCTATATGGGAGTTGTTACCAAATAGTTTACTTGGCGCTCTGATCAAGTGGATCTTTTGGGGGGAATTGTTTTGTAAGATTGTTAAACTGTATAATTTTAATCTTGTATGCTTTCGTTTTTTCCCTCTTTTTAATTAATCTTTTTATTTTTAAAAGCCTAAAAGTGTTACTGGAGTTCTATGTTAGTGGAATCAGTAGCTTTTCTCCTCACATGTTTCCCTATGGGACTTGGCTTGCTCAGCAAACAACATCTGCTATGGTCGTAACACATCTGCTGTGGTTGCAACATGTGTCCAAAGTAATCTAAACACATTTTTTGAAAGGCAAGATTTGAAGGCTCCTTTTAATTCACAGTAACAAATACCACCTGAGTGCTTGCTTCTGGGTCGGGAATATGGAGTTGGGACAATTCCTGGCTCTGCAAATCTGACTGGGGAGAAAGTGCCCCCGGAAGATTGGGTTTTCGGTCTGGGGGGGGTGGTGAAAATGGAAGTTGTGGCCGGCTATCCCGGATTGAATATGGAGGCTGACAGGTATGGGGCATGTTGGACATGGACGCTGCCTCGATGCACCAGTTCTGTGTCCAAGTTTTTAAAAAAATCATTAAAATGTAAAATAACTCTCCACCCTCAACACTCACACCTCCATGTCCCTACCCACCACCCTTTGTCCTTACACCTACCATGCTAACTTACCAAATATAAGGGGAGGCGATGGCCTAGTGGCATTATCGCTGGACTATTAATCCAGCTAATGTTCTCATTAGCTGAAACTCAGCTAATGTTCTGGGGACCCAGGTTCGAATCAACGCCACGGCAGATGGCAGAATTTGAATTCAATAAAAAAAAATCTGGATGACCATGAAACCGTTGTCGATTGTCGGAGCTGTAATTGAACTAAGAAGGAGACTGGTAGGAAGGGAATGGAATAGTGGAAAGTTGAAAGGATAGGGGACACTGCAAGTGAAGGGGTACAAAAGCATAATGAGGGACAGCGGTGGAAAATGGTATACTGAGGATCACTGTTTCTGTATTTCCCATTGGAGTGTACACGCCACAGCCATTGATGGCTCCTGTCCCTGCCAGGCTATCCCATCCACCACCTGGATTGTATTTAGTTGAGTATAAGAGACTGAGGGGTGGTTGATTGAGATGTTTAAAATGTGAATACGCTTTGAGAAGGTAGAAATGGAGGAATTATTTCTCGTGGTGGGGGATCAAGAACGAGGGGATATAACCTTTAAATTAGAACGAGTCCATTCTGAAGCAAAATATTGTGAATGCTGGGAGAAAGAGAGGTTTCAAGACTGAGATGGATAGATTTTTTTGCTGGCTTTGGGTGTCAAGGGGTATAAAGCAAAGGTGACAATATTGGAATGTAGATCAGTCATGATCTGACTGAATAGTGGAACAAACCCAAAGGCCTGTTACTGTTCCTAATTTTCCAATATTTCTAAATAAAAGTATTGTTGGCCATTAAAAATGGACTTATTTTCAACAAAATATAGCATTGTAAATAATATCACTTTAGTCCTTTTGGGGAATCAGTTGAAATGTTAGTGCCAACTTGAAAGCTTTTGGTATTGTATGAAAATGCAGTCTGAAGATTGTGCAGGATTAGAAGGGCATTAAGTGAATTGAATTAAGGCAAGGAGGGAGAGATGGAGTAGAGAGAAGATGAGGGCTAGAGATGATGTTCTAAAGTCTTACAGCTCCTTGCCCAGTAAAAAGCATGATGGGTGTCCAATATCATGACACATGATCCACTTCAAAAAGAAGAGCTGGGATTGGGGGTCACTGACAGTTGCAATTCTGAAGACCTTGAAAGATAAGCTTTTAACCGTACGATGTGACTTGACTGCTGAAATATGGACATCCATGGAATGTCATTCGAGTTCTTGGTTAATTTGGAACAGGTTGACAGGCAATTACATCATAAGACCATAAGACATAGGAGCGGAAGTAAGGCCATTCGGCCCATCGAGTCCACTCCACCATTCAATCATGGTTGATTTCAACTCCATTTACCCGCTCTCTCCCCATAGCCCTTAATTCCTCGAGAAATCAAGAATTTATCAATTTCTGTCTTGAAGACGCTCAACGTCTCGGCCTCCACAGCCCTCTGTGGCAATGAATTCCACAGACCCACCACTCTCTGGCTGAAGAAATTTCTCCTCATCTCTGTTCTAAAGTGACTCCCTTTTATTCTAAGGCTGTGCCCCCGCGTCCTAGTCTCCCCTGTTAATGGAAACAACTTCCCTACGTCCATCCTATCTAAGCCGTTCATGGTAGTCTTGGCAGCCACATTTTTGTCCTTGGATCTGCAACCACTTATCATTCAAGGTTGTGGGCTTGTGAAACTCTGCAGAACCCCTTCATTACATTCCTGGCACAAGGCTCAAGCCAAATGCAGAATGCATGTTAATGTTATTCATGAGCTGGCCCAGCAGCATCTGGCGAGAGCTGCCAATCATTCTGGTGATGTGGGCCTCAGGCTCAGTCTGGCAGCTTCTGGCCAAGCTGAATTGAGCCGCAAATTTATGTTTACAATCCTGTCAAATAAATGTCACCAAAAGCACTCAATGAAGGACTGGGGTGTGCCGTTTTTCCTGAATTAACCCTATGTCAGATATATACAGTGCCACCACCTACACTGACTCCACATAGCCAGGGCCATAACTTGGGCCACTCTGCATCAAACCTGGCTGATCAGGAGACTCTCCCACGCTTATTGTCAACGATTAGCGCATGGGAAGGATTTTGCAGGTTGACACACTTATTTGAGCGGATTATGAATGCACCTTCCTTGGCCATCAGATCCTGGGGTGGGACTCAAACCCAGAGCTTCTGCTTCAGAGGCAGGAACATTACCCACTGCGCCACAAGATCTCCTCAATTGGCCGCAAGAGATGCAATTTCTTACGTAAATTCAGCCTCACTCACTATCGCGGGAGAGGGGTCTAAAAATGGAGACTTTTATAAATCCCACTGTCTCTGCCTGAGTAATGGCATTCCAAACATTGTGTTTGAGCCAGAGAGGAAGAATCTGTTGGTTGATTTGGGATGTTTGGCCCCTCTCCAAGGAGAAGGGATTGGGAAATGGGGGTTCACTCACACAAAGAGGCTGAGAAATCAGTTTTCGAGCAGCCAGGACTCCCTTCTCAAGGCCTGGGTTTGGGAGCTAAATATCACCCTGGTCCACCTTGTGCTATCTGAGGACTGACAGAAGATGAGGAGTCATAACCATTTTGCCATGCCAATGTCAAGCACCAGCCTAGAATCTAGCTGGCAGCTGAGCACTCCAGGGGAGCCCGAGGAACTGGATGCCTTTCCACTTCTGTGACAAGTGGGATGTCCCCCTCGAGAATCTGGATAGTCTTTTACTGCAGAAAACAAAGTGGTGAAGGATAAAACAGAAGGCAATCTTTGCACACTTTTTATTTACAGAGTTACCTTACAAGCGTGCACCTCCTAACTAGCAGCCGCAGTTTCAGTATGTCTATTTACAGGGACAGAGATGAATCACACTTAATGTTATCCACCTGCAAACAATTAGTATATAATTTATGGATTCCCTTCTCGCCCTTTAAATACAAATTATAATTAACACAAACACAAAATATAGAAGCAGGATTAAATCGTACAAACAAAAATTGAAACCAAATTAAATCAGGCATTGTTATATTCTGTACAAAGCATCACATTGTGAATTGCCCCTCCTCTAATACCCCTAACTATTTCTTACATGAATTTCTTTTTATGAAACAGTTGGACACTTAATGACTTGTGTGACCCTTTAATTTTAGAAATGTCCTTTCTTGCCAACATTTGCTTCAAGCCAACAGGGTCAATCTATAACCTTTTCTCAGTCACACCTTTCACAGAGTGTACAATATTCCACATTGAAATATAATCTACATAACATTCAAGGGGTGTACTATCTTCAGTATGCCCATGGCGCAGATTCTCACTCCAAATATTTGACAAATAACATCCCATATCCATTGTCTCCACAAGAGCTAGTGTTTCTGCAGAATAAGTACCGTTAACAACCCTTTTTTATTTTCTTAGCTTCCCAAGCTAATTTACAACATTTTTCACTTTCACCTGTTAGAAATACTATGAAACCTGCTGCAGTACAATGCCCATTAGAAAGATTAAAATGTGAAGCATCCCTAAAAATGAACAGCTTCATATCTTTTCGCGTCCTTGAGGGGGAAACTTAAGTATGTATGTCTCCAGGTTTAATTCTATTTTTAATATTTTATTTACCCCAGAAACATTCCTGTTTTTGGTGGGTTTTTTATGGCACTTAGTTCCTAAATGTCAAAACTAGCATCTGGTTTAGTCGAAGAGCCTAAGCAGTTCAACTGACCAATTACTCTGTCTCTACTTTCGACATAACCGCCAAAATTCAACCGCCACGGAATCGGAGCGGGCAAGGGGCAGACAACAGAAATGTCTGTTGACCTCGGACGAGAATTCCCGGTCTCACTCGAGCGAGGCCATAAAATCCTGCCCAACATCATGTGATGACTTAGTATGACTAACCAGGATGGGAGCAATAAGTGCCAAGTAGAATTATTGATTTAAAGTTATTCCAGACCTACTCTATTGAATATTTAAATCAATATATTTGAAAGATATACAAGCCTGGCTCCCAATTTTAAATTCTATTTGTAATCTTATTAAAAAATACCTTTCTCAAATACTGCATAAGAAATCATCAACATGCATCATGAAGGCGCCTGAACGTTTTCCTATATGAGACCAATAAAACATTACAGGACCTTCTGTTTGTCTAAACATTTGCAGCAAATCGGATCTCACTGAAAAATACTACATACTGGAAGCATCATTCAGGCCACAGATGTGTTTCTTTTAATTCCCATAATTCTCCTTTTGCACATGCTGCCTTTTTAGATGACTTCAGAAACACTTCTGGTGAGTCTTGCCCTGCAGAAACACAGCTTTTCTGTCGACTGATCCACATTCCCATGAAAAGATGGTCAGAAGAGTTGAAAGGATTCTCAGGAATACATTTGCAGCTGTGGGAACCTTCATTCTAACACCTGTGTCACCAGTTGCTCTTAAAAATCCCAAGGAACTCACCTCATTTTAGCTTTACAAGCCTCATTAGCAAAACGTTTTTCAGGACAATTCCATGACAAAACTGGTTGCTCCTAATTTGATACCTCAGAATAAACTCTAAACTCTCTCCAACATTTTGCCTTCAGATAATAGCCTGATCTGATAAAGATGCTTTCATCATTATTCTGCCTGCTTTTAACCTTCACCTGTGTTTTGAATTTCAAAATCTGACATCAGCTGAGTCTTCAATTATTTGTGTCATGATGGAGAGTTACATTTGCCCCATGAAGGCTGGAGGAAATGATTGCATCCCAGTGATTTCTTAAGGCATCAGACATCTGATCCAACAGGGTGTCCATATCCAAGAATCATTTAGAACCAATTGCCTGTCCGTGTGAGACACCTTAACAAAATCCAGAAAATTAAACTCAAGTACTTTTCCAGGGATCCCTCAATTAAACTGCATCAATCTTTTATATCATTTGTAAAAATTCATGGTATATTCTTCCATGGAGTACTCATCCATTGTCCAAAATGTCCAACCATATCTTTTAGACACTTAAAAATCATATTGCTTCTAAATTTCACCTCAAGAATTCTAATAGACGATCTGAACCTTCATCACTTTCCACTGACAGGCATCCAGCTCACAGAAAACTTTACTTCTAATTTTACTTCTGGTAGGAAGTGAAAGGAGTAAGGTTATACCTTCTTTCTTCTTTGGTAGGGATATAACCACTTATCCACATATCCATTTCATTTTTCCAGCGATCATGTGGTTCAGATTCTGAGAATGTCAGGTGGTATGACTACTCGGATTGTAGGATCCTGCCTGATTATTTCTTTCTTAGCTTCGAACCTTCACCTTGGTCAACCCTTCTCCACTGCCATGTTTTACTCTACAAAACTAGTTGGTAAAGGATAGGACTGGAGACAATCTTTAAATATTTGTATATTTATTCGCTCGGTAGTGCAGAACATCAGCATTGCTGAAATAAGAAACATGTTGCCAAAGTTTTTCATGGTGCATTCATCAGGACAGACCCAAGAATACCAAATTTCAAAGGCAGTAAAAACTTACACTGCACAAGAAAAGGATCCTGATTGTTTGGCAACTTCCCCTAAATCAGGCATTGGCCTGTCATTAATCTGTGCCAGGGGCCAAATGCCCGCCGTGGCAGCACCTCTGGAGGCCTAAAAAATGTCCTGATTCAATCTTGAAATTCGGCCTTGTCACGGCCAAACAGGGCAGTACTATTGTTTTTAATAAGAGCTCTGATCTGCTGGAGAATAAATAACCCACTAATGAGGTTTATAAAGCAACTGTCATGATTTATTTTTTGTTTTGGGAAAAAATAGCAATTCAACTTTATCGTCCTGCCCGCCTGGGAATCAGGGCGGGTGAGGGGTGGAGCATTGTAAGGTCTGTTAACCTTGGGCAGGATTTTACGGTTTTGGGATGAGCAAGGCCGTAAAATCCCGCCAGTTTCTTTCTCCCAAATCTTTTGATATTTAAGGGTTAGTCTCCTGATTGATGAGACAGTGGGTGTGATATTATTGTATACATTAGAAAAAGACAGATCTGTAACACTAATTCAAGATAAATAATGACCATATTAGATATGTAGGTTCAAACTACTGCAATGCGAATTTAGCCCTGATCTCAGGATGATCTTTGCACAAAGATCAATCCACACATTGATCAGAGTTTTCCTGCCGTGAGCACGGCGATAGGTAATTGAGGCCTGGAACTGAGAGGAATGAAGAAGTGCAGAGCTCCCAAGCAGCAAAGCTCAGGCCTGTCATTGGGAGGGAGTGCAATTTAAAGAGATTGCTGTGTGGAAGGGCTATTGGGGAGGTTGTAACTGGAAGTCTGCAGCGAGGCCAGGCCAGACTGCAGGATTATACCCATTCAGGAGATGGGTGCCATGCACTCCTCTTGTCAGGAGGAGAATGAGGAGAGAGGAATGGGCAACACAATGGTTGGCACTGCTGCTTCACAGCACCAGGGACCGCGTTCAATTCCAGCCTTGAGTGACTGTGTGGAGTTTGCACCTTCTCCCCGTGTCTGCGTGGGTTTCCTCCCGCCTCCAAGAAGGAATCATGGAAATGCAGTGTCACTCCCCACACTCCAGCCATCACCCCGACTCGCTGCTGTTCATTGCACCCATGTTGTAGCCTTCCTGTGCAGCTGGCATGACAGCAGCAGACTCCACTTTGAAGACAGTGCCCTCAAGCTAACTGGCAGCAATGCTTCCCGCCTGCCCACCCGCCCGTCATTCTTTGTTCACCAGCTCTTTCCCCCCACTCTATGGTTCTGATATTAATTGGCTGCAAATTGGAATACAGCTTTGGAAGTTTCCTGTCCATGTGTGCGGCCACACAATCCTGAAATGACCCCAACAACAGGATCTCCAGGCAAACTGTAAAACCTAGCCCATGGTCATCTTAAAGACTGAAGAACACTCACCTCTACCTCCCCTTTGCCTTAGGTGACCCCCTGAACTGCCAATTTGCTGTCAACCTGTTTAACTACCATTGAATCTTGAATGATGGATAACCTCTTCTTGCTCAGCACTAGTTGTGACATTGGCACTTCCTTTGATCCTGATATGGGTGGCACGGTGGCGCAGTGGTTAGCACTGCTGCCTCACAGCGTCAGGGATCCGGGTTCGATTCCCAGCTTGGGTCAAATGGCCAAATGGGACCTTGGTTTAATCCCCTCTGTATCGACAGGACACCAGAGGGCAGCACGGTGGCACAGTGGTTAGCACTGCTGCCTCACAGCGCCAGGGACACGGGTTCAATTCCGGCCTCAGGTCACCGTCTATGTGGAGTCTGCATGTTCTCCTCATGTCTGCTTGGGTTTCCTCCGGGTGCTCCAGTTTCGTCCCACAATCCAAAAGATGTGCTGGTTAGGTACATTGGCCATGCTAAATTCTCCCTCAGTGTATCCGAACAGGCGCCAGAGTGTGGCAACTAGGGATGTTCACAGTAACTTCATTGCAGTGTTAATGTAAGCCTACTTGTGACACGAATAAATAAACTTTAAATATGGGCTTTAAATCCCACATTCTTTCAATCCTCAGAACTGATTACTTCCAGCTCCCATACATTGCCTGTCTCACCTCTACTTCAGCCCTTTCCCTGTCTAAATCTACCTTTGACCAGTCCGAAACTCCTCACTGCTGGCTATCGAGCTAGCTGTGCATGGCCTGTCTTGCACTGAGTCCTCTTCATTCAGCATCACCACACTTGGTGAACTATGTTGCCTTCCTGTTCCCCAACGCAGCCAGTTACAAAGCTCCTCGGCAAAGCTTTTGCTTACCCTTTGTAAATGCTATCTTTTTGGAGCTATTTATGAGACTCTTTGAAGTACTTTGAAGCACGACCGGTTTCCTGGCTGTCATAGAATCATAGAATCCCTACAGTGCAGAAGGAGGCCATTCGGCCTATCAAGTCTGCACCAACCACAATCCCACCCAGACTCTATTCCCATAATGCACACATTTACCCTGCTAATCCCCCTGACACTAGGGTCAATTTAGCATAGCCAATCAACCTAACCCGCACATCTTTGGAGTGTGGGAGGAAACCGGAGCACCCGGAGAAAACCCACACAGACACGGGGAGAAAGTGCAATCTCCATACGGACAGTGGAGCTGGAGGGGGCACTGGGGAGGGTGGAGAGGGTGGCTGCCTCTGGTGTCCTGTCCAATACTTATCCCACAACCAAAACAGATTATCTGGTCATTAACTCTGCTGTTTCTTGGGATCTTGCAGTGTGCGGATTGGCTGCTACATTTCCCCGCATTACAGCATTGAAAACACTTCATGATCTGTAAAGCACTCGGGGATTTATTGAGGTCATTTCAGTAGCTGCCACATCGCATTTGTCTCTTTTGGGTTTCATTCTGATTGGCTATTGACCCCCATGATGATGATTGTGTCGCAAGTTGTCTCTGCCATGGATTGTGCCAGAATTCCAGGAAGAACTCCCTTCAAGAGCGAAAGATACATAGCTTTGGGCCCCTGCTGTGCAGATTCTGACTACAAGCCTTCAGTGCTTCTAATTAGCTTGACTTCAATGATTATATTTTCCCTTGATGTTCCCTGCCAGTGAGCTGCACTGATTATTCCCGGCTATGGGGCATTTTAATGAGGTTGCTGAGCTAAAACATTCAAGCTGCCTCTGATCTCCTGCTGCAGCCCCCTCCCCCCACCACCACTGCTGGGAATCAGTCTGATATTTATTCATGATGCACATCCCCAACCTGTCCCCATTCAGACAGAGAACTGTGGCTGCAAAACTATAGGTCTGGAGCCTTAGCAGATACATAATGTGATCTCAACTTGAATTGATGGCTTCAAAGCCTGAAGGGAGTTCGTAACTAGAAATTGAAATTTGATATCTAAGAGCAGACTGAAATATAAAACCTTGATGGATAATTAAACTATCCGCTGAAGTTAATAATGCTTACCATCCTGCTCGCAAAATAAAGAACAACAGGGACTGTGCCATGAACTATCACATCGAAAGAATGATTTTGAGGATGTCCCAAAGTGCTTCATGTATCAAGTAATTTTTACAGTGTTGTCAATGTTCGCGCGGCAGCCATTTTGTACAAGTGAGGTAAAGCTGGGTGTCTCATTTTTCAGCTGGCACAGACACGATGGGCCAATTGGCCTCTTCCTCTGCTGTAAACGTTCCCTGATTCCATGATACACATTTACGAGCAGGGCCTCGTAAATAGATTCATGATATGATGATCTTATTGGGCAATGTTGTGTGAGGGATAAGTCGTCCAGGACACCGGAAAGAACCACCCTAATCTTCTTAGAACAAAGCGCCAAGGAGTCCTTTAGGTACACCTGAGAGACTTGGGTGTTTCATCAACAACAGCTTGAGAGCAGACACAGTGACTGACAGTTTGGGGTAGATGGGGCTTACAATCTTTGAAAGACAGCACATCTGCCAGTGTAACACTCCCTCTAGTTAAGAACTCCCTTCAGGCTTTGAAGCCATCAATTCAAGTTGAGATCACATTATGTATCTGCTAAGGCTCCAGACCTATAGTTTTGCAAGCTGAAGGAGTGTTACACTGGCAGGGGTGCCAGCCTATAGTCTACACCAAAGTGGAGTTCAGAACCAGGGGTCACACTCTGAGGATTCGGGATAGACCATTTAGGACCGAGATAAGGAGACAGTTCTTCCAAAGAGTGGTGAGCTTGTAGAATTCATTACCACAGGAAGTAATTGATGCCAAAACATTGAATGCATTCAAGAGGCGGCTAGATATAGCACTTGGGGCAAATGGGATCAAAGATTATGGTGAGAAAGTAGGATTAGGCCATTAAATTGGACGATCAGCCATGATCGTGATGAATGGCGGAGCAGGCTCGAAGGGCCAAATGGCCTCCTCCTGCTCCTATCTTCAATGTTTCTATGTTTGTTTCTATGAAGTGTATCAAGTGGGATTTGAAACCATGCGCTTCTGACTGGGAAATGAGAGGGCTAACAACTGAGCAACGACTGACAATGATATCTACTGCAAGTGGGAGCAGGTACTTCCAGGAGAAGGCTGGGAGTCCATGGTGATGGGTCAGAACATAGTGTAAATAGCAAGGTATGTCTGCCAGAACCTCTGCAACTGACCCTGGCACAGTCTTTGGCCTTGTGAGGAGGTTTATTATGGTGAAGATCAGTGGAAGGTACCCACACCATGAAGGGTAATTGTCAGGCCCCCACCCACTGAAGATGTCCAGGGTGGTGGGATGGTACTTTGCTGTGTCCTCTCTCCCCACGAACCTCTCAACTCCAGTATTTGATAAATAAACATTTTTTATTGCTGCTTTATAATGTTTTAGCACCCTTTTTAGACAAATATCTCAGATAAATATTTATATCTATGGTTGTTTTCCAGTTCACACACTTGTGGTTAGGGCATTCCAACTTAATTCTATAATCCAGAAAATTGCAAAATCCAGAAATGACTTGGTGCCAAGCATTCCGGACTGGAGAGGTTACAGTGTATCAGATCTCAACTTGTCTTTGAGGCTACACCAGGTCCTACGTGAGGCTGGGAATATGGAAACTGAGATGTGGATTTAATTCAAAGCTAACAAAGCCAAAAGTTTAATATCCTGTTTCACTATTATGCTGTTAAATTCAAAGAGCACATCTGTAATAGTCCATGGGAGTTTCTTATAACTGTGCGGGTCATTGCTTGCGCTACCACAATATTTTCTATCTGTGGCTGCTCTATAATTCCAGATTGCAGTCTGCCTGTAACTGTACACTACCCTCTGCATAAGAACATAAGTAAGAGGTCTCACAACAGCAGGTTAAAGTCCAACAGGTTTATTTGGCACTAGCTTTCGGAGTCTTAGGCTCCTTCATCAGGTGAGTGAGGACTTGTGTTCACAAACAGGGCATACACAGACACAAACTCAATTTACAAGATAATGGTTGGAATGCGAGTCTTTACAGGTAATCAGGTCTTAAAGGTACAGACAATGTGAGTGGAGAGAGGGCCAAGCACAGGTTAAAGAGGTGTGAATTGTCTCCAGCCTGGACAGTTGGTGAGATTTTGCAAGCCCAGGCAAGTCGTGGGGGTTACAGATAGTGTGACATGAATCCAAGATCCCGGTTGAGGTCGTCCTCATGTGTGCGGAACTTGGCTATCAGTTTCTGCTCAGCAATTCTGCGTTGTCATATGCCGTGAAGGCCGCCTTGGAGAACGCTTACCCAAAGATCAGAGGCTGAATGCCCATGACTGCTGAAGTGTTCCCCGACTGGAAGGGAACACGCCTGACTGGTGATTGTCGAGCAGTGTTCATTCATTCGTTGTCGTAGCGTCTGCATGGTCTCCCCAATGTACCATGCCTCGGGACATCCTTTCCTGCAGCTTATCAGGTAGACAATGTTGGACGAGTCGCAAGAGTATGTACCGTGTACTTGGTGGATGGTGTTCTCACGTGAGATGATGGCATCCGTGTCGATGATCCGCAACGTCTTGCAGAGGTTGCTGTGGCAGGGTTGTGTGGTGTCGTGGTCACTGTTCTCCTGAAGGCTGGGTAGTTTGCTGCGGACAATGGTCTGTTTGAGGTTGTGCGGTTGTTTGAAGGCAAGAAGTGGGGGTGTGGGGATGGCCTTGGCGAGACGTTCGTCTTCATCAATGACATGTTGAAGGCTCTGGAGAAGATGTTGTAGCTTCTCCACTCCGGGGAAGTACTGGACGACGAAGGGTACTCTGTCCACCGTGTCCCGTGTTTGTCTTCTGAGGAGGTCGGTGCGGTTTTTCTCTGTGGCGTGCCGGAACTGTCGATCAATGAGTCGAGCGCCATATCCTGTTCTTATGAGGGCATCTTTCAGCGTCTGGAGGTGTCTGTTGCGATCCTCCTCATCCGAGCAGATTCTGTGTATACGGAGGGCTTGTCCGTAGGGGATGGCTTCTTTTACGTGTTATGGGTGGAAGCTGGAGAAGTGGAGCATCGTGAGGTTATCCGTGGGCTTGCGGTACAGTGAAGTGCTGAGGTGACCGTCCTTAATGGAGATGCGTGTGTCCAAGAATGCAACCGATTCTGGAGAGTAGTCCATGGTGAGTCTGATGGTGGGATGGAACTTGTTGATGTCATCATACAGTTGTTTCAGTGATTGTTCACCATGAGTCCAAAGGAAGAAAATGTCATCGATGTATCTAGCGTACAGCGTCGGTTGAAGGTCCTGTGTGGTGAAGAGGTCTTGTTCGAACCTGTACATAAAGATGTTGGCATATTGAGGTGCGAACTTGGTCCCCATGGTTGTTCCGTGTGTCTGGATGAAGAACTGGTTGTTGAAGGTGAAGACATTGTGGTCCAGGATGAAGCGGATGAGTCGTAGAATTGTATCTCGAGATTGGCAGTTGTCGGCGTTGAGTACTGAGGCAGTTGCAGCAATGCCATCGTCGTGGGGGATGCTGGTGTAGAGTGCCGAGACATCCATTGTGACGAGGAGTGCTCCTGGTTCAACTGCTCCATGTGTGCTGAGTTTCTGTAGGAAGTCCGTAGTGTCGCGACAAAAGCTGGGGGTTCTTTGTACAATGGGATTCAGGATGCCCTCGACATGCCGGAGAGGTTCTCGCACAGGGTCCCATTGCCCGATACGATGGGACCTGTATCTGTATCTGTTGTAGGTAAAAAAACCTCTGACACTATTAGTGGATCAAAGTGCAGGTTTATTTTCACAATAGTGGGAGAAGTGAGGTTCCTAACAGTGGACCCCCAGCCTTCTCATCGAACACAAGTAAGAACAGAATTTATATATGTCCCGGGCCCCGCCCTCATTACATTGCAATTCTCTAAGATGTCTGTCATTGTTCATGGTGAGATTCTTGTTGTATTAGCAGTATCTTCCTCTGTGTAGTTTGTTCGATCTCCAAGGCCACGATTGTTCGTCATTTATATCCTCGAAACAACATCACAGGTTTTGCACAAACAAGTTAACTAATATACATACAGGTTTGTATAATACTTTATATCAGGATAAGATGAATATATATATATATGAATCCATGGTTATACGATCACAGAAGGCATACATGTCAACTCCATCGTGTTAAACAAAGGTACATAAAAATGGAGATTGTTTAGCTTATTTCGAGCTGGGTTAATTGCATTTCTTAATAACAAGTGGAGACAGCAAGAATAGCTGTTCCTCTTATCTGGCACAGACATGAAAAACACCGAACTCTGACGAAAACATGAACTCTGCAGTGTTCTCAACAAAATCACAGAGTTCGGGTCTTAATGCTTAAGTGTGACAAAGTTCATTAACCCATTCCCGTCTTCAGTATCTGTACACGAGTATCTGCCTGTATCTGTTCACTGATCTCTGCCTGTAGCTGTACATTAATCTCTGTCTGCAGCATATGACATTAGCTCAGGCTTGTCCAACATACAGCCCACGGGCCAGTCTGCCAAAAGTCTGTCCCGCCAACCAGACTCAATCCAAATGTGCAACTGAAAGTGGCCTCACTACCAGGAATTCGGAGGACCAGCCAACTTCCGGGATGTATCCCAGCATCCCTCCTAATAAAGGTCAAAATAACCGGGGAGTGGGGGGATGCTGTAACATTGCTGCCTGACATGTCGGGCTTGGTGTTGGTGTATGTGCTATTCATCACCATGAACTGTGCTAGCAGTAGTCCCTATCAATTGTGGGGATCCATGTAGCCAGTGAGTGAGGTAACAAACAACTCTTCATCATTGTCAGGCACGGAGAAGCCTTCAATCTGAAGCTGCCAATTGTCCAGGAAATGGAGATTTCACTGCTTCATGCGTCATTCGGACGGTCGTTCACATCCAAGCTGTCCCTTAATCTCTGCAGAGTGTTTCTCTCTACCAGCTACCTTGGGGAAAAACAATCAAACATTTCTAGAAAACAACACACCTCTGAACTTGGAAACATAAAAGGGTGAGCTACTTGCACATCTGGAAGAAAGCAAGTCACAATGGGGCAATTTCTGCACATGAATATTAGTTATCATAGAGTCTCTCCCACAATTTTGAAGAAATGTCTACATTAAGGTGCAGAATTCTCCAGCCGCGCTGGTCTAAAAGCCAGAAATTCCCGCCCGACCGTCAATGGTGTTTCACTTTCTTAGCAACCCCAGCTGCTAATATTCCAGTGGCAGGCAGGATGGGAGAATTCTGGCCAAGGTGAATGATCGCTAAGATTGAGCCAACATAGAAATTCATTTAAATCAGGGTCTATACCATAGATCCCGTGGGCCTCACCTTTCCAAAATATGCTTACTAGCCCCATGAATGAGAGAAGAGTGGAAATGTGGCTCCTCATGTAGAAGGTTATCCCTGCTCAAACTCTACTATAATGGCTCCATGAAACAACAGTTTAAAATTACAAGAATATTCGCATGGCCTTTTCAGGCAGTTCCTTTACTCCATTATCATTGTGTAAAGCAGTCCAGAGCTCAGTTAGAAATCATGTGATGTCAGTGTGAGGGTCCACAGTCACAAGTTTCTTGCCAGTGTATGACACAGTGCCGTAACAGGGAAATGAATGGAGTCTGTCAGGCCAATATAGGAAGAAGTTTAACAACACCAGGTTAAAGTCCAACAGGTTTATTTGGTAGCAAAAGCCACACAAGCTTTCGGAGCTCCAAGCCCCTTCTTCAGGTGAGTGGGAATTCTGTTCACAAACAGGGCATATAAAGACACAGACTCAATTTACATGAATAATGGTTGGAATGCAAATACATACAGCTAATCAAGTCTTTAAGATACAAACAACGTGAGTGGAGAGAGCATCAAGACAGGCTAAAAAGATGTGTGAGTGGGAATTCTGTTCACAAACAGGGCATATAAAGACACAGACTCAATTTACATGAATAATGGTTGGAATGTGAATACTTACAGCTAATCAAGTCTTTAAGATACAAACAACGTGAGTGGAGAGAGCATCAAGACAGGCTAAAAAGATGTGTATTGTCTCCAGACAAGACAGCCAGTGAAACTCTGCAGGTCCAGGCAAGCTGTGGGGGTTACAAATAGTGTGAGATGAACCCAATATCCCGGTTGAGGCCGTCCTCGTGTGTGCGGAACTTGGCTATCAGTTTCTGCTCAGCGACTCTGCACCGTCATGTGTCGTGAAGGCCGCCTTGGAGAACGATTACCCGAATATCAGAGGCCGAATGCCCGTGACCGCTGAAGTGCTCCCCAACAGGAAGAGAACAGTCTTGCCTGATGATTGTCGAGCAGTGTTCATTCATCCGTTGTCGCAGCGTCTGCATAGTTCCCCCAATGTAGCATGCCTCGGGACATCCTTTCCTGCAGCGTATCAGGTAGACAACGTTGGCCGAGTTGCAAGAGTATGCACCGTGTACTTGGTGGATGGTGTTCTCACGTGAGATGATGGCATCTGTGTCGATGATCCGGCACGTCTTGCAGAGGTTGCTGTGACAGGGTTGTGTGGTGTCGTGGTCACTGTTCTCCTGAAGGCTGGGTAGCTTGCTGCGGACAATGGTCTGTTTGAGGTTGTGCGGTTGTTTGAAGGCAAGAAGTGGGGATGTGGGGATGGCCTTGGAGAGATGTTCATCTTCATCAATGACCTATTGAAGGCTCCGGAGGAGATGCCGTAGCTTCTCCGCTCTGGGGAAGTACTGGACGACAAAGGGTACTCTGTCCACTGTGTCCCGTGTTTGTCTTCTGAGGAGGTTGGTGCGGTTTTTCATTGTGGCGCCTTGGAACTGTTGATCAATGAGTCGAGCAAACACACCCGGCCATCCCATCGTATCAGGCAATGGGACCCTGTGCGAGAACCTCTCCGGCTATGTCGAGGGCACCCTGAAACCCATTGTACAAAGAACCCCCAGCTTTTGTCGTGACACTACGGACTTCCTACAGAAACTCGGCACACATGGAGCAGTTGAACCAGGAGCACTCCTCGTCACAATGGATATCTCGGCACTCTACACCAGCATCCCCCACGATGATGGCATTGCTGCAACGGCCTCAGTGCTCAGCGCCGACAACTGCCAGTTTCCAGATGCAATTTTACAACTCATCCACTTCATCCTGAACTACAATATCTTCACCTTCAACAACCAGTTCTTCATCCAGACACACGGAACAGCCATGGGGACCAAATTCACACCTCAATATGCCAATATCTTCATGCACAGGTTCGAACAAGACTTCTTCACCGCATGGGACCTTCAACCGATACTATACACTAGATACATCATAGAACATAGAACAGTACAGCACAGAACAGGCCCTTCGGCCCACGATGTTGTGCCGAGCTTTATCTGAAACCAAGATCAAGCTATCCCACTCCCTATCATCCTGGTGTGCTCCATGTGCCTATCCAATAACCGCTTAAATGTTCCTAAAGTGTCTGACTCCACTATCACTGCAGGCAGTCCATTCCACACCCCAACCACTCTCTGCGTAAAGAACCTACCTCTGATATCCTTCCTATATCTCCCACCACGAACCCTATAGTTATGCCCCCTTGTAATAGCTCCATCCACCCGAGGAAATAGTCTTTGAATGTTCACTCTATCTATCCCCTTCATCATTTTATAAACCTCTATTAAGTCTCCCCTCAGCCTCCTCCGCTCCAGAGAGAACAGCCCTAGCTCCCTCAACCTTTCGATTATATTTTCTTCCTTTGGACACTTGGTGAACAATCACTGAAACAACTATATGATGACATCAACAAGTTCCATCCCACCACCAGACTCACCATGGACTACTCTCCAGAATCGGTTGCATTCTTGGACACACACATCTCCATTAAGGACGGTCACCTCAGCACCTCACTGTACCGCAAGCCCATGGATAACCTCACGATGCTCCACTTCTCCAGCTTCCACCCTAAACTCGTTAAAGAAGCCATCCCCTACGGACAAGCCCTCCGAATACACAGGATCTGCTCGGATGAGGAGGATCGCAACAGACACGTCCAGACGCTGAAAGATGCCCTCATAAGAACAGGATATAGCGCTCGACTCATTGATCAACAGTTCCAACGCGCCACAGCGAAAAACCACACCAACCTCCTCAGAAGACAAACACGGTACACAGTGGACAGAGTACCCTTCGTCGTCCAGTACTTCCCCGGAGCGGAGAAGCTACAGCATCTCCTCCGGAGCCTTCAACATGTCATTGATGAAGACAAACATCTCGCCAAGGCCATCTCCACACCCCCACTTCTTGCCTTCAAATAACCGCACAACCTCAAACAGACCATTGTCCGCAGCAAACTACCCAGCCTTCAGGAGAACAGTGACCATGACACCACACAACCTTGCCACAGCAACCACTGCAAGACGTGCCGGATCATTGACACAGATGCCATCATCTCACATGAGAACACCATCCACCAGGTGCACGGTACATACTCTTGCAACTCGGCCAACGTTGTCTACCTGATACGCTGCAGGAAAGGATGTCCCGAGCATGGTACATTGGGGGAACTATGCAGACGCTGTGACAACGAATGAATGAACACCACTCGACAATCACCAGGCAAGACTGTTCTCTTCCTGTTGGGGAGCACTTCAGCGGTCACGGGCATTCGGCCTCTGATATTCGGGTAAGCGTTCACCAAGACGGCCTTCATGACACACGACAGCGCAGAGTCGCTGAGCAGAAACTGATAGCCAAGTTCCGCACACACGAGGATGGCCTCAATCGGGATATTGGGTTCATGTTACACTATTTGTAACCCCCACAGTTTGCCTGGACCTGCAGAGTTTCACTGGCTGTCTTGTCTGGAGACAATACACATCTTTTTAGCCTGTCTTGATGCTCTCTCCACTCATGTTGTTTGTATCTTAAAGACTTGATTAGCTGTAAGTATTCACATTCCAACCATTATTCATGTAAATTGAGTCTGTGTCTTTATATGCCCTGTTTGTGAACAGAATTCCCACTCACCTGAAGAAGGGGCTTGGAGCTCCGAAATCTTGTGTGGCTTTTGCTACCAAATAAACCTGTTGGACTTTAACCTGGTGTTGTTAAACTTCTTACTGTGTTTACCCCAGTCCAACGCCGGCATCTCCACATCAGGCCAATATAGGAGCAGAATTAGGCCATTTGGCCCATCGGGTCTGCTGTACCACTGAGTCATGGCTAATCTGTTTCTTATCCCCAATCTCCTGTCTTTTCCCCATGACCTTTGATCCCCTTACCAGTCAAGTACCGATCTATCTCTGTCTTAAAGACACTCAGTGACTTGGCCTCCACAGCCTTCTGAGGCAATGAATTCCACAGATTCACCACACTCTGGCTGAGTGACTGAGTCACCCGAAAAAGCATCAGCATTTCCTTTATTACAACAGAGCATGTAACGGTTATTTCTTTAAAACAATGATTGTGCAGAATGCTCAGAATGAATCGCATGTTCGTAAAACCATACGTTGTGACATTGAACACAACCGTGGTTTATCAAAAAACACAGTCCCCTGTGTAACACATTGTTCAGTCCATACAGTCCTGTGTGTAACACACTGTTCAGTCCATACAGTCCCCTGTGTAACACTGTTCAGTCTATATAGTCCCCTGTGTAACACACTGTTCAGTCTATATAGTCCCCTGTGTAACACACTGTTCAGACTATACAGTCCCCTGTGTAACACACTCTTCAGTCTATACAGTCCCCTGTGTAACACACTCTTCAGTCTATACAGTCCCCTGTGTAACACACTCTTCAGCCTATACAGTCCCCTGTGTAACACACTGTTCAGTCCATACAGTCCCGTGTAACACACTGTTCAGTCTATACAGCCCCCTGTGTAACACACACTTCAGTCTACACAGTCCCCTGTGTAACACACTCTTCAGCCTATACAGCCCCCTGTGTAACACACTATTCAGTCCCTACAGTGCTTTGTGTAACACACTGTTCAGTCCATACAGTCCTCTGTGTAACACACTGTTCAGTCCATACAACCCCCTGTGTAACACACTGTTCAGTCTATACAGTCCCCTGTGTAACACACTGCTCAACCTATACTGCATCTATGTAATGAACTGTTCAATCGATGTATGGTTTTCCTCTTAATTATTATTTTATCCTCAAGTTTATTGGCTGCCTCCAAAATGTTACAGTAATGAATGCTATACATCTGTTCTGTACTCTGTGCTGTTTCATCCACTTCCACCAGTCCATGGACCTCGCTGCTTGGATGTCACCCTGAGTATTGAACCTATATTTGAACTTAGCAGTAGCTTTTCCTGCACATTCCACCATTGCAACATAGCTCCATTCAATAGGGCCCGTGGGGATATGTGTGACTCACCCCAGACAATTGAGTTGTGGATGTGATACTGCTGCATTGTGTGTCATGATCATGCACATTACCACTGCCCAGTTCTTGATATGTCAGATCCTATTCCTCAGAGCCTTCATCAGAAAACACATGGGCATTTGAAATGTGAGGTGTTGAGAGATTGCGATTTTGTAATTAATTCCATTTAGGAAGTGAACTTTAGCAGTTTGATTCCTATGTTTGATAAGTACAGTCTTACTATCAGAACCTATATTCATGCCTTTCTAATCTGTACAACCCTCTGTTTGGTCGTATACTAAATCGCCCTGAATTTGTCTCAGGTGGTTTTATGTGAGGCTTCTGTGTTAGTCCCAACTTTCTCTGAGACCTCAGCTCAAATAATATGTTCCTCACCCTAAAGCATTCATATGCACAGAAAAAAAAGAATTCATTATAGCATCTCTAGAACAGGAGCAATATTGCACAGAAAATAAGGCAATTTGAGCTTCTGATAGAGACTGTACCCTCCAAACTCCGGGAGCAAATTCTTTTCTTGAACAATCCATGCAGGGCTACTGTCAACTTGTCGTGTGCTGCACTTACGCAGCATCTCATCAATCACTCTATGATTCCTATCACAGAATCCATTGTTGAAAGGACATTCAGCTGCGATGCTCATGACCTTGTTTTGTACAGGGTGGCACAGTGGTTAGCACTGCTGCCTCGCAGCTCCAGGGACCCGGGTTCGATTCCTGGCTTGGGTCACTCTGTGTGGAGTCTACGTGTTCTCCCCGTGTCTGTGTGGGTTTCCTTTGGGTGCTCCGGTTTCCTCCCACAGTCCAAAAGACATGTTGGTTAGGTGCATTGGCCATGCTGAATTCTCCCTCGATGTTATCCGAACAGGCACCGGAGTGTGGCAACTAGGGGATTTTCACAGTAACTTCATTGCAGTGTTTTGATTTGATTTATTATGTCACATGTATTAGCATACAGTGGAAAGTATTGTTTCTTGCGCGCGATACAAATAGAGCATACCGTTCATAGAGAAGGAAATGAGAGAGTGCAGAATGCAGTGTTACAGTGATGTAGAGAAAGGGTGTAGAGAAAGTCAACTTAATGCAAGGTAGGTCCATTCAAAAGTCTGACAGCAACAGGGAAGAAGCTGTTCTTGAATCGGTTGGTACGTGACCTCAGACTTTTGTATCTTTTTCCCGACAGAAGAAGGTGGAAGAGAGAATGTCCAGGGTGCGTAGGGTCCTTAATTATGCTGGCTGCTTTACCGAGGTAGCAGGAAGTGTAGACAGAGTCAATGGATGGGAGGCTGGTTTGCGTGATGGACTGGGCTACATTGACGACCTTTTGTAGTTTCTTGCGGCCTTGGACAGAGCAGGAGCTGTGATACAACCAGAAAGAATGCTTTCTATGGTGCATCTGTAAAAGTTGGTGAGTGTCGTAGCTGCCATGCCAAATTTCCTTAGTCTTCTGAGAAAGTAGAGATGTTGGTGGGCTTTCTTAACTACAGTGTTGGCATGGGGGGACCAGGATAGGTTGTTGATGATCTGGACACTTAAAAACCTGAAGCTCTCAACACTTTCCACTTTGTCCCCATTGATGTAGACAGGGGCATGTTCTCCTTTACGCTTCCTGAAGTCGATGACAATCTCCTTAGTTTTGTTGACATTGAGGGAGAGATTATTGTTGTCGCACCAGTTCACCAGATTCTCTATCTCATTCCTGTACTTTGTCTCGTCATTGTTTGAGATCCGACCCACTACTCGTCAGCAAGCTTGAAAATTGAATTGGAGGGAAATTTGGCCACACAGTCTTAGGTGTATAAGAAGTATAGTAGGGGGCTGAGAACACAGCCTTGTGGGGCACTGGTGTTGAGGATGATTGTGGAGGAGGTGTTGTTGCCTATTCTTACTGATTGTGGTCTGTGAGTTAGGAAGTTCAGGATCCAGTCGCAGAGGGAGGAGCCCAGGCCCAGGCCACGGAGTTTGGAGATGAGTTTCGTAGGAATAATGGTGTTGAAGGCTTAGCTGTAGTCAATAAATAGGAGTCTGACATAGGGGTCCTTGTTATCTAGGTGTTCTGGGGTTGAGTGCAGGGCCAGGGAGATGACGTCTACTATGGACCTGTTGCGATGGTAGGCAAACTGTAGTGGAACCAGGCAGTCCGGGAGGCTGGAATTGATTCGTGCCATGACTAGCCTTTCGAAGCACTTCATAATGATGGATGTCAATGTAAGCTTACTTGTGACACCAATAAATAGATTCAACATTTCCCTGAACTCATCATTGTCACATTCCCCTCCGTTTATCAATCAGAAACATGGCAGGTTCCCCAAGGCTGGCCTTTATCCATTTCCCAAGGATGTTCTCTGTAGTCAGTCTTTTGTCCCTTCAGTGTGTTATGGTAGAAAAGGTAAATCTGGCCTCCAAGTTGATAAAGTGTAAGATAAAAATATTTCTGTCTTTGTCCCTTATCATTAAATCCATGACGATTACTGTGTGACAGTCACATACCAAAGGAAGGCTTGTCATAGGACCTAGCCAGATCCTTCAATACTTTTACAAACATATCATAATCAAGGAACCCACGCACTCTGGACATATTCTCTTCCACCCTCTTCCGTCGGGAAAAAGATGCAAAAAATCTGAGGACACATGCCAACTGACTCAAGAACTGCTTCTTCCCTGATGCCATCAGACTTTTGAATGGACCTATCTTGGACTCGGGTCCAATTCCCGGTTTGGGTCTCTGTGTGGTGTTTGCACATTCTTTCCATGTCTGTTGGGTTTCCTCTGTGTGCTCCAGTTTTTTCCTGGAGTCCAAAAATGTGCGGGTTAGGTAGATTGGCCATGCTAACTTGCCCCTTAGTGTCAGGAGGACTAGCTGGGGTAAATGCATGAGGTTATGGGGATAGGGCGTGGGTGGGATTGTGGTCGGCGCAGACTCAATGGGCTGAATGGCCTCTTTCTGCACTGTAGGATTCTATGTCAGCACATTCTGGTAGAGCAATTCTATGTATTAATTTGATCTTTCTCTACACCCTAGCTATGATTGTAACACTGCATTCTGCACTCTCTCCATTCCTTCTCTATGTACAGTATGTTTTGTCTGTTCAGCGTGCAAGAAACAGTACTTTTCACTGTGTATCAATGCATGTGACAAAAATAAATCAAATCAAAAAATTAAAAGTCTGTTCTCATGAATCTCTGCTATTTGCCTCATTTACTTTACATCAACAGCTTTTGGAAAGATTTTTAAACTTTGACAAGTAGATTGAGTAAATTGTCTATTTAAGACACTATTTTTTAGTCTCTCTCTGAACCTTATCACCTGATGCCATTAATACTTGTCTAACACTCTGGTGAGAAGGGTTTTAATGATGGAGGAAAAGAATCTTGGAATTATACACAGAAATATTGAACTTTAAAAAAGTCCCGAGTTTTATATTTTAAAATGAGCGTGGACTCGAAAGGTGGCCGAGAATGTATCGTTAAACACAGATAGAAATGGCTGCAGATGTTTTTTCGAAAGAACAATAGATCCCTTCCCTGTCATTGCAGACAAGATGTGGAGATGCCGGTGTTGGACTGGGGTAAGCACAGTAAGAAGTCTCACAACACTAGGTTAAAATCCAACAGGTTTATTTGGAAGCACAAGCCACAAGCTTTCGGAATGCTACAAAAGCTTGTGGCTTGTGCTACCAAATAAACCTGTTGGACTTTAACCTGGTGTTGTGAGACTTCTTACATTGCAAACAAGGTCATTGTGAAAGAATCCAAAGACTGGTAAAGACAAAGGAACATAATGACCATCTCATCCAATATAATTGTTTACACTGACGAGTGGACGCCAGTCCGAATACACAAATATGGGGGTCAATGAACCCCATTTGGAATTTGACTAAGGACTGGATGAGACCACCTCAGTAACGAGGAACCTTTTCCATTTTCACAATTAAGAACTTGGCTAGGTATCTTCACGTGAGTTAATTTATTAATCAGACTTGGAGTTTTGGATTTCTACATTGTGTGTCGGAATGCTGCCTACATTGTTGCCTGACCCCTTGCGATATTATAAGGTGCAGACAGACACATGGAAATATGTTGCTGTGGCTGTAACAAAGAGCTGACTCAATGAAGGGCAGGACTGGGTATTACATATTCCTGGAAACAAGGTGTTCAGGAATGATAGCGAAGGAGAGGACAATCACGACAAGCTTAACGAGCTGCCTTCACTGAGTAACCATTCTATGATTCTACGTTTCAAAAATACTTACTGCTGTAAAATATGTTGGGACATCCATGGGCCATAGAATGCACTCCACAAATGTTGATCTTTCTTTCTGTATAGTTTCAGGAATGAATTTTTCATTATCTGATATTATGTTGGGTGTAATGCAGAGTTCAGACATGTACGACTCACTCCATTTACTGGAGAATACATAGAATCATAACTTACCTACAGTGCAGAAGGAGGCCATTTGGCCCATTAAGTCTGCACTGGCAACAATCCCACCCAGGCCCTATCCCCATAACTCCATGCATTTACCCTAGCCAGCCCCCCTGACACTAAGGGACAATATAGCATGGCCAATCCACCTAACCCAGTACCCGCACATCTTTGGAGTGTGAGAGGAAACCGGAGCACGCAGACACGGGGAGAATGCGCAGACTCAAGGCCGGAATTGAATCCAGGTCCCTGGCACTGTGAGGCAGCAGTGCTAACCACTGTACCACTGTGCTTATCAATAGAGCAGAAAAACAAGGAAATCAGGTTAAAGTTGTAAAAATCATTGGAGTATTTTGCCCAATTGTGGGCACCACACTTTAAGAAGGATGTGAAGGCCTACAGGAAAGTACAGAAAAGGTTCATGATAACGATTCCAGGGTTGAGGAATTGATTGGAGAAATTGAGAATGTTTTCTGTGGAGAAGGTTAAGAGGAGATTTGATAGAGGTATTTGGAATCCTGAGGGATCTGGACCGAGGAGGTAAGGAGGAACTCTTCCCATTCGCGAAAGGATCGAGAATGAGAAGGCCCAGATTTAAAGTAATTGGTAAAAGAAGCAATGTGGAAATGGGGAAAATGGTTAGTGTGGGAAAAGGACACCCTGAGAGCAAAGTGGAAGCAGATTCAAACAAGGTCTTCAAGTGGCAACTCAGGGGGAAAAGGAAGAATGTGCAGGAGTATGGTGGAATGTGGGGGTGCATTGCTTCGACAGAGAGCCTGAGTGGCCTCCTTCTGTGCTGTAAGGATCCTATGATTCAATGGTAAGCTATCCTAACATCTCCTTATATAGCTTGGTGTAACATTTTGTGATGCTGCTCTGAAGTGTCTTGGATCATTTTATGTTTATTTAAAGAGGGCGCTATCTGTATACAATACTTGATAGTGTTTCTATCACCAAAGTTTACTGATGTATTTTACCACCATCTAGTGGCCTCTAACTTTATAACATCCCTGTTAGATTAACAGGTCATCGATGTATCTAGTGTATAGCATCGGTTGAAGGTCCCGTGCGGTGAAGAAGTCTTGTTCGAACCTGTGCATGAAGATGTTGGCATATTGAGGTGCGAATTTGGTCCCCATGGCTGTTCCGTGTGTCTGGATGAAGAACTGGTTGTTGAAGGTGAAGATATTGTGGTCCAGGATGAAGCGGATGAGATGTAAAATTGCATCTGGAAACTGGCAGTTGTTGGCGCTGAGCACTGAGGCCGTTGCAGCAATGCCATCGTCATGGGGGATGCTGGTGTAGAGTGCCGAGACATCCATTGTGACGAGGAGCGCTCCTGGTTCAACTGCTCCATGTGTGCTGAGTTTCTGTAGGAAGTCCGTCGTGTCGCGACAAAAGCTGGGGGTTCTTTGTACAATGGGTTTCAGGATGCCCTCGACATAGCCGGAGAGGTTCTCGCACAGGGTCCCATTGCCCGATACGATGGGACAGCCGGGTGTGTTTGCCTTGTGTATCTTCGGGAGGCAGTAGAGATCTCCAACGCGGGGAGTACGTGGGATGAAAGCACGGAGGGTGTTCTGAAGGTCCGGATCAAAGGTCTTGATCAGAGTGTTGAGTTGACGGGTATGTTCTTTGGTCGGATCTGCAGGTAACTGTCTAGTGTTCCTCGTTGTTTAGTTGTCGGTACACTTCTTTGCAGTAATCCGTTCTGTTCAGTATGACGATGGCCCCTCCTTTGTCTGCTGGTTTGATGACAATGTTGTGGTTGGTCTTGAGAGCGTGGATGGCGTTGCGTTGTGCTTGGGTGATGTTCGGGGCTGTCTTGTGAGTGCGGCTGATGAATTTGGTGTTGACGCACCTCCTGACTGCTTGGGCATACATGTCAAGTCGAGGGCAGCGGCCTTCCGGAGGAGTCCAATTCGACTCTTTCCTCTTCCGATGCACTGCGGATCTCTCTGTCGGCTGTTCCGGTTCATTGGCTGTCTCATTGTGTTCGCTGTTGGCCTCTTGGGGTTTGTGGAAGAACTCCCTCAGCCTCATTCGCCTGATGAATTCCTCTGTGTCTGCTGCGAGACTGATGGGGTCTATTTTGGTGGTGGGGCAAAAATTAAGCCCTCGGCTGAGAACTTCGATTTCATCTGGTTGAAGTGTGTAGTCGGACAAGTTGACAATGGACTTCCCTGCAGTGGTACTGTTTTCTACTGTGGTACCGGGGGGGGAGAGGCTTTGTTGCTGCTGGTGGTGATGCCGAGTTTCTCAAGTTTCCTGTTCTTGGTGTGCATGTAGATGGCGTAGTTCCTTTGTCTCGTCTGCTTGGCAGAGTTTCGCAGCTGGTCTGCATCCTGAGTGCAAGTTGAGAATATGGACTCGATCTTGGTTTCCAGGCTGCGGCGTTTGCTGTACAGTTGGTGTATGAGGTATTTGAGGAGGGTGAGGGAGGTGTGACGGCAAAGTCTCTCAGCGTAGTCTGTGTTGTAGGTTGACCTGAGTGGGTTCGTGATCCGTAGTCCTTTCGGTATCTTGTCTGCTTTCTTGCATCTTTGTAGAAACTTGATGTCTGTGTCGATATGCGCGATCTTCTTGGAGATCCTCTCCACTTGGAGCCGGCAGTTTGCGGTTTCGATGGTAGTCATGATGTGGAGATGCCGGCCCAGTCCAACGCCGGCATCTCCACATCAAGATTAACAGGTGGCAGAGTTCTTAGAATCATAGAATCCTATAGTGCAAAAGGAGGCCATTCAGCCCATCGAGTCTGCACCAACCACAATCCCACCCAGGCCCTATCCCCATAACCTCATGAATTTACCCTGCTACTCCCCCTGATTCTAAGGGAGAATTTAGCATGGCCAATCCACCTAACCCACACATCTTTGGACTGTGGGTGGAAATCAGAGCACCCGGAGGAAACCCACGCAGACATGGGGAGAATGTGCAAACTCCACATAGACAGTGACCCGAGGCCAGAATTGAACCCGGGTCCCTGGTGCTGTGAGGCAGCAGTGCTAACCACTGTGCTACCTTGCTCCAGTTGTATAGCTGCGATGTGTCTGTGCTGAAAATCTCCTTGGGTTCGAGCTAACCTTTTGCCAGTTAAAAGAAGACATTGTGATGAGGAGGCTATTGAATAATGAATAAATCAGGCTGTGGTGAGGGGGTCTGATGCTCAATACTGCTGACACTGTGGGCAGAATTTAATAAGGAGAGCATGGCTCCCAACAGTGGGACAGGAAGTGGGCACCATGCCCACTTGGACATCAGAGCATCCAATCACAATGAAAATTGTTAATGTGTGCGGTGGGCATCACGCGGGCAGCAAACTTGCCACTGGATGAATTAATTCATTGAACCAGGGGGCTTGGGAGCAGAAGACCTTCAGACATGGCTGGATACTAGGAAGGAAAGTTCATGACAACCAACAGAGTGGGAATGTCTGCAAACATGAATCTGCAGTTTCCTGATGGGCTGAGCTGTTCCCTAATATCTTTCTTGTTGTTCTTCACTGAAGGCCTCCGCCACAGGCTGAGAAGGGAAAGGTCAATAGTGCCAACCAGCAACTCTGCCACTGAAGGTGAAGAACAGACAGAGAATGCAATGTCATCTGCTTCTCCCTCATATACAGTTCTGCCACATCCGACAGTGGATGGTGGTGGACAATTAGGCAACTCACTGGAGGAGGGGGCAAAAGATAAGGCTGAAGCATTCACAGCAATCTTCAGCGAGAAGGGCGGCACGGTGGCACAATGGTTAGCACTGCTGCCTCACAATGCCAGCGACCTGGGTTCAATTCTGGCCACGGGTCACTCTCTGTGTGGAGTTTGCACATTCTCCCTGTGTCTACATGGGTTTCCTCCAGGTGCTCCGGTTTCCTCCCACAGTCCAAAGATGTGCAAGATAGGTGGATTGGCCATGCTAAATTGACCCTAGTGTCAGGGGAATTAGCAAAATAATATGTGCGGTTACGGGAATAGGGCCTGGGTGGGATTGTGGTCGGTGCAGACTCGATGGGCCGAATGGCCTCCTTCTGCACTGGAGAGATTCTATGAGAAGTGCCGAGTGGATGATTCATCTCGGCCTCCTCCAGTGGTCCCCAGCATCACAGAAACCAATCTCCAGCCACTTCGATTCACTCCTAATGATAACAGGAAATGGTTGGAGGCCCTGGATACTGCAAAGTCAATGGCCCTGACAGCATGGACGGCACGGTGGTACAGTGGTCAGCACTGTTGCCTCACAGCGCCAGGGACATGGGTTCGAATCCCAACTTGGGTCACTGTCTGTGTAGAGTCTGCACATTCCCCCCGTGTCTGCATGGATTTCCAGTTTTCTCCCACAGTCCAAAAGATGTGCTGGTTAGGTGCATTGGCCATGCTAAATTCCCCTTCAGTGTTACCCAAATAGGCACCAGAGTGTGGCGACTAGGGGATTTTCACAGTAACTTCATTGCAGTGTTAATGTAAGCCTACTTGTGACACTAATAAATAAACTTTGAACATTCTTGTGCTCTAGAGCTTTCTGCTCCCCTAGCAAAACTCTTCCAGTACAGTTACAACACTGGCATCTACCCGGCAATGTGGAAAATTGCCCAGGTATGTCCTGTACACAAAAAACAGGACAATCCAACCTGACCAATTACCACCCCAACAATCTACTCTCAATCATTAGCAAAGTGATGGGATTATCAATGCTATCAAGCAGCACTTGCTAAACAATAACCTGTTCACTGGCGCTCAGTTTGGGTTCCGCCAGGGTCACTCAACTCCTAATCTCATTACAGCCTTGGTTCAAACATGGACAAAAGAGCTGAATTCCAGAGGAGAGGTAAGAGTAACTGCCCTTGAATCAATGCAGTATTTAACCGAGTGTGACATCAAGGGGCCCAAGCAAAACTGGAGTCTTTGGGAATTGGGGGGGAAACTCTCGGCTGGTTGGAGTCAAAACTGGCACAAAGGAAGTTGGCTGTGGTAGGTGGAGATTAATTACGTCAATTCCAGGGCATCACTGCAGGAGTTCCTCAGGGTAGTGTCCCAGGCTCAACCACCTTCAGCATCTTCATCAATGACTTCCTTCCATCATAAGGTCAGAACTGGGAATATTTGCTGATAACTGCACAATGTTCAGCAACATTCACAGCTCCTCAGATACTGAAGCAGTCCACATCCAAATGCAACAAGATCTGGACATTATCCAAGCTTGTGCTGACAAGTGGCAAGTAACAGTTGTGCCATACAAGTGCCAGGCAATACCATCTCCAACAAGAGAGAATCTAACCATCATCCCTTGACATTCAATGGCACTACCATCACTAAATCCCCCACTATCAACATCCTGCGAATTACCATTGACCAGAAACTCAACTGGACTAGCCAAATAAATGCTCTTGTCTGGATAGTGCAGCTCCAACACCACTCAAGAAGTTGATACCATTCAGGACAAAGCAGCCCACTTAATTGGCATTCCTTCCATAAACATTCACTCCTTCCACCACCAATGCTCAGTAGCAGCAGTGTGCACCAGCTACATTATGCACTATAGGAACTCACCAAGGCTCCTTCAACAGCATCTTCCAAACCCACGACGACTACTATCTGGAAGGGCAAAGGCAGCAGCCACATAGGAAGACCACCACCTGCAAGTTCCCCTTCAAACCACTCAGCATCCTGACTTGGAAATATATCACCATTACTTCAGTGTCGCTGGGTCAAAACCCTGGAACTTCCTTCCTAACAACATTGTGGATGTAGCTACACCTCAGGGACTGCAGTGGTTCAAAAGGTTGCCTGCCACCACCTTCTCAAGGTTAATTAGGGATGGGCAATAAATGCTGGCCTCCCTAGTGAAGTCCACATTCATTGAATGAATAAAAAAATCTTCCACCAGCACAGTTACACTCCCACAGCTTTCTGAGGGCTTGTGTGGTGAACTAGGGACACATGCTGGTGATCAGATTACTGACATGTGCTGGAGAGGTGATGGCCTAGTGGTATTATCGCTACCCTATTACAGAAACTCTGCTAACATTCTGGGGACCTGAGTTCAAATCCCACAATGGCAGATGGTAGAATTTAAATTCAATAAAAAAAATCTGGAATTAAGAATCCATGAAACTGACTGGAAGGGTTTCGAGAGATATGTAATGAGAAAAAGATTGACAAAAACAAATGTAGGTCCCTTACAGTCAGAAACAGGAGAATTAATAATGAGGAATAAAGATCATGGCTGAGGAATTAAATTTGTACTTTGCTTCACAAAGGAAGACATGAATATTGTGCTGGAAGTGCTAAGAGAAAATGTTTTAGTGAGGAGCTGAAGGAAATCAGCACTGGTAGAGAAATGGTTTTGGGGAAATTGATGGGATTGAAGGTGGATAATCGTTCCTTGACACCAGTTCTTCCTCTACCCACTATATCGTCAGGGTGACTGCGATGACCTCTTCCAGAATGCTCCTCTGTGAGGTCTCTCTGCCGCCTCTTGAGATGGAAGGCCAGGCAAGAGAGGAACATCTGGATTTCCATGTAAGTTAACAAGAGCAAAGTAACAATCTGAGTCGGATGTTCAGGCCCACGCATAGTTTCTTTGAGTGATCAAATGACTACAGACGAAGGCTTGCCCACATTTAGAGATTTAAGGTGGGACCTATAAAGAGTAACCAGAGTATTTATTGAAATTGTACGTACTAGTGGAGCAGGCAATTCCTTCTAGTAAAGTATGAGCACATACACTCTCCAATAATTTCACCAAAAATGAAATATTTGGATGCTGTGTGAGAAAACTAGTTGGAACCACAGGAAGTTTAAGAATATACAACAAACTAAAGAGTTGTGTCTTTCTTTATTTTTAAAAAATATTTGTGTCTTCTGCTTTTAAAAAAAATCTTGCTTGGGATGTGGGCATCATTGGCTAGGCCAACAATCATTTCCCATTCATAATTGTCCTTGAAAAGGTGATAGTGAGCTTCCTTCTTGAACTGCTACAGTCCCTGAAGTATAGGTACATCCACAGTGCAGTTAGGGAGGGAGCTCCAGGATTTTGACCCAGTGACAGCAAAGGAACAGCAATATATTTCCAAGTCAGGATAGTGAAGGGGAACTTGCAGGTGGTGGTGTTCTCATGTATCTGCTGCCCTTGTCCTTCTAGATGGCAGAGGTTGTGGGTTTGGAAGGTGCTGTCTAAGGAACCTTGGCAGATTCCTGCAGAGCATCTTGTAGATGATACACACTGCTGCCCCTATTCGTTGGTGGTGGAGGAAGTGAATGTTTGTGGATGGCATGCCAATCGGGCTGCTTTGTCCTGGATGATGTTGAGTTTCTTGAGTGTTGTTTGGAGCTGCACTCACCCTGCAAAGGAAGAGTATTCCCTCACACTCCTGATTTGTGCCTTGTAGATGGTGGACAGGCAGCAATGTAATAGCACCACTCTTGTTCCATAATTCTAACCAAATAGAATCCTTTCATCTTATATTATCCCTTTCTAGTGCTATTATACAGTATACTTGATCAACACTGCCAACATTTTTCCCTTTTTGTTCCATCCTGATCATTCCTGGTTGCACTGTAGCCAGGAATGTTGGTCTGGATTTTATAGGACCTATACACCAGCCAGGAAACCGGCAGTAGCCCTGTCTCCAGACTTGGAAGCTGCAGCTCGATTTTATCTCTCTCTAAGGTAGGAGTTGTTGTCCCAGCCAGTAATTTTCAATCCCAGCTGTTGGAAGCGGCTGCCTCCAGGGCTAATCAGGCAGGGCCTAGTGAGGGGTGTAGGGAGCAGTCAGGGAAGGGGTTCTTCCAGGAGGGGCAGCACTTGCTGCTGGGGTCCCCCTAACGGCCACAATGTGCCCAAGTAGGAAGGCCACCCACCCTGCTAGCTTTCACTGGGTGATCTCCCCACATGGCAGGGGTCACCTACTGGTGACAGGAATGCAACAGGCAGAAAACTCACTCCCATCCCACCCAACTTTGCGCAGCAATGCTTTCCACTTCCCAGCCTCCCTGGGGGAGAGGTGATCTGGGGGAGGGGGTGTAAAATCCCCACCTTTAAGTTCCCAATCCATCCCTTGTTTGAACCATACTTCCATTATTGCCACTATATAATACTCCAAGTGGCTACTTGTTTCTGCATCTCACCAACCTTATTTACCACTTAGCTCAGTTGGCTGGATGGCTGGTGACACTAAGCAGTGACACTAGAAGTGACACTAACAGTGCGGTTCAATTCTCGTACTGGTCGTGGTTATTCATGAAGGCCCCACTTTCTCAAACTTGCCCCTTACCTGAGGTGTGGTGACCCTCAGGTTAAATTCCCACCAGTCAGCTCTCTCCCTCAAAGATGAGAGCAACCTATGGTCATTTGGGACCATAGCGACTTTATCTTTCACCTTTACCGCTCTCTGCATTTATCCACATGCACTTTGAACCCATCTTAGTCTACCTCTCATTTCCATACTGTTCTCTTTGTGAACTACACTTCATTCTAATGCTCTCCTCCCTCCCAATCCTCTGTGAATGCTGTTTCTCCTCTCTAACGTTTCATTCCAGCTTCTCTCACCCTGCTATATTCTGCAAAATTTCACTCACACCCCTTCTCGTGTATTACCTATAAAGACATTTAGCTTCCACATGATGTGATTGTCCATCTCCCTCTGCAGAGAGTCTGCCTCATCACGCCATAGAATCTAGAATCCCTACAGTGCAGAAGGAGGCCATTCAGCCCATCAAGCCTTCACCAACAACAGTCCTACCCTATCCCTGTAACCCCACATATTTACCCTGCTAATCCCCCCGAAACTAGGGTCAAATTAGCATGACCAATCGACCTAACCTGCATGTCTGTCAGACTGTGGGAGGAAACCGGAGCACCCGGAGGAAACCCACGCAGACACAGGGAGAATGTGCAGACTCCACACAGACAGTGACCCAAGCCAGGAATTGAACCCAGGTCCCTGGCGCTGTGAGGCAGCAGTGCTAACCACTGTGTCACCGTGCCGCCCATACCACTAGCTGGTAATGTTATCCAGAATCTCTCAATTCTCCGGGTGAAAAACAAAATCACCTGATATCCTGTTTATTTTGTGAAGCTTAAACTCCTGTCTCCTCTTCATCCCCTTTCTGTTAAACTGACACAGTCTATAAATGCAGACTCTACCCGGCCCTGTCATTATTTTACAGGCCTCCATCAGGTCACCTCAAAGTCTACACTGCTCTAGGATAGGCCGAACTCTCTGAGCTCATTGGAGGAACAGTGACTCTTCAAGCTGGGAGTCATACTTGTAAGGGCAGATTTTCCTACTCCGTCCACCACGGGAATGGTAACAGGCAAGGGGCGGACCATGGAAAGGTCCATTGACCTCGGGCAGGATTTTCCGTTTTGGGGGCGAGCACGGCCGGAAAATCCCGCCCGTTGTGTTCCTGTGGACCTTATCCCAACTCCATTATTTCACTCACTGTGTGAGGGGGCCTAATCCAGGCACAATATTCTAGAGATGGTCTGAGTAGTGTCAAAATTTGATTTATACTGCCTGGCACCATTGACCATGACCCGGTCGGTACCTTATTGGCTTTTCCTATAATTTTTCCACATCAGTCATGAACTTTCAGGGACTTGTGCACAATAACACTCAAATCTTTCACTCTCTCAAACTCCTGCAGGATTGTTCACTCAACAGAATACATGTATCCTGTGTTGGCCTGACCAAACATGTATGCCACATATATTTTACTAAAAATGCCATTTGCCAAGGTGTTCCCCCCACCCACCCCCCCCCACCCCGCCCCCGCACCCCCACTCCAGTCCTCCCATTGCACAGCTAAATCTATCTGAAATTGATTGCACTCCATTCTTGTTTAATGCCTGGCACAGATGTTAGTGTCATCTTCACCCGTACTTACCATGCTCCCAACATTGTTGTCCAGGTCATTGATCAACGTAAGTTTAAGTTTATTTATCAGTGTCACAAGTAGGCTTACATTAACACTGCAATGAAGCTATTGTGAAAATCCCCCTAGTCGCCACACTCCAGTGCCTGTTCGGGTACATTAAGAGAGAATTTAGATGTCTTTGGGACTGTGGGAGGAAACTGGAGCACCCACAGGAAACCCAAGCAGAAACGGGGAGATTGTGCAAACTCCACACAGACAGTGACCCAAGCCGGAAATCAAACCGTGGTCCCTGGCACTGTGAGGCAGCAGTGCTAACCACAGTGCCATCATGCCGCCCGTAGCAACCCAGAACTGATTCCTGGAGACACCACCAGTACCAAGCTGGATCACATCTGCTACACTAGAATTTTTTTCCCACGAGAATATTTTTCCAATTCCTAATCCAGGATCATAAATTTCTACTGCTGCCACAGCTTCCATCTTACAAAATAACCTAATGTAAGGTACATTGTCGAATAATTTCTGAAACCCGAGTCGACAGTGTGTACCAGATTTCTTTCATTCACTGCCCTAGTGACTTCCCTAAAAAAAACTCTTAGCAAATCTGTTGGATATTACCAAAACTTGTTTTTTGGAAACCATTTTCTAATGCCCTCTCCATGTCCCAGTGATCATGACCTACAAACTGAACGGGTTGGACTTGGGCAGGACCGGGGCTGATGTCCGAGGGGGTGTATTTGCCAGAGTGGTTGGGGAGGGTTTAAACTAAAGTGGCGGGGGGGAGGTTGGAATCTATGCAAGGAGTCAGAGAAGGAGGAACAAGAATAAGAACAAAAGAGGGGAATAAGAAAAGGGAGAGGCAGAGAAATCAAGGGCCAGAATCAAACGGGGACACAGTGAAAAATAATGGGAATGGGACAAGGAATGTTAAAAAGACAAGCCTCAAGGCTTTGTGCCTTAATATGCAGAGTACAAGTGGACGAATTAACCACACAAATAGATGTAAATAGGTATGATATAGTTAGGATTACGAAGACATCGCTAAGGGTGACCAGGGATGGGAACTGAACATTCAGGGGTATTTAGGAAGGACAGACAAAAAGGTGAAGTTGGTGGGGTTACATTGCTGGTTAAAGGGGAAATTAATGCAATAGTGAAGGGACGTATTGGCTCTGATGATGTGGAATCTGTATGGTACAGAGCTGAGAAGCATCAAGGGGCAAAAAACATTAGTGCGGGTTGTATATAGATCCCAAACTGTAGTGGTTATGTTGGGGATGACATAAACAGGAAATTAGAGATGCATGTGATAAAAGAACATCTGTGATTTTGGTTTAATTTAATCTGCATAGAGATTGGGCCAATCAAATTAGTAACAATACCGTAGAGAAGAAATTCCTGGACTATGTACAGAATGTTTTCGGCACCAATACAGTGAGGAACCAAATAGACAACAGGCCATCTTAGACTGAGACTTAAAATGAGAAAGGAATAATTGGTAATTGGTTGTAGGAGGGCTGAGTTAGATGATCAGCCATGATCATAATGAATGGCAGAGCATGCTCGGAGGGCCGAATGGCCTACTGAATGGTCCTATTTTCTGTGTTAAAGGACTTATGATCAATTCTGGAATCTTTTCCCAAACATGAAATTCAGGCATCTAGGCTTACAGTTTCCTGCCTCTGTTCTGTCTCCCTTCTTGAAACTAAAACCTACATGAGCTAGTTTCCGGTTTAGAGGAGCATTGCTGACTGAATTGAACTATCAGAAAAAGGATATGCGCTCAAAATGCTTTCCCACCACCACCACCATCAGATGGACAGTATCTGGACTCTGGACTGATTTCAACTTTGAGCTTCCCATTCTGATCCAAAATGACATAATCAGTTTTGATGATGTTGACAGACGGACAGATATTTATCAGGGGTTTTCGGGATAACTCCCCTGCTCTTATTCCAAATGGTGTCAGGGGATGTTTGGCAGGAGGGGCCTCTGTTTAATGTCTCATCTGAAAGACAGCAACTCGGCATTGCAGCATTCTCTCTGTACTGCACTGGAGCATCATCCTTGACTTCTGTGCTTGAGACGTGGAGGAGAATTGAACCCAGAACCTGTGATTCAAGGGTGAGCAGACAACTAACTGAGCTGCAGCTGAGAACCCGCAACTCAGTCTGACCCTGAGCTACAATGTTGATTAGCCATCTAATACTTAATGATCTTTCTACTTCTGACAGAGCTAAAACAAAGTTACTATTCTCCAATTAGAAGTCCTTTTGTGGATATTCATAGCTAATCATATGCCTATTTTTGTCTTCCTTAATTGTATAATACTTTCCCCTGTTCTCTTATGAGTTAAATACCACAAGTGTGTAGAATACCTTCTGTTTCAATTCAATTTCCTTCTGTACATTCCTCACTTTGTATTATCAGCCGCCTTTTTAACCAAACATGGCTTCATAAGTATGGAAATTGCTTTAAATAGAATCCATTTGTCCTCTGTACTTGATTGCCTAGCTAATGAGGTTATCCAGTCAACATTTTCTAGATTTTCAGTTATTTTTATAAATTCAAACCCCTTCAAGATCTGGAACCAACATTTGCTTGGCTGCAGCCTTGGGTTGTCCAATGAAGATTAAACCTCTGATCAGGGCTGGACAATTAAAGTCCTCCCCCACTTAAAACTGTGAAACAACACTTGGGTCACTGCTTTCTGTTATCTGAAAAACCTTTTATTAATACTTTAGTTGCACTTCAGCCTCACACTCCTGATTTGTGGGCACCTGGTGTGGAGGGAGGCAGGGAAGGTGGAGGACCTCCTCGTGAACCTGTTTCTGGGCCTGGCCAAACTTGCCCTAAATCGGTCCAGACAGCGGGCGACCGAGGGGGTCGTCCGACCCGACTGTCTGTCCCTCTGCTGCGGCTACATTCGCGGCTGGGTGTCCCTGGAGAGGGAGCATACAGAGTCCACAAGCACCGTTGAAGCCTTCCATGCTCATTGGGTCCCACAGGAGCCATGTCTACGTTCTGTGTTTTAGATTGCACACCCTTTTCGGTTTCCTGAAACACCTCTTATTGATGTTTTGTTTGCACTTCAGTCCCATGCTCCTGATCTACGGGCACCTGGTGCGGAGAGGGGCGGGTCGGGATGCCGACCTCCTCGTGAACCTGCTCCTGGGCCTGGCGAGACGCGCCATCAACAGGTCCAGGCAGCGGGCGATCGACGGGGCCGTCCATCCCGACTGTCTGCCCCTCTACCGCGGCTACATTCGCGGCCGGGTGTCTCTGGAGAGGGAGCATGCGGTGTCCACGGGCGCGGTTGACGCCTTCCGCGACCGTTGGGCACCGCAGGGGCTGGGGTGTATTATCGACCCTGATAATCACCTTTTGGTTTGATGTTTTAAGTTTCCTTTCGACTTTGTTTTTGGTTCGGGCTGTTCCCCCTTCCTTTCGGGGAGCTGCCCCTTTTAATTTGTCCCTAAGTTAATTTGAGTTTGTTTACTTGATTGGTATCAAAAGAAATACTTGATTGAGGTAATGATTGCCTGACCAATCAGGGTGTCTCACTTGTGTATTTAATGAGGAATGCCAGGTCTACTGACACTTCAGATTCTGACTTTGCCCCTGAAGCACTCTTAGGAGTGGAGATAAGTTTGTAAATAAAGGGAATCTGGTGAAGGGACACCGGCCTCTGAGGAGTTACTTCAGAAGTGTAGTCCCTGTTGTAAAGGCAGCGGCCAGTTTGCATATAAGAAGCTTCCACAACAGAATTGAAGTAAACGACCAGATAGCATGTTTTAATGATGTTGGCGAGGGACAAATATTGCTCTAAGTACCAGGGAAATGTCCCCTGCCCCCTCCCTGCTTTTCCTCGATCATGGGATCTTACCGATCAGTCCGAGAGATTAACATCTCATCCCAAAGCTGGATAAATGGCAGCTGATCGGACACTATCCCCCAAAGTCCGAAATTACTCCTGATGTCTCAAAGTACTTCACACAATGCATGTCAGTGACCGCTGGGTTATCAGATGTTCCATTGTAGAAGATGTGCATGTATCACTGCAGTTTGTTACATCTGATAACATATGGCAAAACACGTAAATTGGAAAATTGTCAATGTTCCAACAATTTAGTGTGACATTGTAAACCTTGTCTCCTGTATATTATGTAGAGGATCATGCGCCAGCAGAGGTACATTACTGGCATAAAAGCCTGATTGTTCAAGAGTGTTGCAAATAAGAGACAAATAAACCTATTATTCTGCTTACTCCCCTTCAGTGTAACAGGGTGGTTTATTGCATTCACATGAATTTTCACAGAATGCATGGAATAGATCAGTCACCTTGGTGCCACAACACTTGAAACAGAGAAAGTGGTTTCACTAAAGAGGAATAACCTTGAGGAGATATATTTTAACTTCTTCGCTGGGTACCGTTGCTTCTGAAATGGCCAATGGTAAAAAAATAGTTAAATCTCAAATAGGAATTCAACTGAAAACTGTGAGCAGGAATATGACCCAGCATTCTGGGCAGGGTTCAACCAGCTACCACTGTCAGGTGGGCAGGCAATGGACAAGAGGAAATCCCACCAAAGACCATTGTACCTAGTGGCAGACAGGAAATTGAGGACGAGGTTCAGTCTATGTACGTGAGTTCAATCTATGATTTACTCAGAGATAAGCCAGTGCTTGACGTTCAAGCATTTCCCTCATTGTTATTTTGAATACATTATGCACTCCCATTTTCAGTCTTGTCAGCTGATGGACCCTGTTGCACCCTGACCCTAGCTATGTATATTTGGGAATTAGATTTGTGCACTGTAGTGATTGTCTCTTTAAGGACAACACAGCAGAAGAGGGTCACCTGGCTTGAGGGACAAGTTGGGACTGAGAGTGGGTAATCATCCCGGGGGTGGAGGTCTCTCTTTGGCAGAAGACATCTTGAAGCCATGTAGAAGACATGTAAGGACTGAAGCACCTGATAGGCTACTCTAAGGCAGCCATGAAGCTGTAAGCCCCTGTACAAGTTTTCCTTGTTAACAAATACTTTTTATGTTCCTAACAAAACCTAAAATGTGCATTATTGCATTGGCAATGAGAATGAGATGGATTATGATGACACAGCCAACCTGAATACCTGGACTACAACTCTTTGCACCCTGTGAGTATCTGGTCCCTTCATTTGGTCAGTTAATGTCTTCCATTGGCCTGCTTTTGGGATCTTTTGGTGCCCACCTGGGGTCTTCTGTTGCCTCTTCCCCAAGGTTTTTATGCCTCCTCTGAGGACTTGTGTTGCTTATGGATCCTTTTTGAGAGTTGCCCTCTATGTGGAGTCTTCTCCAATTTCTTGTCCATTGCCCTCTGCTTCTTCTTGTGATTGCTGCATTAAATGTATTACCACTTTAAATGCATCACCGCTTTAAGCCTGTCAACTTTTTTTTAACCTGTCAGCAGCTTACAGGCCTGACCAACAGTGAAGCCAAAAAAGGTTAGCTGAAGTTAAGACAAGCAGCAATGATGGTTCCTTTTATGAAACGTATATGTCCAGTGAGAACATGATGATTCACCTCAAAAGAAATGCAGAAACTAAAGATTTCAAAATAAACCAGGAACTATTGAATATAACTATTGAATATCGTGGGCGGCACGGTAGCACAGTGGTTAGCACTGCTGCTTCACAGCTCCAGGGTCCCGGGTTCGATTCCCGGCTCGGGTCACTGTCTGTGTGGAGTTTGCACATTCTCCTCGTGTCTGCGTGGGTTTCCTCCGGGTGCTCCGGTTTCCTCCCACAGTCCAAAGATGTGCGGGTTAGGTTGATTGGCCAGGTTAAAAATTGCCCCTTAGAGTCCTGAGATGTGTAGGTTAGAGGGATTAGCGGGTAAAATATGTGGGGGTAGGGCCTGGGTGGGATTGTGGTCGGTGCAGACTCGATGGGCCGAATGGCCTCCTTCTGCACTGTAGGGTTTCTATGATTTCTATGATAAAGAAGCATCAAATATTTGGACGGAGAAGGAAACAGATTACATGCTAGAACAAGATTGCTGAATTGGTCACACGAATGGAAAAACAGCAAGCCTGTATGGAACAGTTCCATGCAAGACTATATTTGGAACTGTACATAGTTAAAGCCTACCAATAAAAGTGTTTATGTTTGGATGCACAAGCCTCAAGATCTCATCAATGAGCTATCAAAAAATATTTTCAAATGTGTAACCACCGAAGTATCTGATTGAACTGTTATCGACATAACTGATGTCTCAATGGAAGTAAATAGTAATGAACTGCCCGTGCCAGAAGAGGTACCTGTTATTACAGTTCCTGCTAATGTCAATCCTGTGGCAGCATCTCAGACCACACAATTTAACCTCTCTACAAGAAACTGAAAAAACACAATGGGGCAGGATTTTACAAACTCACTTGGGCGAGATCGTAGAATTCACTCGGAGATTGGCAGTCCGAGGCCAACGGAGATTTCCGTTCTGGGAACCTGGTGGTAGAGTTTCGGCCAATGACTTATAATTGATTTATAATTGTCCAACTCATGTGCATAATGTTCAGTTAGAATTTGGGCTTGAGTAACTTAGTTATAAAAGAGTTAAAAGGGGAGGGATGTGGTGAATGCGTTGATTTGTCCCTTAGAGGGCAACACAGCAGAAGAGGGTCACCTAGCTTGAGGGACCAATTGGGACTGAGAGCAGGTTATCACCCCAGGAGTTGGAGCTCTCTCTCAGGCAGAAGCCATCTAGAAGCCATGTAGAAGACATGTAAGAACTGAGGCAACCAATGGGCTGCTCGAAGGCAACTGTGAGGCTGCGAGACTGTTTTTCCTTGTTAATAAATACTTTTTATGTTCCTAATGAAGTCTAAAATGTGCATCATTAAATTCCAAATTTAATTATTTCCTAAATCATGAAAACTGCTTTCTAAAGTATAAATATTTTTTAGTTATGCTCAATCAGGAATGTTTTGACGTTTTAAGTTTAAAATTCATTTATTAGTGTCACAAGTACGCTTACATTGACACTGCAATGAAGTTACTGTGAAAATCCCCTCGTCGCCACAGTCCGGCGCCTGTTCGGGTACACTGAGGGAGAATTTAGCACGGCCAATGCACCTAACCAACGCGTCTTTCAGACTGTAGGAGGAAACCGGAGCATCTGGAGGAAACCGACGCAGACACGGAGACAACGTGCAGACTCCGCACAGACAGTGACCCGAGCTGGGAATGGAACCCGGGTCCTTGGCACGGTGAGGCAGCAGTGCCAACCACTGTGTTACCCATTAGGAATGGAATTGGGATCGTTAATTCCATTGAGGATCCTTACAACCGACACCCATCAGTCTGGTCCCCAGACGTGTCAGACCTGCTGAGATTTTCCAGCATTTTCTGTTTTTGTTTCAGATTCCAGCAGTAATTTGCTTTTATCCATCAGCCTGGACCAGGAGAGAAGAAATGGTAAACTGACCTGCAAAAAAATTCCCTGAACCATTGTATCACCAACATAAAGTGAAGTTGTAGGGGCGAAAAGAAGAACTATTGTAAAATCGCTGCACAGTAATGAGCAATTAAACTATTAAATTTTGCTATCAGGTAAAATTGGGCCTGAATTCGATTTTATTTTTGTCATCATCTCTTATTTAATAGCACACTGATATATAAAAACTGTGGGAATTATTCATGTGGAACACCAATTTGCCAAATGAAACACATTAATGTGAATGGAATCACAGAATAACAGATGCAACTTTAGTAGTTGGAATGGCTTTTGTGCTTATCCATGTTCTTCAGTGCAAGAGGCACTCCTTTATATCTCACACACTGGGTGGTCACGTAGAAGGTGAAACATGAACACTCCGGCCCTGATTTTAGCGACCCGTTCGCCCCGAAATAGGGGCGGGCAAGGCTCACAGAACAACATCCTCCGTTAGCCTCGGGCGTGATTTTACAAGCCTCGGGCAGGTGTGCCGGTTAAATTCTGGCCTCCATGGTAAAATTGCAGTTTATAAATAATTTCTGTTCAGGGAACAGCAAATTTGAAGTCAAATTATTGTGTGTAGTCTCAATTTGCACCAGTCTGAGCTTGCATAAATAATGGCACCATTAAGGGAACTGAACACTGGCAAATTTGACACACAATTGGTGATCAGTCTGAATCGATGCTGCATGCAACAGGACATAGCCATAGTCTTGTATCTTCCAACCTTTATTCATCAGCATCATCGATATTAGGTCGCATCATCTCCCTCCGCTTGGGATAATCAGCACCTTACTTTTAGTTTTATTCCCTTCCACGCTCTCCCTCCCCCACTTCCAATTCACAAGGCAGAAATAAAGAACTCACATCCCTGTGGTTTATGGTGTCATCAGGAAGTTTGAATGAGGAACTAATGAAACTTGATCAGCAAAACCATTGTGAAAGAAATGGGGCTGCTGCAGCATGACTGAGGAGCATTTATTTGATCGCTGGTTGACAAGGTGTTAATTACCCATGGACTATTGGCAGTTCTGGTAAAGACCATCCACACACGAAAGACACAACTGCTGGGCAGATGTGGAAGAAGAAGAGCTGGCAAGTTCCTCCGACTCCAGCTCCGGCTTCTGGAAAAAGGTACGGAAGTGTCACATGGAACTGGGCTTTGGGATTTGCCAGCATGAAGTGCGGAAAAGTGTGAGGGCGGCATCATGGCACAGTGGTTAGCACCGCTGCCTCACAGTGCTAGGGATCCGGGTTCAATTCCGACCTTGGGTCACTCTCTGTGTGGAGTTTGCACATTCTCCCCGTGTCTCCTCGTGTTTCCTCCGGGTGCTCCAGTTTCCTCCCATAGTCCAAAGATGCGCAGATTAGGCTGATTGGCCATGTTAAATTGTCTCTTAGTGTCAGGGGATTAGCAGGGTAAATATGTGGGGTTACAGGAATAGACTGTAATTGGTGTAAACCCGATGAGCCAAATGGCCTCCTTCTGCACTGTAGGGATTCTATCATTCTATAATGTGGAGAAGGCAAAGTTTACCCAATTTGTGTCAGATTCAGTTCTTATGACAGATCCATTGTCTGTTTAAAGGGGTTCTGTTTTCACAAGAGTGGCAAAAAGAAAAACGTTTTCTGGGGACAAGGCATCTCAGGGACTGTGTATCAGTTTAATCATAGAAGCACTGTTGGTAAAGGAATAATGTATTTCAATGTGGTGTACAATTAAACGTTGGTCAAGTATTTCTACATTTGGAGGATAACTGGCAAACGAACCAGAGTGTAGATGCAGAGAATTCCTTTTTGAAGTTACGATCTGGAAAGCACTGCCTGAAAGGATGGTTGATGCAGATTCAATAGGGACTTTCAAAAGGAAATTGAAGTTAAATGAGAAAGATTTGCGCAGCTATGGGAAAAGCGTAGCTGAATGGCATTAATCTGATACTTGTTCGAAGGTGCAGTATAGTTACGATAGGCCAAATGGCCTCCTTCAGTGTTGTATATTTCCATGATTTGAAGGAAAGCGACCCTTTAAGAGTCTTTCAGTTTTTATTGAACGTTCAATACCACATTTTGTACAACTAGCCCAGTCAGGAAATATTACAGAGAGACAACGGTAAATTATAGTGCACATTGAGCAGGTCATCTGGGCATCGTGACTGCAGTGATGGCAGCACAGAGACCTGGGCCATTTCCGTGAAGTGTGAACAGAATAGATTTCCCATTGGTAGAATATATTTTGATTGCCTTAGAAATGTGATAAAGCCGTTGAAAATATAATGTGCTTTTATTTCAATCACAATATCTGTTGTTGTTGTGAGCTCTCACTGTTTAATTATAGAGGTCCCTTCGTCAGGCCTTGCTTGGATTGAATTAGTGAACTCAGTGAGTGATAGCAGGTGGCCCACCCATTAGTGAGGGGGTTACAGAATTGGGCAGCTACTCTGCGGTAAGTGAAGGTGGACCGGGCAGAGTGCACTAACCAGCCAACAGTGCACGAGAAGATCGTGGAGCCATTAGGGGATCCACAAAAGTCAGTGACACTTTGATATTTGTCCAGCATTTTGAGAGATCTGTAGTGGCTCCTTAACCAGATGGTAGGGTGGGCCACTCTATGCCTACCATCACAGGGTTGAATAAATGCCCACTGGCACTTGAAAATTGTGTTGGGGTCTTTACAATTATCAATTAAACTGATTGGAAAGAAGGATTTCGCCCACCTCAGGCTGTACTGCTAGCCTCACATTTCAAGGCCACAATAAAAATCAATCAGGCAGACCGTGGGCAGCCAAAGTAAGCATGATTCTTTTCAGCCTGAATTAGGGCAGTGGGTCAGCAGATAGGAACCACCTCCAGCATTGATTCAATCCAGAATCCATTTCCATTCGATGATTGTACTGTAGGTAAATCTCTGTTTGAATCAATCACTCTATTACAGAATATACATGGATGCACAGGCATCAATACCTCTCTTTCATCCCTTATCAGTTTGATGAAGTGAATTGTTTTTTGCACAAACTGTTCATTTGCAGGTTACACCACAGTTTAGATCCACCCACCTATTGCATAATGCGTTGTTATTCAATCTTCAGAGTTAACTTCCTGCATGTTGTATTCTATTGAGCCAGTGTAAGCCTACTCTGCAAGTCTTTATGTAACACAGTTGCAGCTTTGATCTTGAAATAAACAAGGACATTCTTTTATTAATTGAGCATCTTTCTTCCTATTTGGTGTTCATTATCATGCACACACAAATTCCAATCGTTCTAGTGTGGGATTGAAAGAAAAGAAAGAGTTGCATTTATATAGTGCCTTTCAAGACCTTTGGACATTCCAAAGCACTTTACAACTAATGAAGTACTTGCGAAGTGTAATTACTGTTGCAGTGTAGGAAACGCAGCAACCAATTTGTACACAGCAAGATGCTACAAACAGCAATGAGACGAATGACCAGATCACCTCTGTTAGTTCAGGGATTAAAGTTAGGGATTAAAGTTAGCCAGAGCACAAGAGAGAACTCCCTTGCTCATCTTGAAAATAGTTCCATCTTACATCCATCTGATAGGGCAGATAGGACCTTCAGTATCTCATCTGAAAGATGGCACCTCTGACAGTTCAGTACCCCTTCAGATAAAGCTCGTGCAAATCACCTTGGGGCATTTTAAACTGTTTTATGGACAAATGCAAGTTGTTGCCGCACTGAACTATCGGTCTAGATTGTGCACTTGAGTCTCCAGACTTGAAGTCACAGCCTTCCGACTCAGAGGTGAGAATGCAACCAGTAAAGCACAGCTGACACGAGGCACTGTGTGTGAGACAGACAGATTTATATATTCCTCCAGCTGCATTGTTACACAGAGTAGACAGTATTATTGTGATCTTTAGCAAATGAGATTAATATCTTCCTGCTTTGTAAAATCGCTTGAGGAAGTGCTCAGGTTTCTAAGACTATGGGCAGAATTCTCCAGCTGCGCTGGTCGAAAAGCTGGAAATTCCCACCCGACTACCAATAAGCCTTCACATTGTCCGCAACCCACCCGTTACAATTGCAGTGAATCTGCTAATTGCAATAGAAATATTTCCATTGAACCATAGAATCCCTACAGAAAGAGGCCATTTGGCCCATTGAGTCTGCACTGACTCTGAAAGAGCAACCCACCAAGGCCCTCCCCTTGTAACCCTGTCCATCTAACCTACACATGTTTGGATACTAAGGGACAATTTAGCATGTCCAGTCTGTGGTGAACCATCGTTGGTTCCCACTGGATAGTACTGAGCCAGGGTCTGGCCAGTACTACAAGGATGTACATATGTTGCTGTTGGGTTAGGGATGGGTTGTGCTACTTGTTGCTGTTGGGGTTAGGGTGGGGTTGTTACACCTTTGTATTGTAGTCTTGTGGTACATCCCAGTCGGGCTCCGCCTCCTGGGAGAGGTATAAAGGTCCCTGCTCTGGCTGGGACCCCTCAGTCTGGGATCGTGTATATAATTGGTAGCTGCTTCGTTACAGCAAATAAAAGCCTTTATTTCCTGAGCATCAAGCCTCGTGTATGATAATGCGCATCAATTTTATTTGCTGTAAATAAACTCTCGTCGAAGAAAAAAAAAGAGTATGGAGCAGAGACTGAAGCCTGAACGCCTTACACTAGATCCACGTGCGGTGGGCGCCTCTAACACCTTCGACCACTGGCTGAAGTGTTTCGAAGACTACCTGGCAGCCTCCGCAGCGGTCACCACAGATGATGACAGACTCCGGGTCCTCCATGCGAGGGTAAGCGACACTGTCTACCTCGCGATCCGTGCGGCCACCGATTACACAAAGGCCCTCGAGCTTCTGAAGAAGCGTTATATCAAACCGCCCAACGAAATAAACACTCGTTACCTCTTAGCCACTCGACGACGGCAGTCTGGCGAAACGATGGAGGAATACGCGAACGAGCTCCTACAGCTAGCCAGGGGCTGTAACTGCAAAGCAGTGTCGGCTGAGCAGAGTATGAACGACCTCGCCTGAGATGCGTTTGTGGCGGGAGTCGGATCGTCGTACATTCGACTCAAACTACTGGAGAAAGGTAACCTTGACCTTACCTAGGCAATAGAGCTAGCGGAGATGCTGGAGACGGCCTCCAAAAGCCTAGTATTATATCCTGAAGACCACGTGGAGACAACGTGGCAGGAGCAGTCGCCAATCCCTCCTCATCCCTCGGGTTCGAAATGCTGCGTAATGGCGTGCTCACACTCGGGCCAGACGACGGCAGCAGGTCCGGGCGGCCCGTGGTGTTACTTTTGTGGGGGAGCGAAGCATACTCGGCAACGGTGTCCCGCTAAAGCTGTGTTGTGCTCCGCCTGCGGTAAGAAGGGGCACTATTCGAAAGTGTGCCGATCCAAATCTAGGAACAGCAGTGCGGCCTGCGATTCCTCAGAGCCTGGTTCTTCATCGTCGAAATCGTCGAGGGTTTCATCCACGTGCGAGGCCAGGATGACGCCATTACGGTCGACGGAGTCGGAGATGGATGACCACCAGGGGTCGCTGTGTTTGGCGCCATCACCCACGTGCGACCTATGGGAGCGGCCATGTTGGTCGGCACCGACCGCGAACGACCAGCAGGGGTCATCCTCGTCAATTTCAGCTGCCTGCAGTGGCGCTCATGAACCAACAGTGGCGTCGATCATCCTGGACCAGGCCAAGCCTCATAGACTTGACAAACCTATGATGGACATTAAGGTAAATGACCACTTGATTTATTGTCTGTTTGACAGCGGGAGCACTGAGAGCTTTATCCACCCAGACGCTGTGAAGCGGTGTGGACTCCGGATTCAACCTGTCTAACAGACAATTTCTATGGCATCGAGGTCCCGGTCTGTCACCGTGCTAGGGAGTTGCGTGGTAACTTTAACGGTGCAAGGCACAGTTTACGAGCGTTTCAAGCTCCTAGTGTTGCCGCACCTTTGCGCGCCAATACTTCTCGGACTAAACTTCATGGTCCACTTGAGGAGTGTAACCCTACAGTACGGTGGGCCACTCCCTTCGCTTTCAGTGGGAGAACAGCAGCCTCCAAATTGCCCAACGCGCCCCGCCTGTAGCCTCTCGACGCTGAAGATCACCACACCCTCCATGTTCCAGAATCTTGTGCCAGGCTGCAAGCCCATTGCGACTAAGAGTAGGCGTTACAGCGCTGAGGATCGGATCTTCATTCGATCTGAGGTTCAGCGGCTCCTCAAAGAAAGGATCATACAACCCAGCGCTAGTCCGTGGAGAGCGCAGGTCGTGGTGGTCAAGAGCGGGAACAAACCCCGGATGGTCATTGACTATAGTCAGACCATTAATCGATACACGCAGCTGGATGCGTATCCCCTCCCGCGCATATCTGACATGGTCAATCAGATTGCGCAGTACCGGGTGTTCTCCACCATAGACCTCAAGTCTGCTTACCACCAACTCCCCATTCGCCCAGAGGACCGACAGTACATGGCTTTTGAGGCGGATGGTCGCTTGTATCACTTTCTCAGGGTTCCCTTTGGTGTCACCAATGGGGTCTCGGTCTTCCAGTGTGCTATGGACTGAATGGTGGACCAGAACGGGCTGCGGGCTACCTTCCTGTACCTGGATAATGTCACCATCTGCGGCCATGACCAGCAGGACCACGACACGAATCTCCTGAATTTCCTACGCACTGCATCTCGCCTGAACCTGACCTACAACAGGGAGAAGTGTGTTTCATACGCGCCGTTTAGCACTCCTAGGATATGTGGTGGAAAACGGGGTCATTGACCCTGATCCAGACCGTATGCACCCCCTTTCTGAACTTCCCCTGCCCACTAGTGCAAAAGCACTGAGAAGATGCTTAGGCTTCTTCTCTTATTATGCACAGTGGGTTCCCAATTACGTGGACAAAGCCCGTCCGCTCATTAAGTCCACTACTTTTCCCCTAACGCCAGAGGCCCGATTGGCCTTTGATAAATTGAAAGCCGACATCGCGAAAGCTTCGATGCACGCTGTTGATGAGTCCATCCCCTTTCAGGTGGAGAGCGATGCATCTGATTTCGCCCTGGCCGCCACACTTAACCAGGCGGGCAGGCCCGTCGCATTTTTTTCCCGCACCCTCCAAGGCCCCGAAATTCGGCATTCAGCGGTGGAAAAGGAGGCCCAGGCCATTGTGGAGGCCGTCAGGCACTGGCGCCATTACTTGGCAGGAAAACGGTTCACCCTGATCACGGACCAGCGGTCCGTGGCGTTCATGTTTAATAACACGCAGAGGGGCAAGATCAAGAATGACAAGATCTTGCGGTGGAGAATTAAACTCTCCACCTATAACTATGACATCATGTCTCATCCAGGGAAACTCAATGAGCCCTCGGATGCCCTCTCGCGTGGAACATGCGCCAGTATACAGGAGGACCGTTTGCAGGCTCTCCATAATGACCTATGCCATCCTGGGGTCACTCGGCTCTACCACTTTATAAAAGCCCGCAATTTGCCCTACTCGGTGAGGACGTCAGGTCCATAACAAGGAGCTGTCGGGTATGCGCGGAATGCACATTTAGTCAAGGCCACTCGTCCCTTCGAGAGACTGAGTGTCGATTTTAAGGGCCCCCTTCCCTCAACAGATCGGAATGTGTACTTCCTCAACATCATTGATGAGTACTCTAGATTCCCTTTTGTTGTTCCCTGCTCTGATACATCCACTGCCACGGTTATCAAGGCATTCCGTGATCTTTTTACCCTGTTCGGGTACCCCGGCTACATTCACAGCGACAGGGGCTCATCGTTCATGAGCGATGACTTGAGGCAATACCTGCTCTCATACGGGATTGCCTCTAGTAGGACCACGAGCTACAACCTTAGGGGTAACGGACAGGTGGAACGTGAGAATGCTACAGTCTGGAAGGCTGTCTTACTGGTGTTGAAGTCAAAAAGCCTTCCAGTCTCCCGTTGGCAAGAGGTGCTCCCTGATGCGCTCCATTCTATTCGCTCATTCCTGTGTACGGCAACCAACGCTACTCCCCATGAGAGGATGTTTTCATTCCCTCGGAAGTCTTCCTCTGGGACCTCATTACCGTCTTGGTTGACGTACTTAGGACCTGTCCTCCTGCGGCGACATGTAAGGGCCCGCAAGTCCGACCCCTTGGTCGAACAGGTCCATCTCCTCCACGCCAACCCTCAGTATGCCGATGTGGCATACCCTGACGGGTGAGAGGACACGGTCTCGATCCGAGACCTGGCGCCAGCAGGGGACATAGCAACCCTTGTCGCTCCCATACCCCCTGTTACAAACCCCTTAACTCTTGTTTCCCCCCCGGACACGGCGCGGGCAGCATCGGGACCATTGCTTAACCCCTTTACTCCCGTGTACAGCTTGCCTGAGTCCAGAGGATGGTCGCCACTTCAGGGCGTGTCGGGACTCCATGGATTACCGTCACCTCAGGGTCAACTGGCCTGTTAGTCTGTGGAGGAACAGCTGGACATCGCCTTGGGGAGAACGCCTCCGCAAGTGCCTACTCCGGTGTCACCGCCGGTATTGAGGAGGTCACAACGACGGTGCGGTCCCCCTGACCGTCTGAACTTATACACCGATGACAAATTATTCTGTTTTTGTACCCCGCCGGCCTTTGTTTTCAAAGGAGGGGTGAATGTGGTGAACCATCGTTGGTTCCCACTCGATAGTACTGAGCCAGGGTCTGGCCAGTACTACAAGTATGTACATATGTTGCTGTTGGGTTAGGGATGGGTTGTTCTACTTGTTGCTGTTGGGGTTAGGGTGGGGTTGTTACACCTTTGTATTGTAGTGTTGTGGTACATCCCAGTCGGGCTCCGCCTCCTGGGAGAGGTATAAAGGTCCCTGCTCTGGCTGGGACCCCTCATTCTGGGATCGTGTATATAATTGGTAGCTGCTTTGTTACAGCAAATAAAAGCCTTTATTTCCTGAGCATCAAGCCTCGTGTATGATAACGCGCATCACAGTCCACATTAACTAAAACTCTTTGGACTGTGGGAGGAAACCGGAGGACACCCACGCAGACAAGGGGAGAATGTGCAGACTCCACACAGACAGTGACTGAGGCTGGAATTGAACCGCGTCCCTGGCGTAGTGAAGCAGCAGTGCTAACCATTGAGCCACCATGCCGCCCTGTGTAGTGTAGTGCTGAACCATCTTCACTCAGATCTATAACTTCTCACTCAGTTTCAGATGACACTCAATCTAAAAGATTCAGTGAGTCAGTGTGGTTTGATAAAGGAATGACCTGAACTAATCCAAGGAACCAACAACAGTTTAAAAAAAAAGGGACGTGAACCAATGCTTGCCCCGGCGTCAGAAACGTAGGAAGGAAGCTATCGGTTACCTAAGAACATAAAAATAAATAGGGAGCAGGAGTAGACCGCAAGAAACTACAAAACATCATGAACAAAGCCCGGTCCATCACTCAAACCAGCCTCCCATCCATTGACGCTATCTACACTTCCTGCTGTCTCGGAAAAGCAGCCAGCATAATTAAGGACTTCACGCAACCCGGACATACTCTCTTCCACCTTCTTCTGTTGGGAAAAAGATACAAATGTCTGAGGACATGTACCAACTGACTCAAGAACAGCTCCTTTCCTGCTGCCACCAGATTTTTGAATGGACCTACCTAATATTAAGCTGATCTTTCTCTAAACCCTCGCTATGACTGTAACACTACAGTCCTCACCCTCTCGTAGAGTCATAGAGGTTTACAGCATGGAAACAGGCCCTTTGGCCCAACTTATCCATGCTGCCCTTTTTTTAAACCCTAAGCTAATCCCAATTGCCCGCATTTGGCTCATATCCCTCTATACCCATCTTACCCATGTAACTGTCTAAATGCTTTTTAAAATTGTACCCGCCTCTACTACTACCTCTGGCAGCTTGTTCCAGACACTCACCACCCTCTGTGTGAAAGAATTGCCCCTCTGGACACTTTCGCATCTCTCCCCTCTCACCTTAAACCTATGCCCTCTAGTTTTAGACTCCCCGATCTTTGGGAAAAGATGTTGACTATCTAGCTGATCTATGCCCCTCATTATTTTATAGAGCTCTATAAGATCACCCCTCAGCCTTCTACGCTCCAGAGAAAAACGTCCCAGTCTATCCAGCCTCTCCTTATAACTCAAACCATCAAGTCCCGGTAGCATCCTAGTAAATCTTTTCTGCACTCTTTCTAGTTTAATAATATCCTTACTATAATAGGGTGACCAGAACTGTACACAGTATTCCAAGTGTGGTCTTAACAATGTCTTGTATAACTTCAACAAGATGTCCCAACTCCTGTATTCAATGTTCTGACCAATGAAACCAAGCATGCTGAATGCCTTCTTCACCATTCTATCCACCTGTGACTCCACTTTCAAGGAGCTATGAGCATGTAGTCCCAGATCTCTTTGTTCTGTAACTCTCCCCAACGCCCTACCATTAACTGAGTAAGTCCTGCCCTGGTTCAATCTACCAAAATGCATCACCTCGTATTTATCTAAATTAAACTCCATCTGCCATTCGTCAGCCCACTGGCCCAATTGATCAAGATCCCGTTGCAATCGGAGATAACTTTCTTCACAGTCCACTATGCCACCAATCTTGGTGTCATCTGCAAACTTACTAACCATGCCTTCTATATTATCATCCAAATCATTAATATAAATGACAAATAACAGTGGAACCAGCATTGATCCCTGAGGCACACCGCTGGTCACAGGCCTCTAGTTTAAAAAAACAACCCTCTACAACCACCCTCTGGTTTCTGTCAAGAACAGAAGTGTAACCCCAGTCCAACGCCAGCATCTCCACATTCTGTCAAGAAGCCAATTTTGTTTTCATTTAGATACCTCATCCTGGATTCCGTGAGATTTAACCTTATGCAACAACATACATGTAGTACCTTGTCAAAGGCCTTGCTAAAGTCCATATAGACAACATCAACTGCACTGCCTTCATCTACCTTCTTGGTTACTACCATCTGGACTACTACCGGTGCCATGTGCTAGTGAGAGTAGGAATAGGAAGATTAGGCAGATGAATGCGTGGCTTGAGAGCTGGTGCACGGGGCAGAGATTTAGATTTTTGGATCATTGGGATCTTTTCTGGGGAAGGGGTGACATGTTCAAGAGGGACGGGTTGCACCTGAACTGGAGGGAGACTAATATCCTGGCGGGGAGATTTGCTAGAGCCACTCGGGAGGGTTTAAACTAGTTTGGCAGCGGGGTGGGATCCAAAGCGATAGGGAGACCGAACAGAAGGTTGAGGACAGCACAGAAGTTAAAGAGAGCACATTAAGTAGTAAAGATAGTGTCAGTAATCCTAGTACCAGACAGATCAGGCAAAAGCAAGACAGAGAGCAAGGGAAGTCCAGATTAAACTGCATTTACTTCAATGCAAGAGGCTTGACGGGCAAGGCAGATGAACTCAGGGCATGGATGGGTACGTGGGACTGGAATATTATAGCAATTACTGAAACATGGATAAGGAAGGGACAGGACTGGCAGCTCAATGTTCCAGGATACAGATGCTATAGGAAAGATAGAACAGGAGATAAGAGAGGAGGGGGAGTTGCACTTTTGATTAGGGAAAACATCATGGCAGTACTGAGAGGAGATATATCCGAGAGTTCGGCCACTGAGTCTATATGGGTAGAACTGAGAAATAAGAAGGGGGAAATCACTTTGATAGTGTTGTACTATAGGCCCCCAAATAGTTGACGGGAAAAATTGAGGAGCAAATATGCAAGGAGATTACAGACAGCTCAGGACACTAAGGGGCAATTTTTGGCATGGCCAATCAACCTAACCCGCACATCTTTGGACAAGTTGTTGGAAGGTATTTTGAGAGACAGGATCTACAGGCATTTAGAGACGCAAGGACTGATTAGGGACAGTCAGCATGGCTTTGAGTGGAAAATCATGTCTCACGAATTTGATTGAGTTTTTTGAAGGGGTAACCAAGAAGATTACCTTTCCTTCTCCCCGATGTACTCTATGAATAGTATACTTTTTCTGTATAGCGCGCAAGAAACAATACTTTTCACTGTATACCAATACAGGTGACAATAATAAATCAAATCAAATCAAACCATTCAGACTTTCAATATCATAGCTGATCTTCAACCCCATGTCCTTTGATCCTCTTAGTATGCCCAAAACTGATCAATCTCTGTCTTGAATCTACACAGTGAGAATGCCAAACATTCACAGCCCTTTGAGTGAAGATATTTCTCCTCATTTCAGTTCAAAATGACTGACCCCTTATTCTGAAACGTTAATTGAAAATGGAAATAAATAATCCACTCTGAAGTAAGTTTAAATAAATAAATAATGCACTCTGGTGTAAGTTTAAATAAATACATGTTGCAGCCTCTACTGTAAATATACCTGTTCAGTAAATATTAGGAGAATTGCCCTGGATCTGCAATGACCTCCAGCTTCACTTTTATGTCTCTGTGTGTAGAAATAATCAGACCGTACAACAGTGACCACACTTCAAAATGGAATTGGTTGTGTAACCCTTTGAGTTGTGAAAAGTTGCTATGGAAGGGGCGGCACAGTGGCACAGTGGTTAGCACTGCTGCCTCACAGCATCAGGTAGCCAGGTTTGGGTCACTGTCTGTGTGGAGTTTGCGTGTTTTCCCCATGTCTGTGTTGCTTTCCTCTGGGCGCTCTGGTTTCCTCCCACAGTCTGAAAGACGTGCTGGTTAGGTGCATTGGGTGCAAGTAGGCTTACATTCACACTGCAATGAAGTTACTGTGAAGATCCCCAAGTCGCCACACTCCGGCACCTGTTCGGGTACACTGGGGGAGAATTTAGCATGGCCGATGCATCTAACCAGCACGTCTTTCGGGCTGTGGGAGGAAACCAGAGCACCCGGAGAAAACCCACACAAAGACGGGGAGAACGTGCAAACTACACACAGACAGTGACCCAAGCCAGGAATCGAGCCCGGTTGCCTGGGGCTGTGAGGCAGCAATGCTAACCACTGTGTTACCGTGCCGCCCATGGAGTTGAGATCAGCCATGATCGTATTAAATGGTGGAGCAGACTCAAAGGGCTGGATTTTCTACTCCTGTCCCTAGTTCTTATGATCCTTTGAAGCATCACTGCTAGTGGTGGTAAGTGTAGGACCTGCATTTGGAGAGCACATTTATGGCCTGGAAAGTCAGGAAAGTGGATTCCGCAGATGCCAGGGACAGTCAGGCAGGCCCCAGCAAAGGTGTTGTGGAGAGAAATGGGTAGTCAGCATCATTGTTGTGGGGATAATCATTGCCAACAGGGAACCCCTTCATGAGCCACAAAAGTGCCACCCCGGAGCCTCCTGGAAGGCGGCCATGGTTAACCTGGTGGTCTCCCCAAGTGGCGGCAGGCCCCCAAGCACCTGGCAAAATTCCGATGGAGGTAAGCAGAGGCCCTAAATGTCAATAAAGCCTGACAGCCTCCAAGTGAGCTGGAGGGCCTCCTCCTGTTTAGTCAACTTGCAGCCAGTGGAGGATTGCCCCAGCAGCAAGGGCCTCACCCATGGGGAACATCGCCTACCCCTCCCCAGGGCTTGCCTGATTGCCTCACCTTTCTGTATCCTGGGCCTGCTCCATCATTATTGGTGCGGGCCTTTTGCTGTCCCAGCTGTGTTCCCCACTCCCAGTGGTGCTGCTGGGACTGAAGAGCTGCTGGCCATCTGATTGGCTGATAGCTCTCAGAGGTGGGATGTCCTTTCTCAGCAAGGCAGAATTCATAATTGCAGAAAGCTCATCGCCTCAACAACGTAAAATTGAGTCGTGGCTTCCAGGGCCAGTGAAAGCTGGCTTACCCTCGATTTAAGATCCTGCCTATAGAATTTCACAGCACACACGAGGCCATCCAATCCATTGTGCCTGTGCTAGCTCATTGAAAGCAAAATCCAATCAGCTCCACTCCCCCACTCTTCATAGTCCCACAACTATTTGCTTGTTCATTGTTAGGGCAATAAATTCAATAGCCATTTTAGACTTGGTCTGAGGTGTTGCTCTGCTGATTTTGAAGACTAGAATGAGATCTTATCGAAATGTTGGCCAAGTCTATTAGCGAAAAGCAATTGCTACATAGTCGGTTTGCTGTTGAACATTTCCAAAGGCTTACTTAGATTGCATTCCCTGGGGTAATCTTGACTTGACTTCTGGTGTAAGCTGGGTGATAACCGGTCTGTTGTCCATTGTGCATCTTAAGGGAAGGCGATGGCCAAGTGGTATTATTGCTAGACAGAATTAATCCAGAAACTGATTGGATAGCTCTACCGGGAACCTGGGTTCAAATCCTGCCACAGCAGATGGTGGGATTTGAATTCAATAAAAAAATATCTGGATGAATATCTACTGATGACCATGAAACCATTGTCAATTGTGGGGAAAACCCATCTGGTTCACTTATATCCTTAAGGGAAGGAAATCTGCTGTCCTTACCTGGTCTGGCCTACATGTGACTCCAGAGCCACAGCAATGTGGTTGACTCTCAACTGCCCTCTGAAATGTCTGAGCAAGCCCCTCAGTTCAAGGGCAACTGGGGATAGGCAATAAATACTGGCCAGCCAGTGACACCCACGTCCCACGAATTAATTAAAAAAATCCCTCCTGATTTGCATTTATTTGACTAGGATGGAAATGAAAAGTGAAAGAGATGTTTAATGGGCAGTTGAATGAACTACACCTGTTTTTACAGTTGCCCAAAGTCAAAATTACCTTTCTCCATTTGAATATAATTTCTGCAACATGACAAAAACTGAACAAGGGTCCAATTGGGTCACAGTTTAAGGTGTTGACACATAGTCCTTTCTAACTATGAAGAATGCAGTCTTGATAGGAAATGTACCTCAGGGATCTGTCCCGTCATGCTGTGTGGAAGCAGCATAGCAGTTAGAACTGATATTGAATTTGCAAGGTGCTTTGAGTTTGTTGTTCTGTCAATACCCGTATATTTCTGTCAGTTACTTATTAACCTCATGAAGGTAATGCTGAACCTAAATGCATTTATAAGTGTTTATTTCCCAGTTCCAAGGGCTAATTGCTTCTCCTCTTTGAACCAGACCCTCGACAGAAATGAAAGTACAGTCACACCATTATACACGGTAATTGGACCCTGGAGCTGTTTGTAAAGTTTAATGGACTCATTGAAAAAGAGTACAGTGGAGCTCCAGGGCCAGTTTCAACAATTGGTGTGTTTGAGTGACACACAGCACGGTGGCACAGTGGTTAACATTGCTGCCTCATAGGGACCTGGGTTCAATTCCAGCCTCGGGCCACTGTCTGTGTGGAGTCTGCACATTCTCCCCATGTCTGCGTGGGTTTCCTCCGGGTGCTCCGGTTTCCTTCCACATTCCAAAGATGTGCGGGATAGGTTGATCGGTCATGTTAAATTGCCCCATAATGTCAGGAAGATTAACAGGGTAAATACCTGGGGTTATGGTGATAGGGCCTGGCTGGGATTGTTGTTGGTGCAGGCTCAATGGGCCGAATGGCCTCCTTCTGAACGGTAGGGATTCTATGATCTCAGGCAACGGTGCAGACAAGATGATACAATTTGCATCTGTGGTGGGGGGGAAGAAATAAACTGGGGTGGGCCTGTTCACATGATGAAGGAAAGAACATCCTTTTATACAGTGCCTTCCCCAACCTTAGGTTGTCTCAAACTGCAGGAAACAAATTAATTTTGAAACTCATGTGGGCTGGAATTCTCCCGTCCTGCCTGCCACTGGAATTGTCGTGTTGCGGACAATGTGAAATCCCATTGACAGTCGGACAGGAATTTCTGGTTTTTAGACCAGTGTGGCCAGAGAATTCCGCCCGTAGTCTTTGTAATAAAGTAGGCAAAATGACAACCACCTTGGGCACAGCAATGTCCCAAGGCTATAAGGGTTAACTTATTAAGCACAAAGAGAACAAAGAACAATACAGCACAGGAACAGGCCCTTCAGCCCTCCAAGCCTGCATCGATGTGCGCTATGTATCCCCTTGTTCGCCTCCCATTCATGTGTCTATCAAGATACACCTTGAATGTTGCTAATGTGCCTGCTTCCATCACCTCCACTGGCAGTGGGTTCCAGGTACCCACCACCCTCTGTGTGAAAAACTTTTCCTGCACATCCCCCCTAAACTTACCCCCTCTCACCTTAAACCTGTGCCCTTCCAACCTGGGAAAAAACCTCTCACTACCTACCCGATAAATGCCTCTCATAATTTTGCAGATTTCTATCAGGTTGCCCCTCATACTCAGTCTTTCCAGTGAAAACAATCCGAGTTTATCTAACATTTCCTCAAAACCTCCTTCCTGGTAAACCTTCTTTGCACCCTCTTATTGACTAAGCTTGGTCTAATTGAGGCGTTCAAGATGATTAAGGGAGTTGATAAGGTAGCCAACTATTTCCAGACAGTCCGGAATAGTGGGGAGGTACATATTGTTAAAATTAGAGTTAAGCTGTTCAGCAGTGACGATAGAAAGCACTTCTTCACACAAAGTGTAATCGAAATCCCGACAAAAACTGCCATGTGAAAATTTCAAACTTTAGACTGACAGTCAACAGACAGACAGTTAGTCAACCCCTAATGATCTTCCCTGCCCACAGTCTCTCCCTTCTTTCATATTGCCCTGCTTTGAGCTTCCCCATCCCTCCCACCAAGACTGAATCTGTCTGATTCCTGGGAACTGTCTCCAACTGTGGCCTTGTACCTCAGGCTTTTGGGCCCAGTAGGTTGCCATTCTGGCTGCTACAGGGTGGGAAACAGAGTTTAACAAATGCCAATGAGATAATTTTGGCAATGTCTCTGCATGCCCAGCATTTCCAGGTTCCCTGGCTGTGAAACCATATCCTCACTCACACACTGTTGCTGGTGTTAACTCTATTTTCCTCTCCTCAGACGCTGCCTGTTCCGTTGGGTATTTGCAGCATTTTCCATTCCTCCATCGCAGAATTAATATAATGTAAAGCCCTTGGTCACATGCCATTCATTGAGAACCCACATGATATTGAATTAACCATTTTATTCATATCTTTAAAGTATTAAAGATTCACAGCATTTTAAACATTACAAATAATCCTAACTGCCTCTTAGTGAATGCAGGACACTAATCTCACAAACAGATCAGGCTTTGCTCTTGCTGCTTAGAGTACGATTCTAATCTTTCTAATGGAGAGGATTACTGGCCTACAATTCACTTAGGCCCGATCCTGCCTCAGTTTCTTCACCTATACGGTTTTCAAATTCCATCAGTGCAAAGGTTGCAGCAGAAATCTAATTGGAAGTCGCTGACCCGAACGCAATCTAAACTTTAGCACACACCCTGTGGAGATAATCTCACAGGGGACAAGTGTATATGCAAACATGAAAGAAAGGAAGGGATACGTGTATATGGCCCCTTTCAAAACCTCAAGATATTCCAAAGCACTTGAAATACTTTCGAAATGCGGTCACTATGGTAATGTAGGTAGTACAACAGCCAATTTACACACAGCAGGGCTGTCACAAATAGCAAAGTGATAATGGCCATTTGTTTTTAATGGTCTGAGGTTGATAACTGTCCTGCTCTTTGAGATAATGATGTGGAGATGCCGGCGTTGGACTGGGGTGAACACAGTAAGAAGTCTCAAATGCCAGGGAATGTTTTGTTAACCAGTGAGGGCAGAAAGGGCCTAGAATATTATTGTTTCTGAAAGAAAGTACCTCCCACAGTAAAGCTCTCCAGCAGTACTGCACTGGAGTGTCGGTCTGGAGCAGCTTTCTGACTCAGAGGCAAGACTGTTACTATTTATCAAGGAGAGGTGGTGGTGTAGTGGTATTGCCACTGGACTAGTAATCCAGAGACCCAGGGTAATGATCTGGGGACCCAGGTTCAAATCCCGCCATGGAGCAGATAGAATTAAAAGTCTAATGATGGCCATGAAGCTGTTGTTGATTGTCGTACCCATCTGGTTCACTAACATCCTTTAGGGAAGGACATCTGCCATCCTTACCTGGTCTGGTCTACATGTGACTCCAGACCAACAGCAATGTGGTTGACTCTTAACTGCCCTCTGAAATGGCCGAGCAAGCCACTCAGTTCAAGGGCAATTAGGGATGGGCAACAAGTGCTGACTTTGCCAGCAATGCCCACCCCTAATGAATAAAAAAAAATTAAGCCACAGCTGGCAGGTAGGAATAGAGCCTCTCATCCATGCAGCCTATCCCATACTTGTTTCCCACATGAGAAACACTCTTTGTTCTATCATGTCATCTCCTGACAGAAGATGAGGAGCCAGATATATAGATAGGTAGATTTGCCCTGCTCAATGATGAAACGAGTCCAGTTTTAATCTAGAACACGATAGAATGAATGAATGGTATGTAGCAGACAACTAACTTGTTGGATTTTCAGTAAAAATTGTATTCGCCCTTGCATCATATAACAGTGACTTGTTGAACCTGAGCTAAAAGTTAAAATAAAGAAAGAAAAAGAGGTGGATATCAATTTGCGATGCCTCCTATACCCACCCCGTTAACCCCGACAATGCTATTGGCGCCATGTTGAAAAGTATCCATCAATCTCTGCTCAAATCTTAGAATCATACAGCACAGAAGAGGCCCTTCGGCCCACTAAGTCTGCACCAACATGCAACACACTCTCCCCGTGTCTCCATGGGTTCCCTCCGGGTGCTCTGGTTTCCTCCCACAATCCAACAGACGTGCTGGTTAGGTGCATTGACCATGCTAAATTTTTCCTCAGTGTACCCAAACCGTGTGGCGGCTAGGGGATTTTCACAGTAACTTCATTGCAGTGTTAATGTAAACCTACTTGTGACATTAATAAATAAACTTTAAACTGTTTGCCTTTGAAGAGTGAATGGTGATCTTATGACATCATAAGATAGTCCAATACTGCAGGCCCTTTACCTAACTGGGTTTGACGTTGGGAAAATCGAGCCAGCTCTAGAACCATTCCAGGATATCCCAGGCAAACTGAACTCCCACCTAATCTCATCTACCAGCGCTTGGCCATAGCCTTGAATGTTCTGATGTGCCAAGTGCATCGTTTTAAAGGTTGTGAGACAATCCGCCTCTACCACTCTCCCAGGCAGTACATTCCAGACCGTCACCACCCTCAGGGTAAAAAAAGTTTTTCCTTACTCCCCCCCCCTAAACTTCCGACCCCTCAACTTGAGCCAATGTCATTTCTGATTGAACATGGCACACTAATGGCTTCATTGCGGGGGCATCAGTCAGGCTGGGCCAATGGCGTGTCCTCGCCGGAAAGAAACTGGAAGTCAGTAGCAGAACTTCCCTCAGAGTGGATAATATGTCAGATCCTGGAACTTGACTATTCAACCAGGTCTGCAGCAAGTTAACTGCAGCTGAGAACAAGGCAAACAACCCGGAACCAAAAACAATAAGGGTAGTGTCACTTCCCATCGACTGAACTTTAAAAAAATGCATTTATATAGCAGCATTCATACCCTCTGGACATCCCAATGTGTTTTGTCCCCAATGAAATATCTTTGAAGTATAGTCACTGTTGTAATGTAGAGAAAGACAGTGCACAGCAAAATCTCACAGGCAACAATGAGCAGAGAACTGATTTTTGTAATGTTGGCTGAGGAAAACCAGGGAGGGATACCTTATTGACCCTTTAATCACCTTTTGGTTTAATGTTTCAAGTTTCATTTGTGATTTGTTTTTGTTCCGGGTGGTTCCCCTTTAAGGAGCTGCCCCTTTTATTTTGTCCCTCAGTTTATTTAATTTAGTTTAATTGGTTTGCACAAGAGAGTGGGAAATCAGGGAGAACTCCCTCTCTCTCCTTTATAATAGTACCACGGGATCTTTGGCATCCGCCAGAGAAGGTAAAAAGGACTTTCATTTACCATCTCATCTGAAGGCCAGCACCTCTGACAGCGTAGCACACCCTCAATGCTGCATAGAGGCATTAGTGTCAAATTTTATGCTCAAGTCCCCAAAGTGGGACTTGAACCCCACAACCTCCTGACTCCGATGCAAGCCTGCCACTACTGAGCTATGACTAATACCTTGGGGCGGCACAGTGGCACAGTGGTTAGCACTGCTGCCTCACAGCACCAGGGGCCCAGGTTCGATTCCCGGCTTGGGTCACTGTCTGTGCGGAGTCTGCACCTTCTCCCCGTGTCTGTGTGGGTTTCCTCCGGGTGCTCCGGTTCCCTCACACAGTCCGAAAGACATGTTGGCCATGCTAAATTCTCCCTCAGTGTACCCAGAGTGTGGCGACTAGGGGATTCTCACAGAAACTTCATTGCAGTGTTAATATAAGCCTACTTGTGACACTAATAAATAAAACTTTAAACTTTTATCTGCACAAGAGGCATGGCTGCCCCATGAATTTTCCTGTCACACTTGCAGAGGTACCTTCACAAGGCAAGGACTAATCCATCTATCAACATTAATACACACTGCACATTCTGTGTGCCTGCAGTAGGTGGCAAGCCTCTACAACCTTTAATGGGGGAGGATTCTGTTGCAGGTGTTAACTGATCCAGTGGCACATGCCTGCCGGGACAAATGACACAGCAGCCTAGTTATTAACAATGAGAAAAAAATAACAAACTCTGGGCTGTATTTGGCAATCTTCTGATGTTACCACCGCCAATCTAGAATGAAAATTAGCTGTGATTTGCTCCATAGAAATCACAAGGGAACGCATCTGTCTTGAGAAATTTGAGTTAAAGAATTCTCTTCGGTCTGTCAGTGATGATCAGAGGTGTTCAGGTGAAGGAACATACTGTGATTTAAAATCGTAGGTTGGTTAGAAGGATCCTGTGTAGGTTTGTCTGGCATTTCCCTGCCCTCAAAGGGCACGGTTCCTATAATGTGGAGATGCCGGCGTTGGACTGGGGTAAACACAGTAAGGAGTCTAACAACACCAGGTTAAAGTCCAACAGGTTTATTCGGTAGCGTTTGCTACAAAATAAACCTGTTGGACTTTATCCTGGTGTTGTTAGACTCCTTACACGGTTCCTATACCCAGGCCCGGGAATAATTGGGGTACCTCATTCCAGATCAGTGCAGATCTTTGGCCTACACTGGGACCCATGTGGACCCTCCGGACAATGGGGGCCCGGCATACAGCTGGACAGTCAACTGATAGGCAGTCAGGAAAATATGGGAAGATGCCAGAAACATTCCCTCTTTTCCAGCCTACACTCACTGCATACACAGGATAAACCTTTCCCTCAAGAAAGTTCTGGGGCAATGTTAAAAATCTGGAAACCCAGAAGTCTGGATCCTGCTGACCTTTGCATCCAGAAACTAGGTAACCGCTGAGGGTAAAAATCAGTAGAATTTAACTTTTTAAGACTTAAGGTGGTCTTAGAGTTGCAATTTATTCATGTTTAACATTTGGAAGAGAGTAGATGATATTTCTACAGTAAGTATATCATTGTAAGATCATTCTCTTTGTTGTTTATCCTATGAATTTATTTGTGTTTTGTGTCTTTGGTAAGTTCTATTATCAGTGACTGGGGCAACATGGTGGCACAGTGGTTAGCACTGCTGCCTCACAGCAACAAGGAACTGGGTTCAAATCCTGGCTTGGGTCACTGTCTGTGCGGAGTCTGCACGTTCTCCTCGTGTCTGTGTGGGTTTCCTTCGGGTGCTCCAGTTTCCTCCCACAGTCCGAAAGACGTGCTGGTTAGGTGAATTGACTATGCTAAGTTCTCCCTCAGTGTACCCGAACAGGTGCCGGAGTGTGGCGACTAGGGGATTTTCACACTAACTTCATTGCAGTGTTAATGTAAGCCGACTTGTGACACTAATAAATAAACTTAAACTGAAGAGTGAATGGTGATCTTATGACATCATAAGATAGTCCAATACTTCATGCCCTTTACCAAATTGGGTTCGATGTTGGGAAAATTGAGCCAGCTCCAGAACCATTCCAGGATATCCCAGGCAAAGGTAAACATTCTCATAGGTGCTGGGGAGTTAGGATACACCCATGCCTGTGGTCCAAGATGTCAGAACCAAAACAAGCATGGTTTGGAAGGACTAAAATAGCTGACAACTGCATGTCTGGAGCTGAGGCATGGGCTTGAGAAGGTAGACACTAGCCAGGACAGCTACTAAACTGGTTTCTTGATGAATAATTATCGAAAGCATTAAAATGAATGGCTGGAATATCATGTGCAGCATCGATATTTGGAAGGTGTTCCTGGTCGGCGAGGGTCTCTTCTGAGTGTGAGTGTCAGAACATTACTCCAAAGAGGTGTAGGTTAGGTTGATTTGCCATGTTTCATTGCCCCTTAGTGTCAGGGAGGCTAGCAGCGTATGTATGTGAGGTTACAGGGCTAGGACCTGGGTGGAATTGTTATTGGTGCTGGCTCGATGGGCCGAATGGCTTCCTTCTGCACTGTAGGGATTCTATGACTCTATGATTATTCCCATGGGCAAATAATGTAATCCTGTTGTTTCATAAGAAATGTTTGTCTTATCCCAACTTCTACAAGGAACTCCTCCAGCTGGTTGGCTTTTCGCTTCATAGAAAAGAAAGCCGGAAACTCTTGTACTTTCTCAGAAGACTAAGAAAATTTGACATGTCCGCTACAACTCTCACCAACTTTTACAGATGCACCATAGAAAGCATTCTTTCTGGTTGTATCACAGCTTGGTATGGCTCCTACCCTGTCCAAGACCGCAAGAAACTTCAAAAGGTTGTGAATGTAGCCCAATCCATCGCTCAAACCAGCCTCCCATCCATTGACCCTGTCTACACTTCCCACTGCCTCAGAAAAGCAGCCAGCATAATAAAGTTCCCCATACACCCTGGACATTCTCTCTTCCATGTTCTTCCGTTGGAAAAAAGGATACAAAAGTCTGAGGTCACGTACCAACCGATTCAAGAACTGCTTCTTCCCTGCTGCCATCAGACTTTTGGATGGCTCTACCTCGCACTAAGTTGACCTTTCTCTACACCCAAGCTATGATTGTCACACTACAACCTGAACTCTCTCCTTCCTTCTGTATGAACGGTATGCGTTGTCTGTATAGCACGCAAGAAACCATACTTTTCATTGTAGACTAATACATGTGACAATAATAAATCAAATCAAATGGGCGGCAGGGTAGCACAGTGGTTAGCACTGCTGCTTCACAGCTCCAGGGTCCTGGGTTCGATTCCCGGCTTGGGTCACTGTCTGTGTGGAGTTTGCACATTCTCCTCGTGTCTGCGTGGGTTTCCTCCCACAGTCCAAAGATGTGCGGGTTAGGTTGATTGGCCATGCTAAAATTGCCCCTTAGTGTCCTGAGATGCGTAGGTTAGAGGGATTAGTGGGTAAATATGTAGGGATATGGGGGTAGGGCCTGGGTGGGATTGTGGTCGGTGCAGACTCGATGGGCCAAATGGCCTCTTTCTGTACTGTAGGGTTTCTATGATTCTATGAAATCAGATCAAATCTTCCTTTCCCTACAAGCTTAGAAGGATGAGGGGGGAATCTTACTGAAACTTATAGGATACTGCGAGGCCTGGATAGAATGGACATGGACAGGATGTTTCCACTAGAAGGAAAAACTAGAACTAGAGGGCACAACACCAGACTAAAGGGATGATCCTTTAAAACAGAGATGAGGAGGAATTTCTTCAGCCAGAGTGGTGAATCTGTGGAACTCTTTGCCGCAGAAGGCTGTGGAGGCCAGGTCATTGAGTGTCTTTAAGACCGAGATAGATAGGTTCTTGATTAATAAGGGGATCAAGGGTTATGGGGAAAAGGTAGGAGAATGGGGATGAGAAAAATAGCAGTCATGTTTGAATGGCAGAGCAGACTCGATGGGCTGAGTGGCCTGATTCTGCTCCTTTGACTTATGGTCTTATGGAATGGGCACAGTAAGAGTTTTAACAACACCAGGTTAAAGTCCAACAGGTTTATTTGGTAGCAAACTTTAACCTGGTGTTGTTAAAACTCTTACTGTGTTTACCCCAGTCCAACACTGGCATCTCCACCTTATGGAATGGGCACAGGTTAACCATATACCGCGATTCCCAGGGCTTATCCAATTTTGTCCCTTTTTTAAATGATTATTTTGTTTGGGAGATAGGCTATCGCTGATAATTACTATGCACAGACTATGCTCCATAATTGATGTGCAATGATATCCAAGGAGAAGTGCTTTAAGTGCATGTGAAGGCTGATGAAAGGGTATTCATGACCATTGTGGAACATTAGGTTCAGTAGCTCCCATTAACACCCTGTTAAAAACAATCATGTGGAATGATACCAGCAGCACAGATACAGAAAACAAACACTAAAAGACACAATAAAGGAGGTTGTAATGCCATCTTTATGTCGCAGCAACCATTTGACAGCCATGTTATAATTCTAATGCTAATCACCAAAGTGTACAAACCCAGAGTCCTCAATCGTTCCTCATACGTTCCTTCCGAGGTTGGAATCTGAAGCAAAAACAGAAAATGCTGGAAAATCTCAGTAGGTCTGTCAGCATCTGTGGTGGGAGGATAGAGCCAACGTATCAAGTCTGGATGATCCTTCGTCAGAGCTTCTGGTGTTAACTTGGTGCTGCTGCCAGACAGTGTGGTGGAGCAGGCCTCAGGCGGTCTGAGGAGTGTTCGAGATGATCCAGAGATTCAATCCATTTATATGTTTGCTGTGTGCAGCAGGTATTAAACAGGCTGCTGAGTTGCTGCCAGAGCAGGGGGTGCAGAGTTAGGAGAGACCAGCACTAGTTCAAGTTGGTCTATAGTATTTAAAGGCTGCAGCTCTTAAAGGAGAGATGCATTTTGACTGGAGCGGTTGCTGGAGCGGCTGCTGAAAGTCATTCAAAAAGTGGTTTTGACCAGGTAAAGATGCGTGTATGGTTCAACAGAGCAGAGAGACAGCTCTCCAGCACAGTTTTGGAGCTGGAGGTAAACAGGAGGCTTTGGTGACCTTCTTTATTTAAGAGCGTGTTGTGAACTCGGAGATGTACAAATATGGTCTGCTTCAGCCCAGCAGGATGTCAATGTGAAAAGGTTCATTCACTGGCAGTGCCATCCTCACACTGTTCCTTGCTAAAATTGTGATAGATCAGTTGCTTGAAGTTCCTGGGTGGATATGGCCTCCTGCTGAGAGCCCTTCTCCCCTTCCTCCACCTCCCGCTTCAAGCGGCTTGTCCCACTTTGTGCCCCCCTCTGCTCATTGTGGCTCAGTGGGTCCCTGCAATTACTTCAATCAGGCCATTGAGGTTGGCCTATTGGAATATGAACTCCCTGATTAAGGACTCAATTGATGGGCCAATCAAGGAGTTGTTTCCTTGTATTTAACCAGGAGTGTCAGTTCCTCTGGCACGCCCAAAGGTAGACTGCTGACTGATAGCACTGTGTGTGTTGCTGAAGGAATTGTAAATAAAGGGATTTTAGTGAAGGGATTTCTGACTCCAAGGACTTATTACAGTGGCACTCCTGCCTCTGATTTACAAGATTCTACATTCAAGTCCAACTCCAGGACGCGAGCACAAAAACCATGGCTGACACTCCCGTGCAGTACTGAGTGTGGGCTTCACTGTTGGAGGTGTTATCTTTCAGGTGAGACATTAAACCAAGACCCCATCCGTCTGCTTTGGTGGATCAAAAACATCCCATGGCATAATTTCAAAGATCAGGGGAGTCATTCTCAGTGTCGTGGTCAAGATTTATCCCTCAACCAACATCACAAAAGGAAATTTATCTGATCATTATCACATGGGGAGTTTGCTGTACACAAAATTAGCTGCCTTTCTTTCACTCTTTCATACAATGTGGTGTGACTGACTAGCCCAGCATTTATTACCCATCCTTAATTGTCCTTGAGAAGGTGGTGGTGAGCTGCCTTCTTGAACCGCTGCATCCATGTGGTGAAGGTACACCCACAGTGCTGTTAGGGAGGGAGTTCCAGGATTTTGAAGGAACAGCAATATAGTTTCAGGTTAGGATGGTGTGTAGCTTGGAGGGGAACTTTCCGTTGGTGGCATATCCATCAAATCTCCATGTATTCCCTGCTGGATATCCAATATCTGCCATCTTACGGACGATTCTGGAGGCCCATCGTCCAACTTGGATTGAATCTCTGGATCACCTCGAACACTTGTCAGACTGCCTGAGGCCTGTTCTACCAGACTATCTGGCAGCAGCTGTTGAAAATGTGAAGTGCCCTCACCAGATTGTGCTAGCAACTTTCCGCCACACTCATCCCGCCAATATCTGCATTGGTGCTTGGTGGAGGGAGGGGATGTGATGCTGCACACCCCCGAGGCTTCCTCTTCCTTTGCGGAGGCTAGTATGGGTCCCTCAGGATTGGAGGGCACAGCAGCTGATGATTCACCTGTGCAGGAGACACAGAAGAAAGGGCATCAATTGGTCTTTCACAACCATCATGGGTGTACGAGGACACGAGATTCACCTTCATTGGCACTATGTGGATGATGAGTTATGACTCCTTGTGGCTTTCCTTCAATTCTGCCTCTACCAGTTGATGGCTCTGGTAGACAACTTAGACCCTTCTCCTCCAGGGGGCTGAGGGTAGCCATTTCCTTCAGCCTAGAAATTTCATGTAAAGTAAGTTTTGAGGCTTGAATCCACAACCTTCTGACTTTGAGTGTGGTGCTGTTAACTTAACCAATGTGACTACCAAAGGCAGGGTATGGGAATCGGGGATACACATAGAAACATAGAAAGCAGTAGACCATTCAGCCCCTTGAGCCTGCTCTGCCATTCAATATGATCATGGCTAATCCTCTCAATGCCATATTCCTGCTTACTCTTCATACCCTTGGTGCCATTAAAATCTAAACAAAATCTATCTCTTTCTTGAATACATTCAGTCACTTGGCCTCCTCAGCCTTCTGTGGTAGAGAATTCCACAGGTTCATTACCCTCTGTGTGAAGAACATTTTCCTCATCTCAGTCCTGAATGGTCCATCCCGTATCCTAAGACTGTGTCCCCTGGTTCTAGATTCCCCAACCAATGAAAACATCCTTTCTGCATCCAGTCTGTCCAGCCCTGTTTGAATTTTATACGTTTCAATCAGATCTCCTTTCATCCTTCCAAACCAGAGGTGAGAAACCTGCGGCCCAGGGGTCACGTGTGGCCCATCTGGGGGTGGCGCACAAGACTTTTTGTTGGCCGTTGCCCATAAGCAGGGTTGCCATGTTCTGCTGATTTCTTTTCGCGTATTTTTTTCCTACCACTATGACTAAAGTGATATACACGTAAAGCAAGTGCAAGTGAAGTGAGATGCATGCTGATTGCTCACAATATTGATTGTGAGAACTCCCTCTGAAAATATTCATATTGTTTTTAGCATTTGAAGTTGATTATTCTATTAATATTTAAATGATTATGCATTTTCTATAAATCACTCTGAACTATTTGGCATGTATTAAATGAACTCAATCTTATTCATGGGATCACGGTGAGTGAACAAGCTTGATTTCAATCTTAAGGCTTACTGAGATGAAGGAGTTTTAAAGTTTATTGATTAGTGTCACATATAGGCTTATATTAACACTGCAATGAAGTTACTGTGAAAATCCCCTAGTCGCCGCACTCCAGCGCCTATTCGGGTAACAATGAGGGAGAATTTAGCATGGTCAACGCACCTAACCAGCACATCCTTCAGACTGTGGGAGGAAACCAGAGCATCTGGAGGAAACTCACGCAGATATCGGGAGAACGTGCAGACTCCAGGCGGCTTGGCATTTTTTCTGGACGAGGCGAACGGCCGCAGGCATCGATATCCCACTCGGATTTGAAGGCGGGCCAATCATGCGGCCCACTTACCAGCTTAGGTTGCCCATCACTGTTCTAAACTCAAGTGAATACAGACCCAGTCCAACCAATCTCTCTTCATAGGACAGTCCCGCCAACCCCGGTATTAAGAGGGCAATGTTGTAACTCTTGCAATTCAGCGTGTCAAAGGCTGCGTGGAAAATTCCAATGCTTTAGAAGTAAATCTTCAATTGCTCATTCGAGGCAGAGGTGTTGTCTCAGTTTGTATTTCACTTTACAAGTGTGGAAACTGCTATCAGAGAGTCAGGAGAGAAGACATTAAGTAATTACTATGGTTGTATTTCCCATGGGTGATCCAGGTAACAGCTGAAAGGATCTCTGCCAACCACACAGTTTAAGTAAAGGCAAATACCCCAGTGCAGTGTCGCATCTCCATGGGTGTTGGGGAGGGGGTATTGTCCTGAGGTAAAAGAGAATTATTTTCCACTCAACCACTTGAATGTTGTCTTCATGTTCAATTATCCTTCTTTAAAAAATTGTTCTTACTTGCTGCCAGGCGTGTGTGCCAATATCTTAAAAGGTGCAGAACAAATTGCCAGTAATTACCTCTCCTTGTAAAACTGAAGATGTCAGAAAAAGTATGTTTTATTTACAGGCAGATTTACTGTCTGCAATTACTGGATACATTCACTGAACCACTGGGGGAGCTTCCTGTATTTGAATTTTAATGTAAGTTCTGTATCCGGCATAGAGTTGATGCATAGTGCATTGTAGATGCAACATGTGCTGTCAGTTGCACAATGAACTTTTGTATTCAACCCCTGCCACTAGAGACAAAAGAGGGAAATCAATGGGAGAGTTGTCAATGGACCACTCTTGGTGACTTCTGTATAAATTCTCTCCTGAGCTGGCAGTCAGGTGAAGAACAAATTGATTTCAGAGTTGGTGTTGGTGACCTACTTGGCCTCGGTCAACTCAAAAGCGCAAGGAATACCTAAATGGGGAGGATATAAGGGAGATAAACAGTCAAAACAAGGCCCATTGTTGTAATCGTAGAATCACTACACTGCAGAAGGAGTCCATTCAGCACATCAAGCCTGCACAGACAACAATGCCAACCAGGTCCTATCCCTGTAACCCCATGTATACACCCTGCAAATCTCCCTGACACTAAGGAGCAATTTACCATGACCAATCAACCTAACCTGCACATCCTTAGACTGTGGGAGGAAACCGGAGCACCCAGAGGAAACCCACGCAGACACGGGGAGAACGTGCAGACTCCGCACAGACAGTGAACTGAGGCCAGAATTGAACCCGGGTCCCTGGCGTTGTGAGGCAGCAGCGCTAACCACTGTGCCACCATGCCACCCATGAATGAAGTTTGTCAGTAGTGATACCTAGTAGTGAGTTAGAAAAGGAATGAACTTGCATTTCTATAACACCTTTCGCAATCTCAGGATATCCAAAAACACGTTTGAAGTTCCTTTAAATGTAACAGGTTTGTCGTGTGGAAAACATGGCTGCCAACGTCCACACAGCAGGTTTCCCCAAACAACAATGGCTGAAGTTTTCCGGCCATTCCTGCTGGCGGGATCTTCCATTCTCGCCAACAGCGACCTCCTCCCCACAGCGGGTTCCCTGGTGGCAGAGGGTGTAAACAATGGGAAAACCTGTTGACAGCGGCAGGACTGGAATATTTCACCGTCAGCCAATGGCAGTCCGCCTCCACTGCCACAAAACACGCCGCGGGGTGGGTAAAAATCCTGCCCAATGTGTTCACATGTTTAATAATGTTGGTTGAGGGATAAGTATTAACCACAACACGAGCTAAAGTATTCCTTCAAATTGTGTCACAGGACCCTTTACGTCCACCTGAGAGAGCAGATGGAGCTTTGGTTTAGCCTCGGATCCAAGGCGGCACAGTGGTTAGAACTGCTGCCTCACGGCGCCAGGGACCTGGGTTCGATTCCGGGCTCCGGTCAGAGTCTGTACAGAGTCTGCATGTTCTCCCTGTGTTTGCGTGGGTTTCCTCTCGGTGCTCCAGATTCCTCCCACAGTCCAAAAGACATGCTGGTTAGGTGCATTGGCGATGTTAAATTCTCCCTCAGTGTACCCGAACAGGCGCTGGAGTGTAGCGACTAGGGGATTTTCACAGTAACTTCATTGCAATGTTAATGTAAGCCTATTTGTGACACTAATAAATAAACTTTAAAGATCACCGGTGAGCTTCCCTGATCTCGCCCGTGGCCACACCGCTGCCAGCAAGAACGGAGAATTTGGTGCTCAGCCAAAACTCCAATCACTGCAGGGGCACTGGAGAATCCCAGCCGCGGATGAGGTCGGAGGTTTTCAGCGCACGGGCGGAGTTTGCTGAACCAGTCTGCGGCGGGTTTGGGGGTGGGCGGGAGCGGAGAATCTAGTAAAAGCCACAAAGTGTAAAATCACATTGTAATTCTCCCAGTGGTGGGTTAATGGCGGGCCGCTCTTCCTGCTGGCTGGTGGCACGAATTCAATTTGCATTAATTTGCATCTCATGAATGCTGATTAAACCAGCTGCCCTCTGGTGGCCTGTCAGCTCTGTTAACCTTGTATCACTCCAGTGGGAAATCACATTGGTCTAAAGCTTGACGTGCACAAGGCAGTTCACCAGAGATTTTGAAGTGATTGCAACAAAACCTTTGTGCCATAGTGCTGCGCTGATGCTCTGTACACCACCCTGCTGGGGCAGGCCCATTCCTGGGAGTCAGATGAAGAGCTGTCTTAGGCCTGGTTTGTGTAGAATGTGTTGATGGACCAGAATCTGTTCTTGGTAGCAGGTGGTCTTTGTGAATTCATTGTGGGGAGCACTAAAAGAAAATAACCAATTAGAAAGAGAAAAATGACAAGGCATTTATAGTGAAAAATATACCAGAAGCAAGTTGTACAGTGAGTTGCCCTACTGCCTGTCTGTTTGAGTTTGAATCCCACCTAGATTGATGGGATGAAAGATACGTTTCTAACATCAATCTGTAGGTGACCTTAATAAGATGCAAAATGTTGGAGGGGGGTGCAATTCTCCCAGCGCGTTGCACTGTTCTAGCAGCGCAGTGGGCCAGGACACTCAGGCGGAGACCGTGTAGCAGGCCTCTCACTGGGCACCACAGCCTCTGCATGTCTCCAGCCGCCGGATTTCCGACGCCATCAGCTCTGTGCCAGAAATCGGCTCAGAGCTGTATAAATTATGCTAATGGACATTTTAATATCTTTAGCAGGCCTGGGACTGAGATCTCCCCACCCCTGCCAGCAGTGTTTCATTCCAGTGGAGTTTATCACAGCTCCCCACTAGCGGGGAGCTGGCGGCCCAACCCCAGGAGGTCAGGGACCAGGAGGATTGCCCCCTGGAGATGACATGAGTCTCTATTCAGAGCTTATGTGCCAAACAGCTTTCTGATCTTTCCAGTGTCAATCTGCTGAGCTCAGCAAAACGCGGAGAACCATCATCCCCTTTGAGCTCCTCCCCATTGGAGGAGATGTGCACATCCTCCATCTTGCTATCTGTCAAGTCCTCCCCCCTTTGCAGGGCCAGGTTGTGTAGTGCACAGCAAGCCACAGTGATGGGTGAGACCCTCTGCGGAGTGTAGTGGAGCACTCTGTCAGATCAGTCCTGGCATTTTCAGGATCCCTGTGGCTGTGTTCCATCAATGTCTGGGTTGCAGCATGAGCCTCATCATACCTTCCCTCTGCAGGAGTCTGAGGCCACCACACAGGCATCATCAGCCACATCCTCTGTGGGTAACCTTTGGCCTTGAGGAGCCAACACTACATTCTGTGAGGTCCCTTGAAGATGTCAGGGATCAGAGACCGGCTCAGGCTGTATGAGTCACAGATGCTTCCTGGGCATCTGACACAAACCTGCATGATAGGTTTATTACGTTCACAGATCAGCTGCACTTTGAGTGAGTGGTAGTCTTTCCAGTTGATGTATTAGACTGCCTGTGGCCAGGGGGCTTTTATAGTCAGATGAGTGCAGTTGATGGCACCCTGTGGCTGTGGGAAACCGGAAGTCTCAAGTGTTCTTGCATCCTGGCTTGCTTGATCTCTGTTAACATTGACAAAATTGTGGGCCTTTGTAAAGGTGGCGACTGTGAATTCCTGGTTGCATTGCCCCCAGTGTCGATGGGCCGAATGGCCTTCTTCTGTACTGTAGGGATTCTATTTGCGATTGGACACTTGGCAGTCCTACAGGGTCCCACATGAAGCCCTGGAACAAGCCACAGGCATAGAAATTGAGTGTGATGATTACTTTCACTGTCACTGGCAATGAATGCCCTCCGAGTCACCATGATGACAAATCCAGCAGAATGTGGTCAATCCTTCAACATGTGGGGGTTTCTGCAGATAACATGTGACATCTATCCCCTCTGAAGGTTATAGTGAGGCACCCACTAATGATGGCTCTCTGAAGATTATCCTCTGCATCCGCAGAAGGCCCTGCTGCCTTTGGTTCTCGCTTTGGCGAGCCGGATGCCTCCATCACATTCTTCTCAAGACTGCACTGTTTGGGCTAAACATTAGGGTGAATGTTCAATGACCACGTGAGATTAATTTAAGGGGTCTGGAGTTTTCTGCTCTTTGAGTGGCCTCAGACTGGTTCAGTCACCTAATAATTCTATAGTTCCGAATACTCTGGTGAATGCGAAGGCTCTGAATGAAGGGTGTAAAATAGGGCAACAATGTTGCCACTTTGAGGGGCCAGTGTTGCATGAATGGACAGTTTGCTTCACTTGCCGGACTCCCTGCATGTCAATTGAACAGCTGCTGACCTGTGACAGCTGTGCCTCTGCCCTCATTTGGGAACTATCATTTCTGTTGAGTGGCTTAAAGGGACAGTCATCACAGTGACCCTTTAGTGCCCCCCCATCACGTGCCTCAGTACAGCCTTCCCCAATCATTTCCCCCAGCGGAACCATTGCCCTGCAGCTCATTCCCTTCCCTAGTGGAGCCCTTGCCCTCAGCACAATAAAAGCCTTAACCCTGGTGTGGTAGCTGTAGAGGCCTGTCTGTCAGAGCCTCCCTGAAACCTGTGAACCCTGGCACTGATCCCTGCAAGTTCTGCACGAAATAAGGCGAAGCAGCCCTGGAGTTAGGAGTGCAACGCAGGTCACCAGTTGCATGTTGTTTAAATCCTGTTGTGAAACATGTTGTTCTAATTGTAGACTGACATGGGTTCTTAATGCAGTGTGGAGGGAGGGATGAATACTGTTAGTAGGTGTCATAATGAGATGCTGATTTATGATTTGATTTGATTTATTATTGTCACGTATTGGTATACAGTGAAAAGTATTGTTTCTTGAATGCTATACAGATAAAGCATACTGTTCATAGAGAGGGAAAGGAGAGAGTGCAGAATGTAGTGTTGCAGTCATAGCTAGGATGTAGGGAAAGATCAACTTAGTGCGAGGTAGGTCCATTCAAAAGTCTGATGGCAGCAGGGAAGAAGCTGTTCTTGAGTCGGTTGGTACGTGACCTCAGACTTTTGTATCTTTTTCCCGGTGGAAGAAGGTGGAAGAGAGAATGTCCAGGGTGTGTGGGGTCCTTAATTATGCTGGCTCCTTTTCCAAGGCAGCGGAAAGTGTAGATAGAGTCAAAGGATGGGAGGCTGGTTTGTGTGATGGACTGGGCTTTGTTGACGACCCTTTGTAGTTTCTTGTGGTCTTGGGCAGAGCAGGAGCCCTACCAAGCTGTGATACAAACCAGAAAGAATGCTTTCTATGGTGCATCTGTAAAGGTTGATGAGAGTCATAGCGGACACGCCAAATTGCCTTAGTCTTCTGAGAAAGTAGATGCTGATTTATGCTAATAAAGTCTGCGACCTTCGGCAGTGGGAAACACGGCCTGTCATTGATGGCTGAAGATTACAATCGCTTTCTCATCTTATCTCACCGTAAAACCAGTTTTGAGCCTTTTTGTGAGATATAGCACTCGCGCCAGCTATGATGTCCGCTGTGATTGGGAGAGGAAAATTCCGGCCAATGACTTTCTGACTCGGAGGCTGGAGTGCTACCCATTGAATATAGCCATGTCCATGAAATTAGAGATACATCTCATTCTTTCAAGTGATTGGTCATTCAGTGGCTTGCTGGCAGTCTGGAGTGTACAAGTACACTGCTGTGTAACAGGTTAGAAGGATATGGGTGGCATGGTGGCACAGCGGTTAGCATTGCTGCCTTACACTGCCAGGGACTCCAGTTCAATACCGGCCTTGGGTAACTTCTGTGCGGAGTCTGCACGTTTCCCCCGTGTCTGCATGAGTTTTCCGGATGCTCCAGTTCCCTCCCACACTCCAAAGATGTGCAGGTTAGGTGGATTGGCCATGCTAAATTGTCCCTTAGTGTCAGGGGGACTAATAGGGTAAATACCTGGGGTTCCGGGGATAGGGACTGGGTGGGATTCTTGTCGGTGCAGGCTCGATGGGGGTGAATGACCTCCTTCTACACTGTAGGGATCCTGTGATTCTGTAATAGGGGTTTTCCTGCTCCTGCATGTCACCTTTTGATGTAAAAATAGAGCTCAGCATAAGTTTCATTTAAAGAGAGCTTTTTATTGCATTGAACTTAACCGTCAAAGCATTTCAAAGTGAAATGAGAGATGTAACAAAGCACTGCACAATTTTGTTCTTTTTTCTTTCTTTACAGCCTAGTCTTGATTTTTTTTTTCAGTTGAAAATATTTAAGGGTACCTCCTTTAAAAATGTTTTCTCTTCATTCATTCTTGGGATGTGGGTGTCACTGACTAGGCCAGCATTCATTGTCCATCCCTAATTGCCCTTGAAAATGTTATGGAATACATGTGATGTTGGCACTGGACTTGTTTTTTTAAAGTTTATTTATTAGTGTCACAAGTAGGTTTACATTAACACTGCAATGAAGTTACTGTGAAAATCCCCTAGTTGCCATGCTCCGGCGCCTATTTGGGTAACACTGAGGGAGAATTTAGCATGGCCAATGCACCCTAACCAGCACATCTTTCGGATTGTGGGAGGAAACCAGAGCTCCTGGAGGAAACCCACACAGATACGGGGAGAACATGCAAAGTCCACACAGTCAGTGACCCAAGCCGGGAATTGAACCCGGGTCCCTGGCACTGCGAGGCAGCAGTGCTAACCACTATGCCATTTAGGAAGGGTGTGCCAGGATTTTGATCCTGCGACAGTGAAGGACAGCTATATTGTTCCAAACCTGAATGGTGATTGACTTGGAGGGCAATTTGAAGGTTGCGATGTTCCTTCTGCTGCCCTTGTCCTGGTAGAGATGGCTGTTGAAGGAGCCTTTGCAAGTTTTTGCAGTGTATAAAAAAAAAGATGGCGCCGGATGGCGAGCTGTCCCCACCATACCCTCTAATTCCATCTTTTACTCCCGTTCTTTCTCTTCACCCTATTTGTAACTACTCTATGAACGGTATGCTTTGTCTGTGTAGCGCACAAGAAACAATACTTTTCACTGTATCTCAATACATGTGACAATAATAAATCAAATCAAACAGTACACATACTGCCAATGTGCGTCAGTGGTGGAGGGAATGAATGTTTAATGTGGTGAATAGGGTGCGAATCAAGGATGTTGCTTTTTCCTGGATGGTGTTGAGCGTTTTGAGTGTTGTTGGAGCTGCACCCATCCAGACAAGTGGAGAATATTCCATCACAGACCTGAGTTGTGCCTTGTAGGCGGTGGACAGGCTTTCGGGAGTCAAGAGGTGAGTTACTCGCTGCAGAATTCCCAGCCTATGGCCTGCTCTTATAGCCATAATAGGCTGGTCCAGTTAAGTTTCTGATCAATGGTAACCCCCAGGATGTTGATTACAGAATAGCACACTGCCTTAGAAGTTCGCACGGTGGCACAGTGGTTAGCACTCCTGCCTCACAGCGCCCGGAACCCGGGTTCAATTCCTCTCTCGGATCACTGTCTGTGCAGAGTTTGCATGTTCTCCCCATGTCTGCGTGGGTTTCCTCCAGGTGCTCCAGTTTCCTCCCACCCTCCAAAGATGTGTGGGTTAGGTTGATTGGGCATGCTAAATTGCCCCTTAGTATCAGGGGCATTAGAAGGATACATACATGGGGTTACGGGGATAGGGCCTGGGTGGGATTGATGTTGGTGCAGGCTCAATGAGCTGGACGGCCTCCTTCTGCACTAGAGATTCTATGATCTATGATCTAAGTCAGTACAGTGCTTGGTTAGTGTGTCATATAATGAATTGAACTTTAGCTGAAGGATGGCTTTATACTGTGCTGTAACCCAGTGGTAGGAGTAGAAATCACCAAGAGGGACAGACGGAAAAGATCCCACAACCATTCAGAGCCCTGGAGCGGGGCAGTATTGACCTTTGTAATGTTGCAATTTGAGTTATCCCCTTCGCTCGGTAAATGTGTTCGATAATATATGGTTTCTTAAAAGTCAGGCAATGTGTTTCTAGTTGCAAGAGATGGAAGTGACATTACAAGGATATGGATAGAGTTCGTATTTACTCTGCATCTGAGTTATTTTAAGTGCCCCCTTGCCTCGGATGGTGGCGCAGTGGTTCGACTCACGGCTTGGTCACTGTCTGTGCAGAGTCTGTGTGTTCTCCCAGTGTTTGCGTGTGTTTCCTCCGGGTGTTCCGGTTTCCTCCCACAGTCCAAAAGACGTGCTGGTTAGGGTCATTGGCCAAGCTAAATTCTCCCTCAGTGTACCCGAACAGGCACCGGAGTGTGGTGACTAGGGGATTTTCACTTCATTGCAGTGTTGATGTAAGCCTATTTGTGACACTAATAAATAAACTTAAAACTTAAAAATAAACTCAAGCCCCCACCGCTAGACTTTCAATATCTTACCTAGTCAGACCTTTCCTCCTTCATTAGGTCAGAAACGGGATGTTTGCTGATGCTAATGATTGCACAATGTTCAGCATCCCTCATGACTCCTTAGAAATAATCTGTTTCCAAATGCAGCAAGACATGGACAATATTCAGACTTAGGCTGATAAGTGGCAATTAACATTCACGCCCCACAAATGTGCCAGGCAATTACCATCTGCAACAAGAGAGAATCTAACCATCTCCCTTTGATACTCAATGCATCATAATTGGTGAATACCCCACTATCAATATCCTGGGGGTTACCATTGACCCAAAACTGAACTGGACTAGCCATATAAATACTGTGGCTACAAGAGCAGGTCAGAAGCTAAGAATCCTCTAGCGATTAACTCACCTCCTAACTCCCCAAAGTCTGTCCATCTTCTACCAGGCATAAGTTAGGAGTGTAATGGAATACTCACCACTTACCTGGATGAATGTAGTTTCATCAACACTCAAGAAGCTCGACACCATCTAGGACAAAGCAGCTCACTTGATTGGAACCCCATCCACAAACATTCACTCCCTCTAGCACCACCGCATCATAGCAGTAGGGTACCATCTTCAGGATCCACTGGAACAACTCAGCAAGATTCATTTGACAGCACCTTCCAAACCCACAATCTCTACCACCTTGAGGGCAAGGGCATCGGATGCAATGGGATCAACACCACTTGCAAGAATTTTAGCTGTGAGGAAAGATTATCTAGGCTCAGGTTGTTTTATTCAGAACAGAGGAGGCTAAGGGGTGAATTAATGGAGGGGCCTTGATAGAATGGATAGGAAGGACCTGCTTCCGTAAGCAGATAGGATTGATATGAAATAATTGGTAGAAGGATTTTGAAGGGATTTGAGGAGAAATGTGGTGAGGGTTTTGAATTCCCCACTTGAAAGGGTGGTAGTAGCAGAAAGCCTCATTGCATTTGAAAAAATATTTGGGTATGCACTTGAAGTGCTGTAACATGCAGGGGTATGAATCTGGAGCTGGAAAGTGGGGTTAGATTATTGGTCAGGACAGGTGGGACAAGTCATTGCCCTCTGTGTTATAAACTTATGACTCCATGACAATTAATTGGTTAAACTGAGAAATTGATTTGATTTATTATTGTCACATGCATTGGGATACAGTGAAAAGTATTGTTTCTTGTGTGCTATACAGACAAGGCATGCAGTTCATAGAGTACATATGGGAGAAAGAAAGGAGAGGGTGCAAAATACAGTATTACAGTCATAGCTAGGTGTAGAGAAAGGTCAGCTTAATTACGGTATGTCCATTCAAAAGTCTGATGGCAGCAGGGAAGAAGCTGTTCTTGAGTCGGTTGGTACGTGATCTCAGGCTTTTGTACCTTTTTCCCGACGGGAGAAGGTGGAAGAGAGTATAACCGGGGTGGGTGGGGTCCTTGATTATGCTGGCTGCTTTGCTGAGGCAGCAGGAAGTGTAGACAGAGTCAATGGATGGGAGGCTGGTTTGTGTGATGGAGTGGGCTACGTTCACAACCCTTTGTAGTTTCTTGAGTAACTCTGATCCACACATATTCAATACACAGTGAAAATCTCATATTTGTCCTACGTTCAATTCTATTTCCAGTTTTGACATATTGAAAACTTTATTTCATTCCTGTGATTATTTCTTTCTCTCAATGCCTTCACTCTTGCTCTGCCTCTCTCTGAACATTCCATTCTTTTATGGTGTGTCTTTCCCATTCCCTTCCTCAGCCTTCCTTCAATACACATACTGTATCCAAACTCCTTCACAGCACTGCTGATAATGAATCATCTTGACTTGCAATGTCCACAATGAAATGGTTCACCCAAATTGATTGGATATCAGTTTGCACAAGAATGACATAGCCAACCCTAGACAAACACAACTTAGTCCATCAAATGTTCAATTTTTTTTCAGAATTGGAAGTCAAATTTGAAGATACTCAGTGTTTCACATACCAATCAATGAATTATTCCTTAGAATCATAGGAGGCCATTCAGCCCATCGAGCCTGCAATGAGGTCCTATCCCCGTAATGCCACGTACTCTGCTGATCCCCCTGACACTAAGGGGCAATTTAACATGGCCAATCAACCTAACTTGCACATCTTTGGACCGCGGGAGGAAATCGGAACACCCGGAGGAAACCCACACAGACACAGGGAGAATGTGCAAACTCCGCACAGACAGTGACCCGAGGCCAGAATTGACCCTGGGATCCTGGCGCTGTGAAGCAGCAGTGCTAACCACTGAGCTGCCATTGAAATGTGATCATGGCTGTAAAATTTGTACACACCATTTGCTTTGCAGGTTATTGTAACATTTGGAAGCCAGGATGGATGAGGTTGAGGGCATTTATGATTTTTGAATGTTAATTCTATAATTGTTATCTTTCGGGACACAGTGATATAGATGGAGGACAATCACTACAACTTTGTCACAAAGGAAGTTATTTTGATGGGATGTGATTACCCTATTCAAATAGCAGCCAATCAGGAATTGCAAGACTGATATAGCCCTGGCAGCCCATTGGCTGAGCAAAGGGGTTATAGGGCAGCAAGGCTGCGGGAATCAGAGCAGTGAATGTGATTGGCTGAAAAGAAATGCTTCCCTGATTGAGTGACCTGATTAGTGGGAGTTTTGCAACAAGATATTAAACAGGAGGCAGGAACTGTGACTGATAATATGGAAGACCCCATGAGTTGTGGTGTACAGAGGAATTGAGTTCAGATTTGATTACATTGAATGTTTTTAAATCCCCGCGGCACCCAAGTCTTTTTGTATGTCTAGTTTCAGGCTCCATAGAATTTATGATCAGCAAATGGAATTGCAAAGCTATTTAAATAAGCATGGGCTGCAGTGGGGTTGTCTGATCATAATATGTTCGCATGGGATTGTTACAAACCGTTAACTCAGGGATTAAATATCTTGCCCGCGATAGTAAACTGTAATTGCACAGGAAGGTAAGGCTAACATCCATCAAAGCAGGTTGCAATTTTAACCCGAGTGATTGGCACTCTTAATGAGGTACACTTGGCAGCTCTCCCAGGGTGAATGCCACCAACTCTCCCCTTCCTTTCCAACTCTGATTGAGATGCTGTGGGCAGGAGCTGTATACACGCGCATACTGCTGGTGGAAGGCACAGCAGATGGCAGCAACACCTACTCCATTCTCTCTCGCAGAAGTTTCATTCATTCTCCAGGAGGCAGATCAGCAGGCAACTATCAGGGTCCTGTCACTCTTCTGAGTGCAGGCATTGCAAACTTCCTGTTCTTGAATGTGCAGCATCCGATTGAGAGAAGCAGCTTAAAGAGAGAGAGAGTGTGTGTGTATGTGTACTGTAGCTCTAGGGCAGAGTGTCTCGCAGCACAGGCTGACTGCTCCCAACTCTACTGCAGCTGGGTATACAGTCGCCTTGTTCCAGGAGCTTTCCCCTCCTGTCTAATACCAGTCAGAGGAGGAGTGGGGGCTGATTTAAAGCCCAACCCGGCTAGATCCAGTTACTTCCGGGTGCCAGTCCTGCTGGAGCAGAAATTGCAACTTTTTATTTATTTATGTATTTATTTATTTAGGATTCCTGGTTGTTTTAATTCATCCCTCTGTCCAATGCTGTGTAAAGCCCTGTTATTTCCTCTGTGCCTCCTGCTAATGTAGCTCTCAATCCCAGCTCCACACACACTGTGCTCTGGACTGACTCTCTGGCTGTGTGAAGAGCTGAACAGATACGATTGGCAACTCGCACCAGCCGGAGGATACACACTCTCTCTCTCCCACTGGGAAGCATTTCTTCCTTCCCCAGTATGGAGCAAGGGGAGGAAGAGCTCCCGGCGGAGCTGGAGGAATCCTCGGCGTCCGGATCGTCCTCCTGCGAGCTGCCAGTGTCCTGTGAGAATGAGCAGCAGAGCCCGGTGTCTCCTCAGCACCATCATCACCATCACCACCACCAGAACAAACCCTTCACCGGCCTCAAGTTCTTCGGGCGAAGGTGAGTGAGCGATCCCCAAGCTGCTGCTGACAAAATGGTTTCGAGTCAACAGGATACATTTCGGGGACGCCTGTCGCTTCCTCTCCTCCCCGGCTGCTCTGCCCTGGTGTCCCTCACACCTCACTGCGGGGATTGGCCGGAAAACCCCCCCCTCTGTAACATTCATGCTTCATATTTTACATCAGGGACAGAGGGGAGTTTGCAGTCAGCCACTCAGTCCTTCCTCATGTTCTTCAGTGTCTCTCTCGCCACCCCCCCCCCCCCGTCCCCCACTCTCTCGCCCCCCCCGTCCCCCACTCTCTCGCCCCCCCCCCCCCCGTCCCCCACTCTCTCGCCCCCCCCCCCGTCCCCCACTCTCTCGCCCCCCCCCCCGTCCCCCACTCTCTCGCCCCCCCCCCCCCGTCCCCCACTCTCTCGCCACCCCCCCCCCGTCCCCCACTCTCTCGCCCCCCCCGTCCCCCACTCTCTCGCCCCCCCCCCCGTCCCCCACTCTCTCGCCCCCCCCCCCGTCCCCCACTCTCTCGCCCCCCCCCCCGTCCCCCACTCTCTCGCCCCCCCCCCCGTCCCCCACTCTCTCGCCCCCCCCCCGTCCCCCACTCTCTCGCCCCCCCCCGTCCCCCACTCTCTCGCCCCCCCCCGTCCCCCACTCTCTCGCCCCCCCCCGTCCCCCACTCTCTCGCCCCCCCCCGTCCCCCACTCTCTCGCCCCCCCCCGTCCCCCACTCTCTCGCCCCCCCCGTCCCCCACTCTCTCGCCCCCCCCGTCCCCCACTCTCTCGCCCCCCCCGTCCCCCACTCTCTCGCCCCCCCCCGTCCCCCACTCTCTCGCCCCCCCCGTCCCCCACTCTCTCGCCCCCCCCCGTCCCCCACTCTCTCGCCCCCCCCCCGTCCCCCACTCTCTCGCCCCCCCCCCCCCCCACTCTCTCGCCCCCCCCCCGTCCCCCACTCTCTCGCCCCCCCCCCCCGTCCCCCACTCTCTCGCCCCCCCCCCGTCCCCCACTCTCTCGCCCCCCCCCGTCCCCCACTCTCTCGCCCCCCCCCGTCCCCCACTCTCTCGCCCCCCCCGTCCCCCACACTCTCGCCCCCCCCGTCCCCCACACTCTCGTCCCCCCCGTCCCCCACACTCTCGCCCCCCCCGTCCCCCACACTCTCGCCCCCCCCGTCCCCCACACTCTCGCCCCCCCCCGTCCCCCACACTCTCGCCCCCCCCCTCCGTCCCCCCCCTCCGTCCCCCCCCTCCGTCCCCCCCCTCCGTCCCCCCCCTCCGTCCCCCCCCTCCGTCCCCCACTCTCTCGCCCCCCCCCGTCCCCCACTCTCTCGCCCCCCCCCCGTCCCCCACTCTCTTGCCCCCCCCCCCGTCCCCCACTCTCTTGCCCCCCCCCCCGTCCCCCACTCTCTTGCCCCCCCCCCCGGCCCCACTCTCTCGCCCCCCCCCCCAAGCTCCCCCTCTCTCTCGGCCCCCACCCCAAGCTCCCCCTCTCTCTCGGCCCCCACCCCAAGCTCCCCCTCTCTCTCGGCCCCCACCCCAAGCTCCCCCTCTCTCTTGGCCCCTCCCCCCCCAAGCTCCCCCTCTCTCTCGGCCCCCCCCCCCCCAAGCTCCCCCTCTCTCTCGGCCCCCCCCCCCCCCCCCAAGCTCCCCCTCTCTCTCGGCCCCCCCCCCCCCCCCAAGCTCCCCCTCTCTCTCGGCCCCCCCCCCCCCCCCAAGCTCCCCCTCTCTCTCGGCCCCCCCCCCCCCCCAAGCTCCCCCTCTCTCTCGGCCCCCCCCCCCCCAAGCTCCCCCTCTCTCTCGGCCCCCCCCCCCCCCCCAAGCTCCCCCTCTCTCTCGGCCCCCCCCCCCCCCCCCAAGCTCCCCCTCTCTCTCGGCCCCCCCCCCCCCCCCCCCCCAAGCTCCCCCTCTCTCTCGGCCCCCCCCCCCCCCCCCCCAAGCTCCCCCTCTCTCTCGGCCCCCCCCCCCCAAGCTCCCCCTCTCTCTCGGCCCCCCCCCCCCCCCAAGCTCCCCCTCTCTCTCGGCCCCCCCCCCCCAAGCTCCCCCTCTCTCTCGGCCCCCACCCCAAGCTCCCCCTCTCTCTCGGCCCCCACCCCAAGCTCCCCCTCTCTCTCGGCCCCCACCCCAAGCTCCCCCTCTCTCTCGGCCCCCACCCCAAGCTCCCCCTCTCTCTCGGCCCCCACCCCAAGCTCCCCCTCTCTCTCGGCCCCCACCCCAAGCTCCCCCTCTCTCTCGGCCCCCACCCCAAGCTCCCCCTCTCTCTCGGCCCCCACCCCAAGCTCCCCCTCTCTCTCGGCCCCCACCCCAAGCTCCCCCTCTCTCTCGGCCCCCACCCCAAGCTCCCCCTCTCTCTCGGCCCCCACCCCAAGCTCCCCCTCTCTCTCGGCCCCCACCCCAAGCTCCCCCTCTCTCTCGGCCCCCACCCCAAGCTCCCCCTCTCTCTCGGCCCCCACCCCAAGCTCCCCCTCTCTCTCGGCCCCCACCCCAAGCTCCCCCTCTCTCTCGGCCCCCACCCCAAGCTCCCCCTCTCTCTCGGCCCCCACCCCAAGCTCCCCCTCTCTCTCGGCCCCCACCCCAAGCTCCCCCTCTCTCTCGGCCCCCACCCCAAGCTCCCCCTCTCTCTCGGCCCCCACCCCAAGCTCCCCCTCTCTCTCGGCCCCCACCCCAAGCTCCCCCTCTCTCTCGGCCCCCACCCCAAGCTCCCCCTCTCTCTCGGCCCCCACCCCAAGCTCCCCCTCTCTCTCGGCCCCCACCCCAAGCTCCCCCTCTCTCTCGGCCCCCACCCCAAGCTCCCCCTCTCTCTCGGCCCCCACCCCAAGCTCCCCCTCTCTCTCTGCCCCCACCCCAAGCTCCCCCTCTCTCTCGCCCCCAGCTCCACCCCAAGCTCCCCCCCCCCCCCCCAGCCTCCCCTCTCTCTCTCTCGCCGCCCGGCTCCCCCTCTGTCTCGCCACCCCCCCCCCCCCCCCCGGCTCCCCCTCTCTAGCCCCCCGCCCGGCTCTCTAGCCCCCCAGCCTCCCCCTCTCTCTCGCCACCACCCTGGTTCCCCCTCGAGTTTCCCCCTCACACGCACTCTCACAGTTACCGACTCCTGCACACGGTCACAGATGCTAAATTGGGGAGGGTCATATTAATGTCACTTCAGCCCAGGAATGTTTTGATTGTTGCAATTTGTGGCATGTCCATTTAGTGTAATCTTGACTGATGATTTGTAATGAGTGATAGCCCAGCAATGTCAATACAGAGTAGGGATACTTCAGTGTAATTATTGCACACATTGTGTAGGTACATGAAGTCTCACAGACACACGGGTGCAGTTCTGTATCTGCGTCTATGTATCGTGGGCGAGCTGTGGCTTTTGACAAAAACACAGACACACTTTCCTCAGTGGGTGCAGTGTGCACGTGCTGAGTGAAGTTACATTTCTGTGTTGTATGTAGGCAGTGTGTTATGGTGTTGTGGTAATGTGCCATGGGAAGGTAGCAGAAAGGTTCTGTGGTGCAGACTCATTGGGAGGTTATTTACAGTGTCACTGTCACCAGATCTGGAAAGGCATCTCTCCATTGGCGATCATACTTGTGGACTACAAGCCAGGTAATAACTGGAAACATGGCGAGAGGTGTGCTCGTCTGTATGCTTCCCTAATAATGTAACTGGTTGCTTGGGTAGTGGGGGTGGAATCCGCTTTTTAAAAATGTAAACCAGGTTATGTGATACTGCCTCAGTTTCAGATGTCTGGTTATTATGAGTCTGAGATGGGGTCTCTGTCCAACATGGGTTAATATGGGGGCAGCATAGGTTCTAGGTTATGTTCAGGAATGAGGGCTGCTATTATGTTGAATCTTTTTGGTTTTAAATAACATAGATTTAGTCACTGAAGGAACTCATGCTGAAATCCACACACTGGGCCTCGCGCCCTGGGCCGGGCGGCCTCGCGCCCTGGGCCGGGCGGCCTCGCGCCCTGGGCCGGGCGGCCTCGCGCCCTGGGCCGGGCGGCCTCGCGCCCTGGGCCGGGCGGCCTCGCGCCCTGGGCCGGGCGGCCTCGCGCCCTGGGCCGGGCGGCCTCGCGCCCTGGGCCGGGCGGCCTCGCGCCCTGGGCCGGGCGGCCTCGCGCCCTGGGCCGGGCGGCCTCGCGCCCTGGGCCGGGCGGCCTCGCGCCCTGGGCCGGGCGGCCTCGCGCCCTGGGCCGGGCGGCCTCGCGCCCTGGGCCGGGCGGCCTCGCGCCCTGGGCCGGGCGGCCTCGCGCCCTGGGCCGGGCGGCCTCGCGCCCTGGGCCGGGCGGCCTCGCGCCCTGGGCCGGGCGGCCTCGCGCCCTGGGCCGGGCGGCCTCGCGCCCTGGGCCGGGCGGCCTCGCGCCCTGGGCCGGGCGGCCTCGCGCCCTGGGCCGGGCGGCCTCGCGCCCTGGGCCGGGCGGCCTCGCGCCCTGGGCCGGGCGGCCTCGCGCCCTGGGCCGGGCGGCCTCGCGCCCTGGGCCGGGTGGTCCCGGGCCGGGCGGCCCCGCGCCCTGGGCCCCGCGGCCTCGCGCCCTGGGCCGGGTGGTCCCGGGCCGGGCGGCCCCGCGCCCTGGGCCCCGGGCCCCGCGCCCTGGGCCGGGTGGTCCCGGGCCGGGCGGCCCTGGGCCCCGCGGCCTCGCGCCCTGGGCCGGGCGGCCCCGCGCCCTGGGCCGGGCGGCCCCGCGCCCTGGGCCGGGCGGCCTCGCGCCCTGATTTCCGTTTTGTTTCTATTTCTCATGTGTGGCAACATTCCTTCAGTAACCCAAACAGTGGATATAATTCACCTCTTCAGTTTTATCGCTAGGCAACCTCCTTTTGTGCTGGATTGCGAGCAACTGTGAATTTCTGGCATTTAATTAGTGGGATGGTAACATACCATTGAATGTGTCACTGATCATATAATTAACTCGACATTTATACCCTTTTAAAGAAGAAGTTTGTCAGAAAACATTGACTTGGTGTCTTGAGATAGTGAATGAAATTTTCGGTCCCTTCCTGGGATGTGGGTGTCGCTGACAAGGCCAACATTTGTTGCTCATCCCTGATTGCCCTTGAACTGTGTCTTTGTTAGGCCATTTCGGAGGGCAGTTATTGTGTGGGTTGGAGTCACATGTAGGTCAGACCGAGTACGGACGGTAGATTTCCTTCCTTTCATGCCATTAGTGAAATGGATGGACTTTTACAGCAATTGACGATAGTTGTCATGGTCACCATGGCTGAGACTAGCTTTATAATTCCTGATTTATTAATGGAATTTAAATTCCACCTACTGTTGTGGGAGGATTTGAACGCATGTCCCCAGGGCATTAGCCTGGACCTCTGGATTGTGAGTGTAGTGACATCTCCATTTCCCCTGAACTGAATGTGCCTTTCTGGTGCTTTATATCAGAGAATGGCGTAATCAGTCCTTACCTGCTGCCAATCAGAGAGGGAGAAATGCTGGTGACATGGCTGCAGTTGGCACAGGTGGCAGGCGGGTGAGATATCTCGCTGCTGGCAGAGTCTGTTAGGCCATTTCGAGGAGCATTTGGCTGCTCTGAATTTGTCTGGTAGTCACTGCTGCCTCACAGCGCCAGCGACCCGGGTTCGATTCCCGGCTTGGGTCACTGTTTGTGTGGAGTTTGCACATTCTCCCCATGTCTGTGTGGGTTTCCTCCGGGTGCCCCGGTTTCCTCCCACAATCTGGAAAATATGTTGTTTAGGCGCAATGGCCATGCTAAATTCTCTCTGTGTACCCGAACAGGTGCTGGAGTGTGGCGACTAGGGGATTTTCACAGAAACTTCATTGCAGTGTTAATGTAAACCTACTTGTGACACTAATAAATAAACTTTAACTTTAGTTGGTGTCTGGTGTGCAAATTAAAGGCCGTTTTTGATCTAATGATGGGCTGCTTGTTTTAAAAGCAAATAACCCAACTTTCTGACTGGGCTCCCACCTTTCGGTCGTACATGAAGCCATTTGGTGCTGAGATATGATTGAAGGGATACAGAGAAGCTTTGGTGAACTGCTATGCTGAGTAACATCACAGGCTGGATGAGATAGAAAGAAGGGACAGGATTCAATCCAGGGGGAGGAGGGACACGCCATTCTGCAAGGAAGATGATGTGACACTGGCCTCATGAGGAATTGGCTACTGCTCAGAATTTTGAAGTAGTCTGCTGCAGGTAATTTTAGGCCTGGGATTGTTTTCAGTGGCAATGTAATTGGATCAACAGCAACTGTGAACTAAAAATAGACCAGTTAATGTTGTTACCAGGCATGTAATTGTCTCGAGTCTGGAAGGATAATTTCCTGTCCTGTGTCATGCCTCTAGATTCAACTTCCCCCACTACTCCCCAGCAATAATGGGTCACAGTTGACTGAAGCTGGAAGAATACCTGGTTTTAATCAAATTGTAAGAAAAAATGCAGATCGAGATGAACAAATCCGAGTTGGAATGTAATGGTTTCTGAGGGACTGAAAGTTCTGGAGTTTGCCCGTTCTTCCCCGTGTCTGCTCCTGGTACTCCGGTTTCCCCTCTTAGTCCGATGCTCAGGAATGTGGCTGGCCATGTTTCGGGATATCCGGTCAGAATAAATATTCTGAATCACTGCTTAACTTTTCTCTCATTCCAAGGGGGAGAATCCCACCAACTTCCCTCTGCCGATGAAATGATTCCAGCTTGACAGCCCCTCCCAAACCCCCGCAGGCCCCAGCACCTGGAAGGGCAAGGGTAGGAAGTGTGCAAGCGAGCACCACTGCTGTCAGGTCCCCTTACAAGCCGCACGTCGATGTCCGTCGCTGACCCTTTATTGTCACTGGGCCAAAATCCTGGAACTCCTGACCTCACAAGATAGTGGGGATACCTTCACCACACAGCCTGTAAAGGTTCAAGAAGGCAGCTCACCACCACCAGAGGCTCAAGAGAATGATCCCAGATATGAAAAGCTTGATGTATGAGGAGCATCTGAGGACTCTGGGTCTGCACTTGATGGAGTTTAGAAGGATGAGGTGGGATCTCATTGAAACTTATGGAATAATGAAAGACCTGGATAGAGTGGATGTGGGGAAGGTGTTTCCATTTTATTTTTATTACTCACAAGTAGGCTTACATGAACACTGCAATGACGTTACTGTGAAAATCTCCTCGTCGCCACACTCCGGCGCCTGTTCGGGTACACTGAGGGAGAATTTAGCATGGCCAATGCACCTAACCAGCACATTTTTGGGACTGTAGGAAGAAACCGGAGCACCCGGAGGAAACCCACGCAGACGCAGGGAGAACGTGCAAACTCCACACAGACAGTAACCCGAGCCGGGAATCGAATGTGGGTTCCTGGCGCTGTGGAGTAGTGCTAACCACTGTGCCACCGTGCTGCCGTAGGAGAGACTAGGACCCGAGGGCATAGCCTTGGGGTAAAGGCGCGACTCTTTGGAATTGAGATGAAGAGGAATTTCTTCAGCCAGAGGGTGGTGAATCTGTGGAATTCATTGCCACAAAAGGCTGTGGAGGCCAAGTCATTGAGTGTATTTAAGCCAGAGATAGATTGGTTTTTGATTGGTAAGGAGATCAAGGGTTACGGGGAAAAGGCAGGAGAATGGGGTTGAGGAACTTATCAGCCATGATTGAATGGCGGAGCAGACTCGACGGGCCAAATTCTGCTCCTATATCTTCTGGTCTTATGGGTCACCTTGTCAAGGGCAGCGGGGGATGGACAATAAATGCTGACCTTATCAGCGATGCCCATTCCCAGAATGAATACGAAAAAGATCAGATTGTCTCTTGTCACATGGCAATTCGAAGTTGGTTTCGGAGGGGATTTGTTTCTTAATATATGGAGTTTTATTTTATGTACAAGTCCAAAGTGTCTGAAGGTTTAGTTCAGTCTGCTGTGGCTGACAGTGAAGGACCCCTAATCATTGGGGTTAGAGTTTGGAAAGCAAGCAAAGGCAAGCATGCTTTTCCAGTTCAATGGAATTTAGAAGAATGAGGGGAGATCAAATTGAGGTATACAAGATGACAGATGGTATGGATAAAGCAGACATGGAGTGGATGCTTCCTCTTGAGGGCATTCTAGGACAAGAGGTCATAGTCTTAGGATAAGGAGTAGCAAATTTAAAACAGTTGAGGAGAAACTACTTCTCCCAAAAGGTTGAGAATCTGTGGAATTCGCCATTGCAAAGTGTGGTGGATGCTGGGACAGTAACTACATTCGAGAAGGAGTTAGACAGATTTTTAATTGGTAATGGGTTGGAGGGTTATGGGGATGAGGAGCATATCAGCCATGATTGAATGACGGAGCATATTCGATGGGTCGAGTAGCCTAATTCTGCTCCTATATCTTATGAACTTATGAGATCTCCCTAGACGTACAGGGTGGGATTGCTCAGGATTTCAAGAGCTGGATTTGAGTTTCTGGATTGAAGGGTCTTCTTTCTCTAAGTAGCATTTGTCTTTCCAGTCCCGCCCCCGAAGCTTCAGTGAGCTGGCACCTCCTGTGGCGAGCCCAGATGAAGCTGCTGGTGTGAGGGAGAACGGCGCGAGTGCACAATATCTCAGCGTGTAGCTTCATTTCACCAGGGTTGTCTGCGAGGCAGATTTTATTGATGTAGCTCTCGTTTTGAATGTGTGTGTATGTATATATATATATGTGTTTTTTAAAAAGACAACCTTTTTGCCAGTAACAATGACATGGGGACAATACAGATTTAAAAAATATATATATTTTTTTTTATATGAAAAAAAACGACAACCTTTCCCTCGGTAACAGTGACATGGGGACATGTGACAATACAGACAGTTCAGCTTTTGAGTTGGCTGATCTTTTGAATGATTCGGAGGATGGTTGTGGTGTGGAGGAGCCTGCAGGGACTTTCCCCGATTTTCATAGGTATAATCACACATCAGCACATGCAGAGCAGAGCGACAACCAACCATCAGATAATGCACAGGGCTGAAAGCCCTGCTGATGTTTTGATGCTTTCGGTACATTTTCTTTTTGTTGTTGTTCTTCTGTGGTAGTGGGCATGCAGGTTTTGTGCTATTTCCTTTGGGCTGTCTGACTGTGTGCTTCAAAAGGAAAGGTAGGCAACCCAAGAGGGGGTTGAAACCTTTTCTTTTTGTCGATTGAAAGCACTCTTATCCCATAGACAAGTGCGATTTGTGTTTACACAGTGTCTCGTCAGGCACTTCATCGCGTTAGAACATATTGGGGCGGCACAGTGGTTAGCACTGCTGCCTTGCACAGTGGTTAGCTTCACAGCGCCAGGGATCCGGATTCGCTTCCTGGCTTGGGTGACTGTGTGGAGTCTGCACGTTCTCTTCATGTCTGCGTGGGTTTCCTCCGGGTGCTGTGGTTTCCTCCCACAGTCCAAAGATGTGCAGGTTAGGTGGATTGGCCATGGTAAATTGCCCCTTAGTGTCAGGGGGACTAGCCAGGGCAAATGCATGGGGCTATGGGGATAGGGCCTGGGCAGGATTGTGGTCAGTGCAGGCTCGATGGGCTGAATGGCCTCCTCCACTGTAGGATTCTATGTCTATGCAAATGGATGCCAAGCCAAAGAAAGGACATGTTAAATGGGTTTGAGCGAAAGTTCGGTCAGTCTTAAAGCAGGAGATGAATTGGTTGAAGCCAGGGGTGATTCCAGACTGAGGGGGAGGTGGCTGTGGACAGGGTCAGCACTCACAAGCACAGAGAGAAATTGAGACTGCCAGAGGAATGGAGAGCGAGGTGATTGTTGGAGGTTAGAGGTAGGGAGGGGTCAAACCATTCCAGGATTGAGACATAAAAGTTGGGAATTGAGGTGTAGGGGACCAGAAGCGTTGGTTTGAGCAGCATTTGGTCACAGATGGAATACAGGCGGCTGAATTTTGGGTCAGCCGGACTTTTATAGAGTGTGGGGGATGGTCGGCCAGGCGAAGCGCAGAATGGCCAAGTCCAGAGGTGGTGAAGATCTGGGAGGGAGGGTTTCCGCAATATGAGTGGCTGAGATCGTGGCAAGGATAGAAGCTGATGGCCCTTGACCTGGAAGGGATGTGGAGAAGGGGTGGTCAGGTGGAATTTTGAGGATGTGAGCTGTCAAGTTCAGCCGGAGTCATTGGCCAGGGAGGGGAATGGAATCAGTGACGCTGATACAGACAGGGACTGAAGACCTTCACTTCTGTTTGGTGATGGTGGAGGATTCAGGCTGAGGGTTTGAAGTCGATGATTGAAGAATAGGGTGAAGGGGATCCAAGGATATGGGGGGAAGGTGGGATCAGGCTATTGAGTTGGATGATTAGCCATGATCGTGAATGATGCAGCAGGCTCAAAGGGCCGAATGGCCTCCACCCGCTCTATCTATGTTTCTATGAATGTGAAGCCCTGATCAGCTCTGTTTTTCCATTGTCCTGAGAGGGTTGGGGCCAAATGCTGATTCCATGGTAATTGCTACCATTATTTTGACCAGTGTCAAGTCATGTGGTGATGCTTCGGCTGATATTCCCATTGTCTGGAATGGGAGATTCTCAAAACTCCCAAAATGCTGCCTCTCTCAACATATCCGAGATCAGACACACACAGGAAGTGCCTGTTTAACCAGTGGTTTGGAGGGACACTGAGATGTGGGAGTGCAACCCAGGTTTAGCTTGCAGGTTTGTAGTTGTCCTCTCTCTTGGTAATCGCTGTCATTCCTCAGTCACACTGATAACTTGTGTGCGACTTGAGCTGAGTGCTGATGGCTAGGGCAGCACAATGGTTAGCACTGCTGCCTCACAGCGAAAGGGACACGGGTTTGATTCCCGGTTTGGATCACTGTCTGCGCGAAGTCTGCACGCTCTCCCCGTGTCTGCGTGGGGGTGCTCAGGCTTCCTCCCGCAGTTTGAAAGATGTGCTGATTAGGTGCATTGGCCATGCTAAATTCTCCCTCAGTGTACCCAAACAGGCACTGGAGTGTTGTGACTAGGGGATTTTCACAGCAACTTCATTGCAGTGTTAATGTAAACCTACTTGTGACACTAATAAATAAACTTTAAACTAGATCAGTTTTGTCCTCCCCTTGCATTTGATTTAAGATCTGAATTTGGGGGAACCTTAGTTAATCTTGGACATGTTGCTCGAGCTGTTTCTGAACTGCACAATTTGGATCTCGGCCAGATTCTTATTAATAATTACTTTTATTCTGTTTGCTGCATACTAATGAGAGGGTAACAGAGCATTATCAATCTTGTGTTCAGGGTATTAACAGGCGATACTGTAGTTCTCAATCCTCTGTCTGGATATATGTGTGGAGGTGTTTGATGAGGTTAGTAAGTGGAATAAGACCATAAGATATAGGAGCAGAATTAGGCTGATATGATTCTCATCCCCATTCTCATGGGTGGAATGGGTGTAAAAGCATTATTCTTGGGCAGCGGAATTGAACCCGAGGGGGTTCAGTTGGGGGCTATATGACAATGAGCTGCAGATTGGGGAAGTTAACTCCTGAGTGAGGTGGTCTAAAGTAATTGTTGGCTGATCTGGGTAACCCCAGCTCAGTCCAAAGATGTGCAGGTTAGGTTGATTGGCCATGCTAAAAATTGCCCTTAGTGTCCTGAGATGCGTAGGTTAGAGGGATTAGCGGTTAGATATGGGGGTAGGGCCTGGGTGGGATTGTGGTCGGTGCAGACTCGATGGGCCAAATGGCCTCTTTCTGTACTGTAGCGTTTCTATGAGAAGGGTGACGGGCCCGTGTTCACCAGCGTACCATCAATGATTGAAGGCCTTGCGTATAGCCCCCATTTCTCAAGTGTCAAAGAACAATACAGCACAGGAACAGGCCCTTTGGCCCTCCAAGCCCGTGCCGCTCCCTGGTCCAAACTAGACCATTCTTTTGTATCCCTCCATTCCCACTCCATTCATATGGCTATCTAGATAAGTCTTAAATGTTCCCAGTGTGTCCGCCTCCACCACCTTGCCTGGCAGCGCATTCCAGGCCCCCACCATCCTCTGTGTAAAATATGTCCTTCTGATATCTGTGTTAAACCTCACCCCCTTCACCTTGAACCTATGACCCCTCGTGAACATCACCACCGACCTGGGGAAAAGCTTCCCACCGTTCACCCTATCTATGCCTTTCATAATTTTATACACTTCTATTGAGTCTCCCCTCAACTTCTGTCTTTCCAGGGAGAACAACCCCAGTTTACCCAATCTCTCCTCATAACTAAGCCCCTCCATACCAGGCAACATCCTGGTAAACCTTCTCTGTACTCTCTCCAAAGCCTCCACGTCCTTCTGGTAGTGTGGTGACCAGAACTGGACGCAGTATTCCAAATGCGGCCGAACCAACGTTCTATACATCTGCAACATCAGACCCCAACTTTTATACTCTATGCCCCATCCTATAAAGGCAAGCATGCCATATGCCTTCTTCACCACCTTCTCCACCTGTGACGTCACCTTCAAGGATCTGTGGACTTGCACACCCAGGTCCCTCTGCGTATCTACACCCTTTATGGTTCTGCCATTTATCGTATAGCTCCTCCCTACATGATTTCTACCAAAATGCATCACTTCGCATTTATCAGGATTGAACTCCATCTGCCATTTCTTTGCCCAAATTTCCAGCCTATCTATATCCTTCTGTAGCCTCTGACAGTGCTCCTCACTATCTGCAAGTCCTGCCAATTTTGTGTCGTCCGCAAACTTACTGATCACCCCAGTTACACCTTCTTCCAGATCATTTATATAAATCACAAACAGCAGAGGTCCCGATACAGAGCCCTGCGGAACACCACTAGTCACAGGCCTCCCGCTGGAAAAAGACCCTTCCACTACCACCCTCTGTCTTCTGTGACCAAGCCAGTTCTCCACCCATCTAGCCACCTCCCCCTTTATCCCATGAGGTCCAACCTTTTTCACCAGCCTACCATGAGGGATTTTGTCAAACGCTTTACTAAAGTCCATATAGATGACATCCACGGCTCTTCGCTCATCAACCATTCTAGTCACTTCTTCAAAAAACTCCACCAGGTTAGTGAGGCATGACCTCCCTCACAAAACCATGCTGACTATCGTTAATGAGTTTATTCTTTTCTAAATGCGCATACATCCTATCTCTAAGAATCTTCTCCAACAACTTCCCCACCATGGACGTCGAGCTCACCGGCCTATAATTACCCGGGTTATCCTTCCTACCCTTCTTAAATAACGGGACCACATTAGCTATCCTCCAATCCTCTGGGACCTCACCTGTGTCCAGTGACGAGACAAAGATTTGTGTCAGAGGCCCAGCGATTTCACCTCTCATCTCTCTGAGCAGCCTTGGATAGATTCCATCAGACCCTGGGGATTTGTCAGTCTTTATATTCTCTAACAAACCTAACACTTCCTCCCTTGTAATGGAGATTTTCTCCAACGGTTCAACACTCCCCTCCGAGACACTCCCAGTCAACACATCCCTCTCCTTTGTGAATACCAACGCAAAGTATTCATTTAGGATCTCCCCTACTACTTTGGGCTCCAAGCATAATTCCCCACTTTTGTCCCTGAGAGGTCCGATTTTTTTTCCCTGACAGCCCCTTTTGTTCCTAACGTATGAATAAAATGCCTTGGGATTCTCCTTAATCCTGTCTGCCAAGGACATTTCGTGACCCCTTTTTGCCCTTCTAATTCCTCGTTTGAGTTCTTTCCTACTTTCTTTGTACTCCTCCAGAGCTCCCTCCGTTTTTAGCTGCCTGGACCTAACATACGCGTCTCTTTTCTTTTTGACCAGTCCCTCAATTTCCCTGGTTATCCACGGTTCTCAAATCCTACCCTTCCTATCCTTTTTTACAGGCACATGCCTGTCCTGTAGCCCTAACAACTGTTCCTTAAAAGACTCCCACATGCCAGATGTGGATTTACCCTCAAACAGCCTCTCCCAATCAAGAGCTGCCAATTTCTGCCTAATCCCACTAAAGTTAGCCTTCCCCCAATCCAACACCTTACCCTTGGGACACAACTCATCCTTTTCCATCACTATCCTAAAGCTAACAGAATTGTGGTCACTATTTGCCACATGTTCCCCTACCGAAACTTTGAAGACCTGACTGGGCTCATTCCCCAGTACCAGGTCCAGTATAGCCTCCTCTCTAGTCGGGCTATCTACATATTGTTCCAAAGAACCCTCCTGTACGCATTTTACAATTTCCTCCCCATTCAGAGTCCCAGCTCTCAGCGATTTCCAGTCTATACCAGGGAAATTGAAGTCGCCCACTACAACAACCCTATTTTTCCTGCACCTATCCATTATCTCCTGACATATCTGTTCTTCCACTTCCCTTGGGCTGTTGGGGGGCCTGTAGTAAACCCCCAACATAGTGACTGCGCCCTTCCTGTTTCTAAGCTCCACCCAGAGTGACTTGTTACACGACCCCTCTGAATTGTCCTCCCTCTGCACCGCTGTAATATGCTCTCCAACTAATACTGCTACTCCCCCACCTCTTTTGGCCCCTCCTCTGTCTCGCCTAAAACACTTGTACCCTGGAATATTCAGCTGCCAGTCCTGTCCCTTTTTCAACCAAGTCTCTGTCACCGCAACCACATCCAAATTCCTCGTGAGCATTAAGGCCCTAAGTTCGTCTGTCTTACCTGCTACGCTCCTTGCATTGAAGTATAAGCTCTCCAGACCTCCAGGCCCAGTGAGGTCATCTTCCCCCAGAGTGCTCCTCTTCTTTGCCAGCCTTGTCCCAGCCCCAAGCTCGTCCCCAGCCTCTAACTTGGAGACTTAATATTTTGATCCCCACCCCCCTGCCATACTAGTTTAAACCCCCCCAAACTGCACTAGCAAAACTCCCAGCCAGGATATTCGTGTCCTTCCAACTTAGTTGTGACCCGTCCTTCTTGTACAGGTGCCATCCTCTCCTGAAAACTTCCCATTGGGTCTAGGAAAATGAAGCCCTCCCTCATTTTAATACCTGATGATATGGATATGTAAGCTACCATTCCTATAACATACCGCACTGCATCCTGTTCGCCCATAGCCACTGTCTTCACTGATACATTTGTCTTGTGTTTGCCCAGCCTAACATTTGCAAGTATTATCATTGCATGTAGACTTCATCCTTTCTCTAACCTTCTCCAGCACTATAATCCTTTTCCCCTGCCCTTGCCTATGCCACAATCTGTGAAAATGATTTGCCAGATGTGGTCCATTTAGGAGCACTCTTGTTTCCCAGACAGAAGACTCCAGGTTCGAATCCCACTCCTGATGCTTGAGCACCAGAATTAAGGCAGTGTGAGGGAGTGCTGCACTGTTGGAGGTGCCATCGTGTGGATGAGGTGTTAAGCTGAGGTCCCATCTGCCTTCTCAGAAGGATGTCACATATCCAGTGACACTGTTTGGAAGAAGAGCAGGGAAGCAATCCCCAGTGTCCTGGCAGCTACTTATCCCCCTCATAGAGGAGGCAGTGGCACACTGGAATTATCACTGGACTAGAGACCCAGGGTAATTCTCTGGTGACCTGGGTTCGAATCCCATGTGGCAGATGGTGAAATTTGAATTCAGTAAAAATCTGGAATTAAAAATCTAATCATAGAATCATGGAATCCTACAGTGCAGAAGGAGGCCATTTGGCCCATTGAGTCTGCACCGACCACAATCCCACCGAGGCCCTATCCCTATAACCTCATGCATTTACCCTAGCTAGTTAGGGTTAGTTAGGAAGGTTCAGTCGCTGGGTATACATGGGGAGGTAGTAAATTGGATTAGACACTGGCTCAATGGAAGAAGCCAGAGAGTGGTTGTGGAGGATTGCTTCTCTGAGTGGAGGCCTGTGACTAGTGGTGTGCCGCAGGGATCGGTGTTGGGTCCATTGTTGTTTGTCATCTATATCAATGATCTGGATGATAATGTGGTAAATTGGATCAGCAAGTTTGCTGATGATACAAAGATTGGAGGTGTAGTGGACAGTGAGGAAGGTTTTCAAAGCTTGCAGAGGGATTTGGACCAACTAGAAAAATGGGCTGAAAAATGGCAAATGGAATTTAACGCAGACAGGTGTGAGATATTGCACTTTGGAAGGACAAACCAAAGTCGAACATACAGGGTAAATGGTAGGACTCTGAAGAGTGCAGTTGAACAGAGGGATCTGGGAATACAGGTACAGAATTCCCTAAAAGTGACGTCACAGGTGGATAGGGTCGTAAAGAGTGCCTTTGGTACATTGGCCTTTATAAATCAGAGTATCGAGTATAAAAGTTGGAGTGTTATGGTAAGGTTATATAAGGCATTGGTGAGGCCGAATTTAGACTATTGTGTACAGTTTTGGTCACCTAGTTACAGGAAGGATGTAAATAAGGTTGAAAGAGTGCAGAGAAGGTTCACAAGGATGTTGCCGGGACTTGAGAAGCTGAGTTACAGAGAGAGATTAAATAAGTTGGGACTTTATTCCCTGGAGCGTAGAAGAATGAGGGGAGATTTGATAGAGGTGTATAAGATTTTGATGGGTATAGATAGAGTGAATGCAAGCAGGCTTTTTCCGCTGAGGCTAGGGGAGAAAAAAACCAGAGGGCATGGGTTAAGGGTGAAAGGAGAAAAGTTTAAAGGGAATATTAGGGGGGGCTTCTTCACGCAGAGAGTGGTGGGAGTGTGGAATGAGCTGCCGGATAAAGTGGTAAATGCGGGGTCACTTTTACCATTTAAGAAAAACTTGGACAGGTTCGTGGATGAGAGGGGTGTGGAGGGATATGGTCCAAGTGCAGGTCAGTGGGACTCGGCAAAAAATGGGTGTGAAAAGTGCTATATAAATGCAAAATTTATTTCTCTTTCCCTAAAGGGTGCAAAGAAGGTTTACCAGGATTTTGCTTGGCCTGGAGGGTTTTGGGTATAAGGGTGAGGCTGAATAAACTCGGATTGTTTTCACTGGAAAGACGGAGGCTGAGGGGCGACCTGATAGAGGTCTACAAAATAGTGAGGCATTGGATAGGGTGGATAGGCAGAGGCTTTTTTCCAGGGTGGAAAGGTCAGTTACAAGAGGGCACAGGTTTAGGATGAAAGGGGGTAAGTTTAGGGGAGACGTGCAGGGAAAGTTTTTCAGAGGGTGCTAGGTGCCTGGAACCCACTGCCAGTGGAGATGGTGGAAGCAGGCACATTAGCAACGTTCAAGGTGTATCTTGATAGACACATGAACAGGAGACGAATGGAAACCGCACATTGGCACAGGCTTGCTGAGCTGATGGTCCTGTTCCTGTGCTGTATTCTTTGTTAAAATCTTCCTCCTCTTCTCTACCATCCTGTCCTTTCAGAACTCTCCTTACAACCGCTTTGCCTATTGCTTGGCCACCTCTTAATCTGACCTGGGTCACTGAAGTACCTGGGACGTTTTCTACGTAAAAGTTGCTCTGCCATTGCAAGTTTTAATCTTAACAGGGTACGGTACAGAAGGGAGGCCATTTGACCCATCTGTCGGTGCTGTTTGTTTGGAAGAGTTATCCCCTGCCCTTTCCTCTCAGCTGTGCAAAATGTTCCATTTCCCACCTATATCCAAGTTCCTTATTGAGCGTTACAGTTGAACCCATCTCCACCATCCTTCTCAGGCTGTGCACTTCACAGCTTCATAGCCTGTTCTGTCATGGTTCCTTTTTTCTGTTCCTCCCTTGAAGGTTTAGTTCCATGGAGCCTGACTTCTCTTCCAGTACCTGTCATTGATCACATGTGAGTGTTGGCAGGCAATGTCGAATGATGTCCACACAATTGTGCTCTTCAGCAATCGAGGATCCCTGGCTGATTTTACATTGTAACCCACACATCCTAGGTCATTAAGGCCAATTGATAATCGGATATGAAACTGACACTGTTGACTCTGTGTTGACCTTATTGACTTTGATTGGATCTTATAATGAACACCCCGAGATCAGTCTCGCAACCAAAAGAGAAAATGCTGGAAAATCTCAGCAGGTTTGGCAGCACCTGTAAGGAGAGAAAAGAGCTGACGTTTCGAGTCCAGATGACCCTTTGTCAAAGCTAAAAGGCATAGAAAGTGGGAGATATTTATACTGCAGGGTGAGGGAATGAAAGATGAGTCATAGCCACAGACACCAGGGGGAAAGGCTGCTAATGGCAGTCCACAGAGAGAATAAAGGGTGTGAATGGCCAAACGGCAGAGAAGCTGAAATCAGAGGGTAAACTGTGACAGATGAAAATGTGGGGAGAGGGGGGAGATGGGTGGGAGAGAGGTAAAATTGAGAAAAAGAGGGAGAAAAGATAAGAAAATGGGGATAAAATAGGGGGAAGAAAAATAAAGAAAGACAATAAAGAAATAAAAGGTAGAGAACAGTTAAATTAAATAAAATGAAAACAAAGGGGTCGAGGTGGGGTAGAGCTAATCATCTGAAGTTGTTGAGTTCGATGTTGAGACCAGAAGGTTGAGCCGGAAGATGAGATGCTGTTCCTCTCGTTTGCGTTGAGCTTCACTGGAACATTGCAGCAGGCTAAGGACAGACATGTGGACATGGGAGCAGGATCGTGTGTCAAAATGGCAAGCAACGGGAAGGTCAGCTTCCTGATTGCACACAGACCAAAGGTGCTCAGCAAAGCGATCACCCAGTCTACGTTTGGTTTCTCCGATATAGAGGAGACCACATTGGGAGCAGCGAATGCAGTAGGCCAAATTGAAAGAGGTGCAAGTGAAACGCTGCTTAACTTGGAATGAGTGTTTTGGACCCTGGATGGTGAGCATAAAGAGGTAAAGGGGCAGGTACATGGGAAGGTGCCATGGGTGATGGAAGAGATGTTGAGGATAATGGAAAAGTGGATAGGTTATCCCGGAGGGAACGGTCTCTGCGGAATGCTGACAGAGGGAGTGAAGGGAAGATGTGTTTAGTGGTGGCATCATGCTGGAGTTGGCAAAAATGGCGGAGGCTGTTGGGGTGAAATGTAAGAATAAGGGAGATTTTATCCTTGTCTGGGAGGGAGTGAGGGTCGTGGCACGGGAGGTGGACTGTACGGTTTTGAGGGCCCTGTCAACAACTGTAGGTGGGAAACCCACGGTTGAGGAAGAAGGAGCACTTTGGAAAGTGGCATCATTGGAACAAATGCGACGGAGACAAAGTAACTGAGAGGAAGGGATGGAGTCCTTACAGGATGGAGGGTGTGAAGAGCTGTAGCCCAGATAGCTGTGGGAGTCAGTGGACTTGTAATGAATATTGGTAGACTGTCTATTGCCGGAAATGGAGACAGAAAGGTCAAGGAAGGGAAGTGCCTGAGATGAACCAGGTGAAGGTGTTGGAGGGGTGGGAACTGGAAGCGAAGTTGACTAATTTTTCCAGGTCCGGCCTAGAGCATGAAGCAGCACCAAAATAGTCATCGATGTACGGTAAAAGAGTTGTGGGAGGGTACTGGGGTAGGCCCGGGAAAAGGGATGTTCCACATGCCCCATAAAAAGATAAGCGGAGCAGTCTTGCAAGGTTGACTAGACTTGAGTTGGCTGAAAGCTGGCTGCTACAGAAGGCTGATGCTAAATGTAGCACCCCAACTGTTGCTCCAATTTGAGCAGTTAGCTGAGAACAGAGCGCAGAATTGAGCCTTCCTGTAGTGTAGGTGTTAATATATTAATAATCTGCTGCAGGCGTCTGATGTAAGGAACCCTGGCTGACAGAACTTTACTGGGCCAAAGGCAGCAGACTCCCACCAATATGAAATGCCTTCCAGTTTCATGATAATCCTTTCACGCACTGGGAAATTTTGTAACTCATCTTGAAAACGGCATTGATTGAAAATTAATGTTTTATTAAAAAAATAGGAGGCAGATAGAGCAACAATGAGCTTGTATCATAATGACTAATCTTAGTGCTGGTTTAAATTTCACTTGACATCCTTAGTGTTACAAGAATGCTGATGCATTTCCCTTAGGTCTATAACATAATGAGCTTTATAATTAACTGTGCTCTAAGATACCAAAATGTGATTTTTTTTTCTGTACAGTGTCAATGAGTTATAATAATTTAGTGTGACAGTTCTGTGTACAATTTCCAGGGAATAACCAAGGAAGTTAAGAGACCTTGAGGAGTTGAGACAAAGAGAAAAAGACTCGCGTTTCTGTCGTGTCATTCATAATCTCAGAACGTCACAAAGATCTTTCCAGCCAATGAGGTGCTGCCTCACGGCACCAGGAACCCGGGTTCGATTCCCGGCTTGGGTCAATGTCTGTGTGGAGTCTGCACATTCTCCCCGTGTCTGCATGGGTTTCCCCCTGGTGCTCCGGTTTCCTCCCACAATCTAAAAGATGTGCGGGTCAGGTTGATTGGCCATGCTGGATTCTCACTGTGTAACCGAACAAGCGCCTGAGTGTGGCAACTAGGAAATTTTCGCAGTAACTTCATTGCACTGTTAATGTAAGCCTATTTGTGACACTAACAAGTAGAGTTAAACTTTAGTCGTCACTGCTGTATTGTAGGAAACATGACAGCCAATTTGCATACAGCAAGCTCCCACAAATAGCACTGAAATAATGACCAGATAACCTTTTTTTAGTGATGTTGGTTGAGGGCTAATTATTAGTCATGGCACTGGGGGGAAATTCCCCTGCTGCCAGTAATGCCAAGGGAGCTTTTGCACTTGAGAGAGCTGTTGTGGTCTCATTGGGTGGCACAGTGGTTAGCACTGCTGCCTCACAACGCCAGGGACGTGGGTTCAATTCCGGCCTCTGGTCACTACCTGTGTTGAGTTTGCATGTTCTCGCTGTGTCTGCGTGGGTTTCCTCCGGGCGCTCTGGTTTCCTCCCACTTCCAAAGATGTGCAGGTTAGGTTGATTAGCCACGCTAAATTGCCCCTTAGTTTCAGGGGCACATGGGGTTAAGGGGATAGGGCCAGGGTGGGATTGTTGTTGGTGCAGGCTCGATAGGCTAAATGGCCTCCTTCTGCACTGTAGGGATTCTATGATTCTGCGGCAAGACAGACGAACAACAGTTTCGCACACTTGCAGTATTGTATTGGGGTGTTGGCCTAGATGTTATGCCCAAGGATTTGGAGCAGGATTTAAACCATGACCTTCTGACTGAGGTGAAAGTGCTACCACCCAGCCTAAGCTAATAGGAAGTGAGCCTACTTATGTACCCAGTCCCTGCTCTCTCTTTTGATAGAGATAGTGTTTGGTTATGGGTGGCCAAGTTAAAGGGTTGAACTCCAAGGCTATTGCTGGTGGCTTTGGAGGCTGGCGCATACCAGATGGCTTTGGTTCTTGAGCAGTCATGACCTGGGTGATCTGAATATTACGAAACACTTGTCAACCAGGGTCGAGATATAGCAAAGCAGTTGAAGATGGCTGGACCAAGATTGTGAAGGGGGAAGTTAGATTCAGATATCACTGCTGAATAAATTGCGAAAATGAAAGATACGGTGAATGTATTCGCTCGCTGTGTGGTTATAAGCTTCACTTCTCCTCTTGAAATATCAAAATAACAACAAAATGTCTTCCTTGCTCACAGTCATCATAAAAGTGCAATACTATTTAGCCCGTTGTCCCATATTACTGAGCCAAGTGATTTACCCTCATGTTTCCTGATGACCCCGGACTGGCTGCAAGACCTTTCTCGGATCTTCACCTTGGGCAGAATTTTGGGTTTCTTTAAAGTTGTCCCAACACGGGATGGATTTTAAAACTGTACTTCACTTCACTGTAGGATGGTCACACATTCACAAGATTCTTGTAGCTTTATTCCTTCCCAGGCACCCTTTGAGTTGTAAGTCTCACAGCACCAGGTTAAAATCCAACAGGTTTATTTGGAATCACGAGCTTTCGGAGCGCAGCTCCTTCATCAGGTAAATGGACTCCCCACTCACCTGAGGAAGGAGCAGCGCTCCGAAAGCTTGTGATACCAAATAAACCTGTTGGATTTTAACCTGGTGTTGTGAGACTTCTTATGATGAAGAGCCAGCAGGAAGTAGTGAATTAGAATGGAGTAAGGAGAGATGTCCCTGTGGGTGCAGGAGAAAGAGGGAGAACTGCTGTGGTTGGATTTAGCATTGACCTGCAGGAATGTTACCACGTGCTTTTTGCAAGACATCAGCAGGCTCTGGCCTTGCACAGATTAGAGGGATGATTCCCTAATCGGGCGTTCCCAGTGAGAGCTGGACACTGCTCAATCAGAGAAGTTGCTTCTGGAGACCCGAATGCGCATGTATGGCTGTTAATTGTGGAATGACGCAGAAACAGGCCATTTGGCCCTTTTAAGGATATGCTAGTGTTCTTCAGCCATCTGGGGATGAAGTTGGCACGTTGTTTATTAGTATGATACTGATTACAGAACTGTGAATTGCTGATGGGTAATGGTCCCTGCCGGCTGGCTGGCTGCGGTTAGTCCCCCGCCGGCTGGCTGGCTGCGGTTAGTCCCCCGCCGGCTGGCTGGCTGCGGTTAGTCCCCCGCCGGCTGGCTGGCTGCGGTTAGTCCCCCGCCGGCTGGCTGGCTGCGGTTAGTCCCCCGCCGGCTGGCTGGCTGCGGTTAGTCCCCCGCCGGCTGGCTGGCTGCGGTTAGTCCCCCGCCGGCTGGCTGGCTGCGGTTAGTCCCCCGCCGGCTGGCTGGCTGCGGTTAGTCCCCCGCCGGCTGGCTGGCTGCGGTTAGTCCCCCGCCGGCTGGCTGGCTGCGGTTAGTCCCCCGCCGGCTGGCTGGCTGCGGTTAGTCCCCCGCCGGCTGGCTGGCTGCGGTTAGTCCCCCGCCGGCTGGCTGGCTGCGGTTAGTCCCCCGCCGGCTGGCTGGCTGCGGTTAGTCCCCCGCCGGCTGGCTGGCTGCGGTTAGTCCCCCGCCGGCTGGCTGGCTGCGGTTAGTCCCCCGCCGGCTGGCTGGCTGCGGTTAGTCCCCCGCCGGCTGGCTGGCTGCGGTTAGTCCCCCGCCGGCTGGCTGGCTGCGGTTAGTCCCCCGCCGGCTGGCTGGCTGCGGTTAGTCCCCCGCCGGCTGGCTGGCTGCGGTTAGTCCCCCGCCGGCTGGCTGGCTGCGGTTAGTCCCCCGCCGGCTGGCTGGCTGCGGTTAGTCCCCCGCCGGCTGGCTGGCTGCGGTTAGTCCCCCGCCGGCTGGCTGGCTGCGGTTAGTCCCCCGCCGGCTGGCTGGCTGCGGTTAGTCCCCCGCCGGCTGGCTGGCTCCACTCTGAACATTCTGCTTATAAATGGATGTTGTCACCAGGATATTTTCGCAAATCAGATGTGGATGGCTGAAGTACAGGCTGATTGATATTTTTGATTGGTTAAAGCACGCACGTTGCTCCAAGAAACAAGCCTTGTGTGGGTTCTGGAAGATTTAGCCACACTCTGGATTTGCAGCCCCTCCATTTTCTACGTACAGTGGACAGCACTGTGTCACGTGATTGTGGGGTGATGACTGGATGGAGAGAAGTGTTCCCAGAATGTCATCAGCTTTGCCCTGACTCTGGCTGGCAATGTGTTGTCTTGTGGTTTTTCCCTTCCCCTGGATAAAGCGTGGCCTTGAATCGTTGTTTGAAACTGCTAACAGGGCGAGACTGAAATCTGAGCAGGTCTTAACAGTTCTTTTGTTATACCACAAGAGTTGATGATTCCTGCCTCTCCTATTCATATTGTTAAATTGTAATCTTTTGAAGATCCTCACCTTCATGGATTATCCATCTAAGCATTTTAGAAAAGGTATGACAAATGGTAAGACATTACCGTCTCAACCCCTCTAACTGTTACTCGAGATTCTGTACATATAAAGTTACTTGATGCAAGTTGCTGTACAGCTTCGGGTGAGTTATTGTACCTGCCCATGTGAGTTGTTGCACCTAGACGTGGAAAGGAGTGTTCCTCGGTTACAGAACCTACTTGTGTGACTAATTTGCTAGAGTTCTTTGAAGATGTAACAAGCAAAGTGGATAACGGGGCTCCTGTAGATGTAGTATATCTGGACTTCCAGAAGGCATTTGAAAATGGTGCCCCACAAAGTAAGATCTCATGGGGTTAGGGGTAATTTATTAGCTTGGACAGAGATTGATTAACTGACAGAAGGCTGAGAGTAGGGATAAATGGGTCTTTTTCTGGCTGACAGGATGTAACTAGTGGGGTACCACAGGGTTCGGTCCTTGGGGCCCCCAACTATTTACAATCTATATTAATGACTTGGGTGCAGGGATAAAAGGTACTCCAGCCAGATTTGCAGATGACCCTGAATTGGGTGGGTTAGTAAATTGCAATAAAGAAATAAGCAATTTACAAATGGCTACGGATAGATTAGGTGAATGGGTCAAAGGTTGGCAGATTCGATTGAATATGGAAGAGCATGAGATTATTCATTTTGGTCTGAAAAATAGAAAGGCAATTTATTATCTAAATGGAGAGAAACTTCGGAGTGCTTTGGTGCAGAGGGATCTGGGTGTCCCCATGCATGAATCACAAAGTTTAAGGAAGGCTAATGAAATTTTCTGCTAAAGGATTAGAATATAAAGTAGTGAAGTGTTGCTGCAAATGTACAAAGCATCAGTGAGACCGCAGCTGGAGTATTGTGTACAGCTTTGGTCCCCTTACTTGAGGAGGGATGTAGTTGCATTGGAGGTAGTTCAGAGGAGGTTCACTAGATTAATTCCAGAGATGAGGGGTTTTCTTATGAGGAGAGATTGAACAGTTTAGGCCTATACTCTCGAGAGTTTAGAAGAATGGAGGGAGATCTAATTGAGGTATATAAGGTGCTAAAGGGGATTGACAGGGTAGCCGCGGGGAGGATGCTTCCTCTTGTGGGGAAATCTAGAACGAGAGATAATAGTTTTAGAATAAGAGATGGCAGATTTAAAACAGAGATGAGAAGAAACCACTTCTCTCAAAGGGTCATGAATACGTGGAATTCACTAGAATCATAGAATCATAGAAACCCTACAGTGCAGAAAGAGGCCATTTGGCCCATCAAGTCTGCACCGACCACAATCCCACCCAGGCCCTACCCTCCCCTACATATTTACCCGCTAATCCCTCTAACCTACGCATCTCAGGACACTAAGGGGCAATTTTGGCATGGCCAATCAACTTAACCCGCACATCTTTTGGACTGTGGGAGGAAACCGGAGCACCCGGAGGAAACCCACGCAGACACGAGGAGAATGTGCAAACTCCACACACACACTGACCCAAGCCGGGAATCGAACCCAGGTCCGTGGAGCTGTGACGCAGCAGTGCTAACCACTGCTACCGTGCCGTCCTACCCCAGGGTGCAGTGGATGCTGGGACATTGAATAAATTTAAGGAGGAGATAGACAGATTTTTAATTAGTAATGGGTCGAAGGATTATGGAGAATGGGCAGGAAAGTGGAATTGAGGCCCGGACAACATCAGCCATGACCGTATTGAATGGCAGAGCAGGCTCGAGGGGCTGAATTGCCTATTCCTGTCTTAGTTCTTAACTTGCAAATTAGTGTACTTGCATTGTACACACTTGAGTAATAGTTATTGCACCTGCTCGCGTGAATACTACAAACGTGAGAGTAGAAATGAATACCTCTGGGGCTAGGAATAGGGAGAAGGTTTCTTGCACATAGGTCACATTCTTCTTAGATATTCCTGCCTCATACCCCGAACGCTCCCCCACCCATCAACACTCAAGGAGCACTCGCTGCCAAGAATGGCAGACCATCTGCAAATGTATTTGTATTGGCTATAGAATCAGAGTCATAGAGCAGTACAACACGGAAACAGGCCCTTCGGCCCAACTGGTCCATGCCAACCAAGGTGCCCTCCCAGCTCGTCCCAATTGCCTGTGTTTGGCCCATATCCCCTAATCCTTTCCCATCCATGCACTTATCCAAATGCTTTTTAAATGTTGCTATAGAGCCATAGAGCAATACAGCACGGAAACGGGTTGTTGAGTCAATTTTTGCATTGCTCCTCCAGCACTGATTTTTAAATATTAAGTTTTCTTCCTGACTTCTGCCTAGTCTCTCCATGCCTAGTGAGCCAGAGAAAGCCTAGCAAGGTAGAAAAATAGACCGCAGTGAGGGCCAAGGCTAAAGTCGGAGAGTGCGGTCATTTAAATATCACGAGCTGGAGAAGCAAGCAGAACACGAGCTGATAGAGAAATGTGTTGGTAGAAATGAAAAACGGCAGCGAACGTGTCAGAACAGAAATGTAAAGGACATTTCAATGGCTCAAACCTTTGCCGTGTTGGAGATCTTGTCTGAGGATTTGAGACTCTGGGTCTTGACTCTGTTTTAGAATTTTCATCTCTGAGCCAGGAGACAGTGGCCTAGTGGTAATATCACTGAGCTAGTACACACTTTGGGTGGCACAGTGGTTAGCATTGCTGCCTCACAGCGCCAAGAACCCGGATTCGATTCCCAGCTTGGGTCACTGTCTATGCAGAGTCTGTGCGTTCTCCCCGTATCTGTGTGGGTTTCCTCCGGGTTCTCCGGTTTCCTCCCACAGTCCGAAAGACGTGCTGGTTAGGTGCATTGGCCATGCTAGATTTTCCCTCAGTGTACCCGAACAGGCGCAGGAGTGTGGCGACTAAGGGATTTTCACAGTAACATCATTGCAGTGTTAATGTAAGCCTACTTGTGACACTAATAAATAAACTTTAAAAAACTAGTAAAGCAGAGACCGAGACTAATGCTTTGAGGAGATGGGGTTCAAATCCCATCTCAGCAGCTGATGGAATTTAAACTCAATTAATAAAATCTGAAATTGAAAGCTAGTCTCAGTAATAGGGACCATGAAGCCATTGTCAGTTGTTGCAAAAAATCCATCTGGTTCACTAATGTCCTTTAGGGAAGGAAATCTGTTGTCCTTGCCTGGTTTGACCTACACGTGACTCCAGAGCCACAGCAATGTGGATGACTTTGAATTACCCTCTGGATTGGCCTAGCAAGCCACTCAGTTCAAGGGCAATTAGGATGGGCAACAACCGGTGGCCCAACCAGCGACGCTCACATCCCATGAAATAAATTGATTAATCTAAGACTGACACTTTCTGAGAGTTGTTGACCTTAAACTAAGGCCCTTGTTTGTCCTCCATGGTACGACTGGCACTCTGTCATCAATTTTGTTCAACTTTACCAGGATATTCCTGTGGGCAAATGGTCTGCTGTAGTGACTGCACATCAGAGGTACTTAATGGTCTGTGAATGACTTTGGGTTATTCTGAGGACAGATATAACTGAAAGCTTATTCCTTTCCTGTGTTTTGATGTGAGGTTTTTAAAAATTCATTCATGGGACATGGGCACCGCTGGCTGGTTAGCATTCATTGCCCATCCCAAGTTGCCCTTATTCAGAGGGCAGTCGAGAGTCGACCACATTGCTGTGGGTCTGAAGTCACATGTAGGCCAGACCAAGTAAGGACGGCAGATTTCCTTCCCTAAAGGATATTAGTGAACCAGATGGGTTTTTCCGACAATCAACAATGGTTTCATGGTCATCAGTAGATTCTTAATTCCAGATATTTTTTATTGAAATTCAAATTCCATCATCTGCCGTGGTGGGATTTGAAACCGGGTCCCCAGAACATTAGCTGAGTTTCTAGATTAATAGTCTAGCGATAATACTACGAGGCCATCGCCTTGTGGTATTAGAGGTTACGAGAGCTTGTTCTGTATGTGGGTCCTTGTGTATACAAATTTGCAAATGCTATTTGGGGATTGCTCACTTGTGTCCATTTCAGTGCCACATGTAATTGGATGTTTAAACTGGCGAGGTGAGGCTGGCTCCAGTGCGGTGGTGGTGCAGAAATTGGTTGCCCGCTGTTTCTCTTGTTACTTGTTTATAGACTGGAGGGAAGCTGCTGAGGACCAGTTTTATTAATATCGCATGTACCCATGCGCATGATGGTTTCTCCAGACAATTGCTTAACTGTTTGTTTTGTGCTCTCGAGTGGGGTAGGGGAAATGGGCAATGTTCTACCACAGAAAGTCTGGTGGCGATGTGGTAATGTGCTGCTCCACGGAGTACTAGGATGTGGCTTCACCCTCCCAAATGTGTCCCTCCACGCTGCGTGTTTTGTTTTGTTTTCTGACGGGGAGAGGATGGAAACCTGGTACTGAAGGGTGTGAGGAGAAATTGGCCACCAAACCCGTCAGCGGTCTGAGGCTGCTTCCAGGTAGCTGGTTGGAGAGCAGTGCTACCAAAGGCCGAGGAAAAGATTGGCAGCCTCTCCGTTCAACTTATCAAATGGTGCCCTATAAACACATTTGAACATTTGGGGGAAAAAACAGTGATTTAAAGTTGGGAATGATTTATTTTTTTGTTAAAAGAAAAATTTCCAAAACATCAATAGCATTGGAGACTGGAGACCATTTTGGCTAAAATCTGCTTCCCTGCAGAGCTGATTGGCACAATGAACTGCTGAAAGAAAGTCCAATACTGGAAAATGTTGACATTACTTTTCGGTGCTGTCCAATGTCTCTGCTCAACCCACTGCGCTTGGTTATCCTTCAGTCATTCACCCACCAATCAAGTCACCTCCAGTGTGTGGACTGACTGAATTGGGTAGAAAGAGATTGCCATTAAAACATTGCCAGCGGAGTTTAGATCAGACTAAGAACACTGTTTATCACGGTACAGAGAAATGGGAACCAAAATGACAAAGCCACAGTCTATGGATCATGTCCAGCCCTCGAGCTCTGTTTTATTTATGGATCTATTTCTTTGGCTTAGTGTTTTGGAAACTGCTGTTGGAAATGCAATGGCCTCAGTGTTGGATACGTCCTAAATCTTATCACCAAGATCTATTGGTGAGTATAGCATACAGTCCATGGGAGCTATTACAAATTTGGAGCTCTGACGAAAGGTCACCCAGACTCGAAACGTTCTCTCTCCACAGATGGTGTCAGGCCAGCTGAGATTTTCCAAACCTTTCTGCTTTTGATTACCTGTGGCAAAGTCAAATTTGTAATGCTTTGCCACACCACCATTTGGTGGTGCCAGTCACTTCTTTACCCACTCTGCTTTTTCACAGATGCTCCTGATGTACAGTCGAACCTAGGAGTGTAACATTGAAACTCCCTCGTGGTCCAGACTGGATTTCATGACTTGAGACACATGCACTCCTTCAAGGTTTTTTTTGACACCACTTTCCAAATCTTGGATCTGGAAAGAAGAACTAGGGTAGTGGGTGCATTTTTTCCCTTCCCTTTTCCAATTCAAACACCACCTTATCTTGGACACAAATCGCCAATTCCTTCATTGCCGTGGGGTTCAAGTCCTGGCACTTGCTACCTTCACGACACGGACCACACTGGCTCACAAAGTTTCAGCACCGCTCTCTCCGGGGCAGCTAGGGATTGGGTAACAAACAAATAGCCTCGACAGCGGTGCAAGTATTTTAATTAATTTTGAACAATCTGTGTCTAAGGACAGACAGACCTGATGCTAGGTGAGGTGTTGTTTAGTTTGAGCGCTCCTTGATTTCTGCTCTAACGCAAAGCAATTGTACCAAATGACCATGGTAATGAGTTCAATCTCTATTTTCCTATTTCAACTCTTAATAAAACCAAGAATAAATTAAATCAAAATAACAGGGGATGGCCCTAGTGGAGTGCTACAACTGGAACAAAACCTTTTTGATTTGATTTATTGTCACATGTATTGATATACAGTGAAAAGTATTGTCTCTTGCGCCCTATACAGACAAAGTATACCGTACATAGGGAAAGAAAGGAGCGACTGCAGAATGTAGTGTTACAGTCATAGCTAGGGTGTAGAGAAAGATCAACTTAATCAAAGGAAACTTAACTAACTAAACCAAAATAGCTTTCCTGGGAGGGGGTGGTGATACACTCCAGTCCCTGCGGTGCGCACTGGACATGGAAGTATCCCCTATTTATACTCTCTTTAATCAGCAAATTAAACAAAAATGACAGGGGTGGCGTTCAGCCTCTGTTTACATGCTGTTACGATAATGAAGCTTGCTTGTGCACTGAGCCGCCTTTGGAGAGGTCTCGGTTTTATAAACTTGCACCCTTCCCTGATCGGAGCTGGAGTTCTCCTCTTGCAATGTGATGCCACCAGTTTGCATTCCACGTCCTGACTTTATTTTTTAAAACTTCTTCCTCGACCCAGAAGAAGCTACAACACCAGTGTGCAACATTTCTCCCTGGATAGCCAGGCACTGCTAATTGGCTCTTGTTTGGGGTCACTGTCTTCAGGCCAGTTTTTGCCGGCCTATGTAATGGACAAGCAGGCACTGAGCTGTCCATCTGGGGGTACTGTCTGCCCTAAATACGCGTCAAAGGATCCAGTTACATTTTTTTTTAGGGAAAAATATGTGAAAAATTCACCTTAATTTGGTTGTGTGAATATAATATTAAAGGAAAATTAATTTGAACTCTTTGCAGCCGTCTGATCTATGGTATGGACCAAAGTGGCATGAGAAGATAAAAAACGTGGACATCGCTGTGTTATATGGTCATTGTATTAATAAAGGAGTAATTTGGCAGACAGTAACTAAAAGTAAAATATGAGGACAGGTGGGACTCTGTTGAGAGTCCTGTCCAATCTCGTTTGCGGAAATGGTCACTGTTCTTTTAATCAGAATATTTCAGAAATGACCTTGTAAAATCGCTTTGTCTCGCTCCGCGTGACCATGTACCAGGGCCTAGGGTGCTGAGATTTGGACCCGTTCCCGGAGATGCCATATGCTGTCGAGCTGCCAATCTCAGCAGGGTCACTGTTGCACAGAGAGTATCATTGGGTTGACTTTGGGTACTTGCATGCATACAGGACCTAAAAGTGCTTTAAATAGAGGTCCATTGTGTAGGCCGCAAACTGCTGTTGTCTCAACTGAGGAATCATGCCCAGCAAAGGAAGAAGAAACCAAAATGAATTTCCCTTCACTTGTGGCTCCCATCCATATTCACACTATCTGAATTCAATGGTGAAAGTGGGAGTTTTTGCATAGACTGAGTTGATGTCCCTCAGCATAGGCTTTTCCCTGCCTGGGAGGTGTGTGGGGTGGGGGTGGGGCCATCTAGATAAAGGTCACAGTGTCAGGGTACGAGGTTGGCCATTTAGGGCTGAGATGACAAGAAATGTCTTCACTCAGTGAGTGGTAACCTGTGGCATTCTCTACAACAAAAGGCTGAGTCACTGAATATATTTCAGAAGGAAATAGATCTCTAGACTCTAAAGGGGTTGAGGGAAGGAGTGGGAGGACGGCATTGATTGAGGATCAGCTATGATCACATTGAATGGTGGAACAGGCTCGATGGGCCAAATGGCCTACTATTTTTTATTTTTCGATTAAAAGTTAGATAACTATAGATACACGGGAGAACTCCAGTGCTATTTGTCAAAATAGCATTGTGTTTGAAAAATGGTGCCTTTGTCGAAGCAGTGTCAGCCCAGGTTATGTGCTTAAGCCTTTGGAACAGGATTTCAACGAATCAACAGAATTGTTACATTGCAGAAGGAGGCCATTTGGCCCATCGTGTTTGCACCGGCTCTCCAAACAGGCAACTTAACTTGGTGCCATTCCCTTCTATTCAAGTAATTATCATTTACTGCCCTCTTGAATGCCTCAGTGGGGCACAAAACATTTTTTTTAAACCTACTAATGAGTGGCATGGATGGAGTCAGATGCTCTTTCCTAGGGTAGAAAAGTCAAGTACTAAGGGACATAGGTTTAAGGTGCGTGGGGAAAAGTTTAGAGGAGATGTGCGAGACAAGTTTTTTTTTACACAAAGGTCTGGAACGTGCTGCCCAGGGAGGAGGTAGGAGCAGGTATGATAGCGGCATTTAAGGGACATCTAGACGAATACAGGATGGGAATGGAAGGATACAAACTGCGTAAGTGCATATGGTTTCAGTTTGGCAGGCATCATGATCAGAACAGGCTTGGAGGGCCGAAGGGCCTGTTCCTGTGCTGTAATGTTCTTTGTACTTAACAAGGAAGAAACTGTTGGTCACCTGAGGGGTCAGAGATTATGGTTCATAAATCTGGTTTTCCACAGTTCTGCGCTGTTCTATCACCCACCCACTGTCAATCCTCATTCCAGCTGAAGTGGACAGAGAGAGCTGTTCCTGGGACCACACTCGCACTGTTTTCTCTTTTTAAAGAGGAAAATGAGAGAATGTTGCTGTGCTATTAATTTCAACTTTGTTTTTCAGCATTATCCCAAATCCAATCTGCACAGAAGAAGTGCTACCACATGTTGTTTTCTTTTCGGTTGTTCTATTTCTTTGAACAAGCTGTTTCATTAATGTGTGGAATTTTCATGGTCTGTTCGAAGTTGATGGAGAAGCTGAACACATTGCGAGCTTCATTTTAACCTGAGAGAGTTTAACTCTTTTTACCCACTTCCGAATGTGAATAATTCCATCCAAGAGGCTAACTAAACAAATGAAATAGAAGCCAGAGTAGGCCATTCATCCCGCTCCGCCATTCAATAAGATCGTGGCTGATCTATTTGAGTTTCAAATTCCAAGTTCCTCATCTACCCTCGATAATCTTAGAACCTCATAAGGCAAGGAAATCAATTTACCAGTCTGGAACTCTACAGGTCCAGAACTGGTTTGTGTTCAAAACCCAAGACAGATTTGCAAAATATCTAAAGAAGCCTTTCAAGGGTGAACTTGCCAGATTATTCCCAAATATGAGAGGTCGAAGCTCATCCCACCTTGCGTTCCATGTGGGAAAAGCCATGATTGAATGACAGAGCAGACTTGATGGACCAAATGGCCTAATTCTGCTCTTGTATGTCATGGTCTTGTGGAAAAGTATCAAGTTCCCACTGACCTACAGAGAGGGTGCATCTTAATATATCATGATGTGAATTATGTGCCCAAGGTACAGGCTGTCCAGCAGGAATTGCTGAATAGTGTTATTGTTCAGGTCAGAAACTCCAAAGTATTTTATGAAGCCCGCCTGAAGCATAACTTTTTTACATTGAATTTGGCTAGGATAAGCATGAGATGTTCCACCTCGGGTATAATTCAAGTGACCTACCAAGGAGCTTTTATCAAACAAAGTTTACTTAAGAATATAGTCAACATGTATAGTAAGGAAATTAGCAAGAACTTCTATCAGTTATAAACCAGAAACAAAACAACCACTATAATATAAAACTCTTAATGAATATCTCTAATATGTTCCAATTAAAACCAAAATCCAATAAGCAAAACCCTTTAAACAGGCTAAAGCTCACTTAATACTGGAATCCAGTTCCCTGGGTTGAATGCTGATCATAAATGATCTTGAAAACTCAGGGCAGCTTGTACATCAGCTCCCCAAAAACACTGATTCTTTACTGCAAGATGGCAATAAGCTGTGCTTTCAGCTAACTGGCATGGGCGGCACGGTAGCACAGTGGTTAGCACTGCTGCTTCACAGCTCCAGGATCCCGGGTTCGATTCCCGGCTCGGGTCACTGTCTGTGTGGAGTTTGCACATTCTCCTCGTGTCTGTGTGGAGTTTGCACATTCTCCTCGTGTCTGCGTGGGTTTCCTCCGGGTGCTCCGGTTTCCTCCCACAGTCCAAAGATGTGCGGGTTAGGTTGATTGGCCAGGTTAAAAATTGCCCCTTAGAGTCCTGAGATGTGTAGGTTAGAGGGATTAGCGGGTAAATATGTGGGGGTAGGGCCTGGGTGGGATTGTGGTCGGTGCAGACTCGATGGGCCGAATGGCCTCCTTCTGCACTGTAGGGTTTCTATGAGATTCTATGAGATTTCTATGGTAAAACTTTCAAAATAAAAACAGAGAGAGAGACTTCTTTCAGCTATTCTTCTAACACCAAAACTGAATTGAAAGCTGAAAAACTTTGGTCACCTGACCTCCCACAGTTTTTTTTCCACTCCTCCCAACAATGACATTACCTAAAGCTGTGAGCACGGAACCACTGAAGCTGTGAGCTGCAGAACTCATTTTTTAAAAAAAAACCCTTCTTAAAGGTACACTGACGTCACAGTGGCCACAGATGCGACTATAGCAGGACCAGTTTGGACACATGCACAAATTGTAGTTTTGAATATTTGCACACTTGTATTCCTCCTTGCAGATGTTTCATTTATGGCTTCTGGAAGTGGAATGGCTGCTCAGGAGCCCTCGGATGGTAACACCCTGTGTTTCTAACCTGGCTTGGAAAAGTTTAAAACCAAATGGTGACCTGCCTTTCCCCTCCCTGATAACAAAACAATTCTTTTCTACTGTACACCGTGTGTGAACTTCCAATACTAAGCGTTTATCAATGCTTCCGACACTAAAGGTTGCAGGTAGTTTTCACGCAGCCGCCAGGCTGGCAGAGATGAACAAGATAGACCATGATTTTCTTTGTTGTTTAGCGGGCAGCACAGTGGTTAGCTGCCCACTGCCTCGCAGCACCAAGGACCCGGCTGTCGATTCTCGGCTGTCTGTGCGGAGTCTGCCCGTTCTCCCTGTGTCTGCGTGGGTTTCCTCCAGGTGCTCCGGTTTCCTCCCACAGTCCAAAAGACGTGCTGATTAGGTGCATTGGCCATGCTAAATTCTCCCTCCATGTACCCAAACATGTGCCAAAATGTGGTGACTAGGGGATTTTCACAGTAACTTCATTGCAGTGTTAATGTAAGCCTACTTGTGACACCGATAAATAAACTTTAAAACTTTTCCAATGTTCTCTATATGTTTACCATGTCTGTGGACCAAGAAAGATGTGGCAGAATGGATAATCCAGTGTCTGCATAAACATCCTCATATTGGCATTAGTGCAAACCGCATATTGTTCTGTATTTGTGGAGAATATTGGGCACCTTAAATTGATGCCTTTTTATCCATTGATTTGATTTATTATTGTCACATGTATTAGTATACAGTGAATAGTATTGTTCCTTGCACATTATACAGACAAAGCATACCATTCATAGAGAAGAAAATGAGAGAGTGCAGAATGTAGTGTTGCAGTCATAGCTGGGGTGTAGAGAAAGATCAACTTAATGCAAGGTAGGTCCATTCAAAAGTCTGACAGCAGCAGGGAAGAAGCTGTTCTTGAGTCGGTTGGTACGTGACCTCAGACTTTTGTATCTTTTTCCCGATGGAAGAGAGAAGCAGGGGTGTGTGGGGGTCCTTAATTATGCTGGATGCTTTGCCGAGGTAGCAGGAAATGTAAACAGAGTCAATGGATGGGAGGCTGGTTTGCGTGATGGACTGGGCTTCATTCACGACCTTTAGTAGTTTCTTGCAGTCTTGGGCAGAGCAGGAGCCATACCAAGCTGTGATACAACCAGAAAGAATGCTTTCTATGGTGCATCTGTAAATGTTGCTGAGAGACAGCTGACGATGTGCAAATCAGACCTTGGAGCACGAACAGACATGTTTTACTTCTCCGAATAGTCCCATTGGTGGGGGAGAAACATTACACACAGGCACACAGCCTTTGTCTCTGCTTTAAAAGATGCACAAAATCACTGGTTACAACATAAAGAAGCCATTCGGCCCATTGTATCTGCTGGCTCCTCATACAAAGGATTCACCTCGTGTCATTTCATTACCTTCTCATGGCCCTGCAGATATGTATTTTTCTGATGATTCATTCTCTTTTGAATGCTTTGACTGAAGTTGCCTCAGGGCTGTGCATTCCAGCTCCTAACCACTCACCATGTGAAGAATGTTTCTCCTCAGGTCTCCGTTGCTTCTTTTGTCAACTAACCTCCGATTCTCAGTCCTGGAGCAGTTGTCTCTCCCTGTCTACTCTGTCCAAACCCCACTCATTATTTATTAAATCTCTTATCGAATCTCCCCTCTGCCTTCTCCATGAAAACAGTCCAGTTCTCCAATCAATTCACATAATTGAAGTTCCTCAACTCTGGACCCTTCCTTGTGAAACTTTTCTACATTCTCTACACATCCTTTCTAAAGTGTGGCATCCAGAGCAGGACGCAATATTTCCAAGTTTAACATAACTTCCTTTTATACTCTGTGTTAATAGAAACCATAGAAAGAAACCCTACAGTGCAGAAGGAGGCCATTCGGCCCATCGAGTCTGCACCGACCACAATCCCACCCAGGCCCTACCCCCACATATTTTACCCACTAATCCCTCTAACCTACGCATCCCAGGACTCTAAGGGGCAATTTTTTTAACCTGGCCAATCAACCTAACCCGCACATCTTTGGACTGTGGGAGGAAACCAGAGCACCCGGAGGAAACCCACGCGGACACGAGGAGAATGTGCAAACTCCACACAGACAGTGACCCGAGCCGGGAATCGAACCCGGGACCCTGGAGCTGTGAAGCAGCAGTGCTAACCACTGTGCTACCGTGTCGCTCAGAATGCCATATGCTAAATGTGTGGAATAAATCAGTCAAATGTTCTCTCTAATTCTCTTTGCTATACACCTTATTAAAGTTTAAAGTTTATTTGTGTCACAAGTAGGCTTACATTAACACAGCATTAAGTTACTGTAAAAATCCCTGAGTCGCCTGTTCGGGTGCACTGAGGGAGAATTTAGCATAGCCAATGCACCTAACCAGCGCGTCTTTCAGTTTGTGGACGGAAACCGGAGCACCCGGAGGAAACCCACGAAGACACGGAGAACGTGCAGACTCCGCACAGACAGTGACCCAAGCCAGGAATTGAACCCGGGTCCCTTGCACTGTGAGGCAGCAGTGCTAACCACTGTGCCGCCCAATTTAAATGCTCTTTCGACCTGTCCAGCCACTTGTGTACATACATACCCTGGTCTCTCTGCTCCTGCACTCCCTTTAGCAATACAGCACCTTTATTTGATACTCTCTTTCTATGTTCTTCCCACCAATATGAATAACTTCACATTTCTCCGCATTAAGTTTCATCTGCCACTTGTCCACTCACTCCACCACCAAACTGTCTACTTCTCTGCATTCTTTGACTCCTTCCCTAAGACCTTGACTCATTTGAGCTCCCCTGCCAGTGAGGAGGATGCAATGCTCCCTGAGTACACGTCAAATGGTTCGCTCACCCAGGGTTGTCCAATAGAGGTGAAGGCTTTGACTAGAAATGGCCTTGTCTGCACTCCCACAATACAGTCAGTGTACTTCGAGTACATATTTACTGAATAAACGTTGATCGTGATTCAGCAACCAGGGAAATAAAACACTCAAAGTTTTAACAAAATGTACACTCCGCTTTTCATCTCACCATTTTACTGATAAACACACAAGTTAAAGGTCACAGTGTAAAGAGTATTTAGATCATATGCTCAGTCATGGTGTCTAATACATATTTATTTACCAATAAGAAACACAATTGACCACATCAAGCTTTTCGACTAACCACATGTGGCTAAACGTGCCAGGCAACATTACTCTCGAACTGTATGGCGGAGCAGATGGTGCAACACACATACTGCAGCATTACCTCCGATATGTTTCTGAAAGAGAGCGTCTCTCCCCTCTCTCCTCCACACTGCACCCGACCACATCACCCCCTTCCCCGACCACATTTCCGCGACCACATCTCGCCCCTCCCCCTACCGCATCTCGCCCCCCACTTCACCCCTTCCCATTCTTCCCGCTGCCTTCCCTATGGTAAATATCATTTCTCTCCACCACTTCCTTTCATTGCCCTTCCCCCCCCCATGCCTTTTCCCCCCACTCCCTCTCATTTCTCCACCCCTCCCCCTTTCCCCCTACTTTTCCCCCTCCGCCACTGCCTAGTTTACGGTGGTTGTTACTACGTACCTGTGATCGGTGTTTCCTCTAAGCTGGGCATGTGCATGCACATACTGCTCTGTAATCCAGAATTTACCATGCAGGGACCGTACAGTAACGTTCACTTTAAGATGTACATGCGCGGCCTTGAAGCAATCTTAACCATGCAGCGGAACAAACAGGCCATGTATTGCAAAGAGAAATTAGAGAGAACATTCGACTAACTTCTTCCATTCATTTAGGTGATTATGTTCCCAGGAAGGATCAATAGTTTATGATTAATGATGTTGGCGATTTCTATTGACTGCTGGAAGAGTTTCCATAGCCACTATTGGATTCTGCACTCCGATGGGATGAATGTACTGCAAGTTCGGTGCGGCCTGCTTGCTACAATGCAGATTATTAGCTGGGCTGTGATTTTGCACAATTTACAACACCCTCGCCTGGAGCTTGTGACTGAATGAAAGACGTGCAGATTTTGGCCCAAGTGCACAGCACTCTTCACACATTTGCATATAGATTTGGTTTAAACAAAAAACTTTTCAACTTTGCATCTTGAAACTTAGTAGATTTTGGGCTCATCAAGACTGAGACTACTAGATTTTTATTGGGCTCGGGTACCAAGAAATACGGAGGTAAATGGGACTGAGGTGCAAATCGTATATCAAATGATATATTTGATGGTGCGACAAGCTTGAGGGGCTGAATGACTCCTGTTCCTGATTTCATCCCATACCATAGGTGGCACAGTGGTTAGCACTGCTGCCTCACGGCACCAGGGATCTGGGTTCGATAACCAGCTTGGGCCACTGTCTGTGTGTTCTCCCCGTGTCTGTGTGGGTTTCCTCTGGGTGCACCGGTTTCCTCCCACAATCCAAAAGACGTGCTGGTTGGATGCATTGGCTATGCTAAATTCTCCCTCAGTGTACCTAACAACTAGGGGATTTTCACAGTAACTTCATTGCAGTGTTAAGGTAAGCCTACTTGTGACACTAATAAATAAATCCCTCACCCATCCCATGATATCAAAGTGAATTAAAAATTGGAAACGCTCAGTATCTGTCATCAAGCCATCAGCCTGAAATGTTTAATGCTGTTGCTCCTGTGATGGATGCTGCCTGACCTGCTGAATATTTCCAGCATTTTCTGCTTATAGTTTTAGATTTTAGCATCTGCAGTATTGTTTCTGTGAGATTGAAAGTCGTTTCCATGCAGTTGGCAACTTTAGTTGAAGATTAAGATAAAGGCCAGCATAGTGGGCGGAACGGTGGCACAGTGGTTAGCATTGCTGCCTCACAATGCCAGGAACCCGGGGTCAATTCCGGTCTCGGGTCCGTGTCTGTGTGGAGTTTGCATGTTCTCCCTGTGTCTGCGTGGATTTCCTCCGGGTGCTCCGGTTTCCTCCCACTCTCCAAAGATGTGCAAGTTGGGTTGATTGGCCATGCTAAATTGACCCTTAGTGTCAGGTGGACTAGCAGGGTAAATGTGTAGGGTTATGGGAATAGGGCCCGAGTGGGATTGTGGTCGGTACAGACATGATGGGCCAAATGGCTTCCTTCTGTACTGTAGGGATTCTATGATATTTGGATTAAAAAAAGGGTTGACCTCTGGACTAACAACACTCTCTCCTCCCTCCTTGTTAAGTCCCCTTCTGAGGGCTAGAACTCCTGGATTGTTTTGGGCCTGGTCAGAGGCTGCTTGCTTTCCCTGTTGTGTTGTTGCACACGGCAGAACCTCCCTTCTATTGCCTTCATGATCTTATATATTTCTATAAGATCTTCCCTCAAACTTCTGAATTCCAGTGAGTATTGTCCCCGTCTACTGGTCTCTCCTCATAAGCCAATCCTCTCAACTCCGGTAGGTAGTGTGGAAGGTTTTTGAGATTTCTGGGCCTAGATGAGAGGTTCTGCTGGTAACAGGAGTGGAATGGTCAAATATGAATCTAGATACCATTCAAAGTATTGATTCCTGAAGGATTTTCCATTGTCCATTCGTTATTTTCCTGTCAACTGGTTATCTTACTCATATGTTAGCCTGTGTTCTTTCACTGAGGATGGTCTTGGAACACAGTTAAATTATGGGGAAAGCACTTTGACTGTTGGAGAGGGCGGAGTGCTACACTTTGCTGGTGCCACTTATTTTGATTGATTATTCAGTCGAGGCAGGTTGTAGAAATTTCCAGTCTCTAATGTTGCATGTAATTGGCTTGTTAACGCAGAGTTTTATAGCTGTGCTGGCTAATGGTGTGTGGAGATGGGTTCCTGTTGCAGGAGATTGCCTGAAGGTAGAGCAGTGCAGCCATCTTGACACCTGTGCTGTTGAAGCTTCATTAATCGTGATGCACAGTTGGAATGTGACAAGTGCAACACCTCGCCAGGGATGTTTTATATAGATATTCTCCAGTAAGGTACATTAACTTCAACCAGTGATTATTGCAAACTCCATTTGAGGCTGTTCAGAAGGGATTAGTGTAGCAATCATTCAATTTAGCAATTAATTCTGTTGGAGTGTAGTAATTGCTAAAATATTTATGGCAAAGACAATGTCTTTATTGCCTATCAGCACAGGGAGAAGAATTAATCCTCTTTCAGATAGACTTTGGCTTTGAAATGCGACTGTTGAAAGATTGGTGTATGCCTTCATTTGTGTTTCCTTGTCCATCATAGTGGTGGCGTTTACAACAGTAGGCAAGGGATACAGACGCATTCAAAGAAACAAAGGTCTCAATTCTGATTAGGGAGATTAATGTTGTACACTCACTGTGCATCCATGCAGCAGTGTTGGCGTGAGGCAGGTTAGATTTTACAAAAATAGTCTGCAGAATTTCTTTCTCCGCCTCAGTGTACTCGAGCAAAAAAAAGCTTTGACAAAATCGCTGCAATGTTTATGCCAAAAAGTGACAATTGCTCTCGCTAACAGATATTTATTTTGGAGCAAGGTTCCATCTTCTCTCTTGGGTACCGTAGCACTATTGTGAAGCAGATAGTGACTTGATTTATTATTGTTACATGTATTGAGATACAGTGAAACGTATTGTTTCTTGCATGCTATATAGACAAAGCATACCATTCATAGAGTACATAGGGGAGTTAAGTTTTAAAAGCATAGACCAAGAGTAAAAGATAGAATTAGAGGGTATGCTGGGGACAGCTCACAAGATATTTGATTTATTATTCTCTCTCATATTGGTATACAGTGAAGAGTATTGTTTCTTGCGCTATACAGAGGAAGCATACCGTTCATAGAGAAGGAAACAGAGTGCAGAATGTAGTGTTACAGTCATAGCTAGGGTGTAGAGAAAAATTAACTTAATGCAAGGTAGGTCCATTCAAAAATCTAGACAGCAGCAGGGAAGAAGCTGTTCTTGAGTCAATTGGTACATGTCCTCAGACTTCTGTATCTTTTTCCCGACGGAAGGAGGTGAAAGAGAAAATGTCCAGGGTGCGTGGGGTCCTTGATTATGCTGGCTGCTTTTCCAAGGCAAGGGGAAGTGTAGACAGAGTTGTCACGAAGAAGAAGTGGCCACGCTCCGACGCCATCTTGGATCCCTCGTCCTGGGCAGCATCACTAATACTATTCGCTGATCACGAGCACATTGCTGCTTTGGGGTGTTTGCTGTGCACAAATTGGTTGCCGTGTTTCCTACATTGCAACATTCACTACAGTTCAAAATTATGGCAGAATGAAGAAATCAAAAAGTATGGAAGATTGTAGTTCTGTTATTCCCTGGTAGCAGTTGCGAATTGGTAGATTGTATAAATGCAGAGATTAAGCAAGCATGTAGTTCAGGAAGAGTGATTTTCTTTTCATATAGATTGCCATAGGCAGACTAACTTTTTTATTGATCATGCATGGGATGCTGCATTGTTGGCAAGGCCAGCATTTATTATCCATCCCTAAATTGCCCTTGAGCAGATGGTGCTGAACCCACACTTCGAACCGTAGCAGTCCATGTGGTACATCCAGAGTGACATTAGGAAAGAAGCTCCAGGATTTTGACTCAGCAACAGTGAAGGAACATCAATATATTTCCAAGTGAGGATGGTGTGTGACTTGGAAGAGTATTTGCAAGTGGTGGTGTTCCTGTGCATCAGATGCCCTTGTAGAGATTGGAAAGGTGCCATCGAAGGAGGATTGGCAAGCTGCTGCAGTGTATCATGTAGATGGTACATGCTAATCCATTGTGTTCCAAGTGGCAGAGGGAATGAATGTCTAATGTGATGGATTGATGTCACTCGAGCAGGCTGCTTTGTTCTGGACAGTATATGGCTTTTTGAATGTTGTTAGAGCTATATTCATTGAAACCAGTCGGGAGCATTCCATCATATTCCTGATCTGTGCCTTCTAGATGACTTTGGGGAGTAAGGAGGTGAGTTACATGCCACAGGATTCCTAGCCTTTGACCTGCTCTAGTATTTATATGGCTGGTCCAGTTCAGTTTCGGGTCAATGGTAACCCCCAGGAAGTGGGGGATTCAGCAATTGTAATGCTATTGAATGTCAGGGGGAGATGGATAGATTCTGTCTTGTTGGAGATCATCATTGCCTGGAATTTTATGTAGCACAAATGCCACTCACCACTTATCAGACCAAGCCTGAATTTTGTCCAGAACTTGTTGCATATGGACATGGACTGTTTCAGTATCTGAGGGGTTGTGAATGGTGCTAAACATTGTGCAATCATCAGCGAACATCCACACTTTTTTGACGTTATGATGGAAGGAAGGTAGTTGATGAAGCAGCTGAAGATGGTTGGGCCTAGGACACTACCCTGAAGCACTCCTGTAGTGATGCTTGGGACTGAGATGATTTGACCTCCAACAACCACCTTCCTTTGTGGTAGAACTCTTTCCCCCCCCCCCCCCCCCCCCGCCCCCCGCTCCTCCCGATTCTTCTTGTCTTCAATGCCATACTCAGTCAAGGAAGGCAGTGAACCTCTTGAATGTGTTGATAGTTTTCTGCAGCAATATGAGCCAACAGGGGCGGATCATTTTGATTCACTGTGAAAAATGGGCCAAATTTAATTAACAGCCTAATGTTCCGTGAAGATTAGTCTAATGACAATCATAATATAATTTTGCAAAATTCACTTTAGGGGCGATGCTGGCTGGACCAACATTTATTGCTCATCCTTAGTTGTCCTCCAGAAGAAGGTAGCGAGCTGCCTTCTTGAACCGCTGCAGTACCTGAGGTGTAGGTACACCCACAGTGCTCTTAGCAAGGGAATTCCAGGATTTTGACCCTGCAACAGTGAAGGAATGGTGATATATTTCCAAGTAAGAGTTTTAACACACCAGGTTAAAGTCCAACAGGTTTATTTGGTAGCAAATACCATTAGCTTTCGGAGCGCTGCTCCTTCGTCAGATGGAGTGGAAATGTGCTCTCAAACAGGGCATCCACATCATGATATATTTCCAAGTCAGGATGGTGAGTGACTTGGAAGGGAACTTCCAGGTGGTGGTATCCCAGGTATCTGTTACTCTTCTTGATGGTATCAGTTATGGGCTTGGAGGGTCATGATGCCTCCGGGGAGAGCAGGCAGACCAGGCTGTGGAGTGGCCTCCGGGGAGAGCAGGCAGGCCAGGCTGCGGCGAGGCCTGTGGGGCGAGCAGGCAGGCCAGGCTGTGGCGATGCGTGCGGGGAGAGCAGGCAGGCCAGGCTGCAGCGAGGCCTGTGGGGAAAGCAGGCAGGTCAGGCTGTGGCATGACCTGTGGGGAGAGCAAGCAGGTCAGGCTGTGGCATGACCTGTGGGGAGAGCAGGCAGGCCAGGCTGCGGCAAGGCCTGTGGGGCGAGCAGGCAGGCCAGGCTGTGGCGATGCGTGCGGGGAGAGCAGGCAGGCCAGGCTGCAGCGAGGCCTGTGGGGAAAGCAGGCAGGTCAGGCTGTGGCATGACCTGTGGGGAGAGCAAGCAGGTCAGGCTGTGGCATGACCTGTGGGGAGAGCAGGCAGGCCAGGCTGCGGCAAGGCCTGTGGGGAGAGCAGGCAGGCCAGGCTGCGGCGAGGCTTGCGGGGAGAGCAGGCAGGCCAGGCTGCAGCGAGGCCTGTGGGGAAAGCAGGCAGGTCAGGCTGCGGCACGGCCTGTGGGGAGAGCAGGCAGGCCAGGCTGCGGCGAGGCCTGTGGGGCGAGCAGGCAGGCCAGGCTGTGGCGATGCGTGCGGGGAGAGCAGGCAGGCCAGGCTGCAGCGAGGCCTGTGGGGAAAGCAGGCAGGTCAGGCTGTGGCATGACCTGTGGGGAGAGCAAGCAGGTCAGGCTGTGGCATGACCTGTGGGGAGAGCAGGCAGGCCAGGCTGCGGCAAGGCCTGTGGGGAGAGCAGGCAGGCCAGGCTGCGGCGAGGCTTGCGGGGAGAGCAGGCAGGTCAGGCTGTGGCATGACCTGTGGGGAGAGCAAGCAGGTCAGGCTGTGGCATGACCTGTGGGGAGAGCAGGCAGGCCAGGCTGCGGCAAGGCCTGTGGGGAGAGCAGGCAGGCCAGGCTGCGGCGAGGCTTGCGGGGAGAGCAGGCAGGCCAGGCTGCAGCGAGGCCTGTGGGGAAAGCAGGCAGGTCAGGCTGCGGCACGGCCTGTGGGGAGAGCAGGCAGGCCAGGCTGCGGCGAGGCCTGTGGGGCGAGCAGGCAGGCCAGGCTGTGGCGATGCGTGCGGGGAGAGCAGGCAGGCCAGGCTGCAGCGAGGCCTGTGGGGAAAGCAGGCAGGTCAGGCTGTGGCATGACCTGTGGGGAGAGCAAGCAGGTCAGGCTGTGGCATGACCTGTGGGGAGAGCAGGCAGGCCAGGCTGCGGCAAGGCCTGTGGGGAGAGCAGGCAGGCCAGGCTGCGGCGAGGCTTGCGGGGAGAGCAGGCAGGCCAGGCTGCAGCGAGGCCTGTGGGGAAAGCAGGCAGGTCAGGCTGCGGCACGGCCTGTGGGGAGAGCAGGCAGGCCAGGCTGCGGCGAGGCCTGTGGGGCGAGCAGGCAGGCCAGGCTGTGGCGATGCGTGCGGGGAGAGCAGGCAGGCCAGGCTGCAGCGAGGCCTGTGGGGAAAGCAGGCAGGTCAGGCTGTGGCATGACCTGTGGGGAGAGCAAGCAGGTCAGGCTGTGGCATGACCTGTGGGGAGAGCAGGCAGGCCAGGCTGCGGCAAGGCCTGTGGGGAGAGCAGGCAGGCCAGGCTGCGGCGAGGCTTGCGGGGAGAGCAGGCAGGCCAGGCTGCAGCGAGGCCTGTGGGGAAAGCAGGCAGGTCAGGCTGCGGCACGGCCTGTGGGGAGAGCAGGCAGGCCAGGCTGCGGCAAGGCCTGTGGGGAGAGCAGGCAGGCCAGGCTGCGGCGAGGCCTGCGGGGAGAGCAGGCCGGCCAGGCTGTGGCGTGGCCAGGCTGTGGTGTGGCCTGCAGGGAGAGCAGGCTGGCCAGGTTGTGGCGAGGCCTGCGGGGAGAGCAGGCCGGCCAGGCTGTGGCTTGACTTGCGGGGAGAGCAGGCCAGCCAGGCTGTGGCAAGGCCTGCGGGGAGAGCAGGCAGGCCAAGCTGTGGCAATGCATGAGGGGAGAGCAGGCCGGCCAGGCTGTGGTGAGGCCTGCAGGGAGAGTAGGCCAGCCAGGCTCTAGCGAGGCTTCCGGGGAGAGCAGCCAGGCCAGGCTGTGGCAATGCGTGCAGGGAGAGTAGGCCTGCCAGGCTGCGGCGAGGCCTGCAGGGAGAGCAGGCAGGCCAGGCTGTGGTGAGGCCTGCGGGGAGAGCAGGCAGGCCAGGCTGTGGTGAGGCCTGCGGGGAGTGCAGACCGGCCAGGCTGCAACGAGGCCTGGAGAGAGAGCAGGCTGCAGTGCAGCCTGTGGTGAGAGCAGGCAGGCCAGGCTGTGGCGATGCGTGCAGGGAGAGTAGGCCGGCCAGGCTGCGGCGAGGTCTGTGGGGAGAGCAGGCCGAGCAGTTGATGGTCCTTTGCCACTTTATTTTTCATCCAGCCATTCACTTCAAAATGAATGAAGGGAGGTGATTTTCATAGGTTGAGACAGCTATTCAGTCCAGCTGGATTGTGTCAACACGTTTCCTTTCACGTGTGACAAAGTAGTTCCAATCCCACTTAACCAGGCTGTACCCAAATCATGTTGATGTCTTTTCCCTTCATCCACATATGCAATTTAATTTGAAAGCTGAGCTGCTTTTTGACTCTAATGCCACTAACTCTGGGGGGAAAAAAATGTTATCACTCTTAACTCTTTGTGTAAAGATCTTTCTCTGTCTTTGTAAGTGTCTCCTTCATGGCTGAGTTTGTAGCACTCCGGCTGATAAGTCACCAGGAACAGGTGACATGCATCTTAATGTAGTAAGCAAAGTAAAGGTGGAAATTGTGGAGGCACTGGCTATCATCTTCCAATGCTGGAGTGGTGCCAGATGACTGGAGAACATCTTTTTGTAAAATGCAAGGATAAGCCCAGCAAGAACAGGCCATTCAATTTAGCCCCTGTGGTGGGAAAGATTTTAAAAGCAGGCAGTCACTTGAGGGAAATCTGGATTGATTAAGGCAAGCCAGCATGGATTGTTAAAAGGCAAATCGTACAAAAGTACCCTGATCGATGTTTTGATGAGAGGAATGCAGTTGATGTGATGTACACATACTTCAAAACGGCTTTTGATAAAGTGTCAAATAATAGGCTTGCCAGCAACATTTGAAGCTCTTGGAATCAAGGAACAGTGGCAGCGGCATGGATAGGAAACTGGCTGAGTGATGGAAAACAGTAACTCACCTCCTGACTCCCCAGAGCCTTTCCACCATCTACAAGTCACAAGTCAGGAGTGTGATGGAATACTCCCCACTTGCCTGGATGGGTGCAACTCCAACAACACTCAAGAAGCTTGACATCATCTAGGACAAAGCAGCCCGCTTGATTGGCACCACATCTACAAACATCCACTCCCTCCACCACTGATGCTCAGTAGCAGCAGTGTGTACTATCTACAAGATGCATTGCAGCAATTCACCAAAGATCCTTAGACAGCACCTTCCAAACCCATGACCACTTCCATCTAGAAGGACAATGGCAGCAGATGCGTGGGAACACCGCCACCTGCAAGTTCCCCTCCAAGCCACTCACCATCCTGACTTGGAAATATATCGTCGTTCCTTCGCAGTCGCTGGGTCAAAATCCTGGAATTCCCACCCTAACGGCATTGTGGATCAACCCACAGCACATGGACTGCAGCATTTCAAGAAGGTAGCTCACCACCACCTTCTCCAGGGCAACTAGGGATGGGCAATAAATGGTGGCCTAGCCAGCGATGCCCATGTCCCACGAATGAATAAACAAAATGGTGGTAAACGTGGCAAAGCATGCGGTGGGGTTCCACAGAGTTGGTATTTGGATCTCTGCTTTTCTTGTCATATGTTACTAACCTAGACTTAGGTGTACATGGTACAATTCTAAACTTTTCAAATGATGATCCAAAACTTGGAGGTGTTGCAAACTGTGAGGTAGATAGTGATGGACCTTGAGAAAATAAGCAGGCTGGTGGAATGGGTGGACATTTGGCAAGAGAAATTTAATTCTGCGAAGTGTGAAGTGATGCATTTTGGTAAGAAGGATAAAGTGAGGCAATATGAAAGGAAGGGTCTAATTATAAAGGGGGTGCAGGAACAGGGAGATATGTAATTCTGTTATGTTTTACGGGATCTTACTGTGTGTAAATTGGCTGCTGCGATTTCTATGTTACGACAGTGACTCCAAATCAAGGAAAGTACTGAATGGGCTGTAAAGCACTTTGATATGTTGTGATAGATGCTTCACAAATACATATTTTTATAAAATGGTGCTTTGGCCGCACTTTGGTCATTTGCGACACCGCACTTTAGAATGGACATGAAGACTTTTGAGAATATAGAAAAGAGTTATGAAAATGAGAAACTTCCGCTACATGGATAGATTAGAAGCTGGTGGTTTTCTTCAAGAAGAGACGATTGAGAGGAGATTGAATCGAGGCGTTCAAAATCACAGCCGGGACAGAGTAAATGGGATGAAACTGTTCCCATTGCCAGAAAGGTGGAGAAGCAGCGGACACCAATTTCGCGTGATTGGTGAAAAATCCATAGATGATATGAAAAGTTTTTTAATGCAGCGAGTTGTTTGGATCTGGAGTGCACTGCCTCACCGTGTGGTGGAGGCTGATTCAGTTGTGGCCCTCCAAAGACTCTTGGGTAAGTACCTGAAGAGAGAGAATCTACTGGGCTTCAAGGAAGGATGGGAGAGCGGGACTCGCCAAGTTGCTCTTGCAGAGAGCTGGAATGGACACGGTGGGATGAATGGCCACCCGCTGTGCTGTAACCGTTATGTAATTCTGTTATGTTTTACGGGCTCTTACTGTGTGTAAATTGGCTGCTGCGATTTCTATGTTACGACAGTGACTCCAAATCAAGGAAAGTACTGAATGGGCTGTAAAGCACATTGATATGTTGTGATAGATGCTTCACAAATACAAATCCTTTCTATGCTTTGTATCCCATGGCTGCTTGTTTTTCAGCCTTTGACTATCCAAGACCATTTCATGAATTTAAACGTTTCTCTTGCTGTTGCGTGCACTGGAATTTTCCAGCTGTTCATACCAGTGGGATCTTCTGGTCCCGCCAATGGCGAAACTCTTGCCATGGGTTTCCTGGTGATGGGGATGCAGACAATGGGAAATCCCATTAACAGCAGCGGGATCAGAGGATTCCACCTCCGGCCAATGGTGGGTCACCCCCACTGCCATGAAACAAGCCAGGGGTGTTTGGAAAATCCTGCCCATAATCTGTGCTCTAACAAGAAAAACAGTTGCTGAGGTTTGTCTTTATATTTATATTTCCAAAAAGTTCTAGCGAATATTCATTGTATTCTCTGAAGTTCAAATATCCTATGTGTGCAGTGGGGAACCCAGTAATGCAGTACTCCCAAGACCAGACCAAGACTGACTAGCCAAAAATACACCTTCGGTGACACAATGTTTGCAAATCCAGGAAGATGTGGTGGTTGAAGGCCAATCATCTAACCCCAGGACATCACTGCAGGAGTCCCTCAGGGAGGTGTCCTAAGCATAACCACCTTCAGCTTCTTCATCAATGACAATCACTCTATCATAATGTCAATGGCAGTGATCTTTGCAGGTTGTTCAGTATCATGCGCAACTCCTCAACTGCTGAAGTGGTCTATGCCGATATGTAGCAAGATCTGGACAACTTTTATACTTGGGGTGGCACAGTAGTTAGCACTGCTTCCTCACAGCACCATGGATCCGGGTTCGATTCCCAGCTTGGGTCACTGCCTGTGTGGAGTTTGCACGTTCTCCCCGTGTCTACATGCATTTCCTCCGGGTGCTCCGGTTTCCTCCCACAGTCCAAAGATGTGCGGGTTAGGTGTCATGCTAAATTGCCCCTTAGTGTCCTGGGATGCATAGGTTTGAGGGATTAGCAGGATAAATGTGTGGGCTTGCGGGGAAAGGGTGCAGGTGGGATTGTTGTCAGTGCAGATTCGATGGGCCGAAAGACCTCTTTCTGCCCTGTGAGGATTCTATGATTCTAAGTAGCAAGTAACATTCCAGCAAGAGAGAATCTAACCATCGCTCCTTGACATTCAATATCATTACCATTGCTGAAGCCCCCTCCCTACACGGGGACAGCAGTGTGTACCATCTACAAATGCACTGCAATAACTCACCAAGGTTCCTTCGACAGCACCTTCCAAAACCACAACCTCAACCACTGAGAAGGACGGGGGAGGGCAGCAGATGAATGGGAGCACCACCTCTTACATCCTGACTTTGCCACCGTCCTGGCTTGGAACTATAATGCTGTTCTTTTTCTTGTTGCAAGATCAGCAACCTTTCTTACCAGTATTCTGATGGACCTACAACACATGGTTTTCAGCGGTTCGCAAAGGAAGCTCACCACCACCTTCTCAGGGGCTGTTAGGATGGGATAGTAATCCAGAGACCCAGGACAAGATCTGGGGACCCAAGTTCAAATCCCACCACAGCAGATGGTGAGAGTTGAAGGGCGGCACAGTGGTTAGCACTGCTGCCTCACAGGGGACCCAGGTTCAACTCCAGCCTTGGTTGACTGTTTGTGGGGAGTTTGCATGTTCTCCCCATGTCTGCTGGGTTTCCACCAGGTGCTCCGGTTTCCTTCCACAGTCCATAGGTGCGAGGGTTAGGTTGATCGACCATGATAAATTGCCCCTTAGTGTCAGGGAGACTAGCAGGGTAAATACGTGGGGTTACGGGTGGGATTGTTGTTGATGCAGTCTCGATGGGCAAAATGGCCTCCTTTTCCACTGTAAGGATTCTATGATTCAATCTATGATTCTATGAAATGCTGGCCTAGCCAGCGACACTTCTATCCCATGAGCAAACAAAAAAGATTACTGAACAAACATTGCTAGTAATAGCCAAAAATGTAAAAGCATGCTCAATGATCAAAGAGCAAATTCATGCTCTGCTTTTATTCTGATTTTTCTAAGCATTGAAGAAAACGGTTCGAATACACATGTAATACTGTGAAGGAGTATTAAGATGGCACATTCAATGATTACTCTTATTTACTAATCAGAATTGCAAGAATCTGCATCTGAATTCCCAAGTAGTCTAATATGGCGAAGGTTGGACAGCGTTGATGAAACGGAGACTCTGATTTTGTATTTGCCTCGTGGCTTTTACACTCTGTACTTCCTGAAACCTAGAATTCCATTAGCTTTTTTGTCATAACCTCATCAGCCTCGAGGCGCTGCTTTTAACTGCAAACCAACATCCTCAAATCTGCTCTCGCACAGCGCTGAGCCGACACCCTTTCAACGTAGAATTACTGCTGTTTTTCTTTTTTCAAGATGCAACACCCCTCAATCTAAGAGTTGCTGCTCACGTCAAGCGTTTGATTGTAGAATCAGCACTGATTGAACCAGTGGTAACCTCTACTTGCATTTAATTGTTTAAAGCTTTTCATTATCACCCGAATGTGGTTGCTTGTGGAAAATTATTCAAAATCTATTTATTTGCCATTCGGTTCTCTACCTGTGCCAACTGTATGGTTGCACTCCCCTGCTTTTATGTCATTGTCTACAAATCTTTTCTCTTCAAGCACGTATCCACAAAGGTAATCAAAATGTGGGACACACCATGATGAAAATAATCCCTTCTCTGGTCTTCTGGATGAGACGCTATGCGCAAATCGATTGCCTTGTTTCCTTCGTTACAGCAGTGACTACATTTCCAAAGTACTTCATTAGCGGTAACGTTCTGGGGACCTGGGTTCAAATCCCGCCACGGCAGATGGTGGAATTTGAATTCAATTCTTTTTAAAAATCTGGAATTAAAAATCTACAAATGAGCATGAAACTATTGTCTATTGTTGGAAAAACCCATCTGGTTCACTAATGTCCTTTTAGGGAAGGAAATCTGCCATCCTTACCTGGTCTGGTCTACATGTGACTTCAGAGCCACAGCAATGTGGTTGACTCACAACTGCTTTATGAACAAGGGCAACTAGAGATGGGCAATAAAGCCAGCAACATCCATGACCCATGAGCGAATAAAACAAGGGTTATGAAGGCCATTAGTATTTGCTCTTCCTCCAGTGCCACCTGGACATGGAAAAGACTGTGTAAGAGAAGCAAGTAGCAGAAACAAAACTTCCAACCCCCTACCTTGCTCCTCCAGGACCACCACCATCGATCCTGATGGCCACCTTGACCAGACCCAGAAACAGACCAACAGGTGCATCCTCTGATTTATCTTGCCATTCCCCCCATTCTCTGATCAGAATGGCCAAAAGGCATGAGCACCGGACTGAAGGGGAGCCAAAAATGGATGAGCAGCCATCTTAAATAATTGAACAGGGCCCGCAACCTCTCTCACTCATCATCCATGCTTAACTAGCTGTGTGATGTTTAACTATTCCCACTTGGGTGATAGTGGATTAGAAACTGCTTTGTGTACAGAGGTGTTGCTGCCGTTTGTGCCAGTAATGATTTTGGAGCCCTGGGATATGTGGAAGAGGATATCTTCCAGTTTCGACTCAGCCTGCGGCCTAGTTTCCAGGATGTGGGGCAGCCTGTGATTCCTGTCCTTTTTTTCCCCCCTTTGAAAACACTGACTGGGATTCTGTCCTGTGTGGCTCTAACAGCTGCTGCCTTGCACATTGTGACGAAGTACATTACTTTCTTAAAAAAAAATTGTCCTAATTATTTGTTTTCTCGAGAGACCTGAAACAGTGGCTGCTTCGCATCAGCTGAACAAGTAATGATACAAGCAGTTTGGGTCAGTGCTGAAGATATATTTGAATCATCCCAAGTGTTTTTATTCCAAATTGAATTTAAATGCAAAGTAATTTATTTTAATTTAGTTTTCAGGTCAGTCACTTATTTTAGTCCCCTCTTCCCTGGTGTGACTGGATGGACAGCCGCACATTTCTGCACTAACCACTTGGATTAGGGTGAGAGTTGATTCCAGGATGTTCAGTCTCTATCTCCTCTTCCCCTCCCCTCATGGGGGAAGCACCTGATTTCCATCTCAGACCGAGCAGTGATATTAGGTTGAAAACTTTCAAGCGAACAGGAGTTGAGTATGGCCTAAATTTGTAATTTGCAATTTTAAATGCGGGCCATCAGGAAAGAGCAAGGGGATTGAGACTCGGTTGGAAATCTCAACACAATGGTTCGTGTCATCTTCTGCTCTGACTCCACAAACCTCACCAGAGGTTCAAATGGATTTTTTTCTGTGGGGAAGGGTTGTGTGCTGGCATTTCCAGAGCTCTGTCGGTGGTTTCACAGCTTCTTTGGGCCTGTCTTGATCAGTGGAGCTGGCAATGCTGTTAAGGGAGGGTAAGACTCGCTGGAAAGGCCTCACCTTTCTGCATGGGCCCTAAAGTATAGCCGAGTGGAGTCTGCGGTGACAGGCTGGGCACCTGGAGCTGCCACTGACTTGTTTCTCCAGTATGATGTATGTTTAGTTGCCCTGGTTTGGAACTGGTTTCCTCTATTCTCTTTGGGCCTTCCCTGGCCCTTCCCACAATTTCTGATGATGAAGCTGAGGAGGGGACCGTCACCAACGCCACCAAGTGGTCAGCTCTTGTATTTGTGCCGTTCTGGCCGAACGTGGTGCAGCCAGCAGCATTGGATAGATATGACATGACTGCTCTTTGTAAAAAGCCTGCCATGCAAATTGACACCATAAAGTGAAAGGAACACATGCAAAGCCATCCTGAATTGGGGATTTGTGGCAGCTTATCTGACATGCAAACCTTGCAATAATAATTCCGGGCTATTTATTAGCCTCTTGCTATCCTCAAAACTCTGTGGATTGGGTTTAATAGCAGAGGGGAGGGAGAGCCATGTCTGCTGGAACAAGTCTGGTGGAGCAACAATTGAGGGTCTGTCCTACCAGTGATGCCTTGGGCCTGGGTTGCTTGGCCCTGGCCCCCCACTATGTAAGCTGTTGTCATTTCTCTGTGGAAGCTCCCTTGTAACTGGTTGTTGACCAACAATACAGGCAGGGAAAGTTCTGACTCTGCTGTTGGAAATGTTCACACACGCTCTTTGCAAGAAGGATTCTGCATTTGTTGTCGTCTTAACCACTGCCTGATGTCCTATGGCATGCTGCAGCAGTACCAACATTTTGAGAACCTATTTTAATGTAACTGGCCTAGCCGGTTGTCAATTCTATTCACACCTCCCAACCTTCAGCAAAGAAATAGACAGTCAGAAAATGTTACCAGTGCCAGTTATAAAGTTATTAAAAATAGTAACCAGTTATCTGAAAATCGAGAAGATGTAACTATTTCAAGAACCCAGTGATAACCACATTGAAAGACAGAGGTTTATTTTGGATGTTTGAATGTAGTTGTGCCAGAGGTTCGAGTTTGAGATCATTACCAGAGTTAATAAAGAAAATATTTTGTTCTTGATAACGAATGTAAAAGGGATGGGTGAGGGGGGTGAAGAGAGCGGCTTATGGGCATAAATGGAGAATTGCAGAGGTTGCTTTGTGTGCTGAAATTGCCAGTGAAGATTTTACTTGGTTGACATATCTGGCCTTGGTCTTAAGATTTATCCGACGTATTTACTTTAGAAGGTTAATCTTATGAGAAACAACATATTAAAGTTTTTTTAAGTTTATTTATTAGTGTCACAAGTAGGCTTACATTAACACTGCAATGAAGTTACTATGAAAATTCCCTGGTCGCCACACTCTGGCGCCTGTTTGGGTACATTGAGGGAGAATTTAACATGGCCAATGCACCAAACCAACACAACTTTCAGACTGTGGGAGGAAATCGGAGCACCTGGAGGAAACCCACGCAGACACGGGGAGAACATGCAGACTCCGCACAGACAGAGACCCAAGCTGGGAATCGAACCCTGGTCCCTGGCGTTGTGAGGCAGTGGTGCTAACCACTGTGCCACCGTGTTGCCGCTAAAAGACATCATTATGAATGGCCTCTCCCTTTTGGGTTCCCTGTGGCCAATGAAGGCTTCCTCCCCTTAGCCTCTCGATGACTGGATGCCAACCACCCTGCCCCCCCACATCCCTATGCTCGCCAGGACTTGCCTGACTGAACCCAGTGAGGCTGCCCCACTTAAAGTCGGCCTCCTCCACAGATGCAGTCCCAGCAGTGGCCATTGCTCCTAGTGGCACTGTTGGGACTACAGAGCTGCTGGCCCTCTGATTGGCAGACCGGATTGGGGCATCATCGTTCATGGGGGCAGAAGGACATGACCTGAAGCAGTTAACCCCCTAATGGCTGTAAAAATCCAGTCATGGCTTCCTGGGCCGGTGGAGGTGGGTTAGTTCACGATCTTTCAGTTGGTGGCCACTGTGGAAACTCCCGGGCAGTGTTATCACCAGCCTTGCCCGCTGAAAATGTTTGAAAGCATTAAATGAAGAGGGCAGAGTGAAGAGACACTGGCAATTGTACACTGTGTCACCGGTGCATTTATAGCATTGGGTTTAATGTTGAGTCATTGTGATTCTAGCACAGAATGTCTTCATTCATTATTTCCAATTACTCCCACCACAATTAGTGCCACTGACAGACCTGCTGTACCCGCCAGCCCTTCACCTTGGCTTACACACACCAAAATATATTTTGGTGTGTGTAAGCCAATTTGGGCAAAGAAATGGCAGATGGAGTTCAATCCTGATAAATGCGAAGTGATGCATTTTGGTGGGAATAATGTAGGGAGGAGCTACACGATAAATGGAAGAACCATAAAGGGTGTAGAGACGCAGAGGGACCTGGGTGTGCAAGTCCACAGATCTTTGAAGGTGACGTCACAGGTGGAGAAGGTGGTGAAGAAGGCATATGGCATGCTTGCCTTTATAGGACGGGGCATAGAATATAAAAGTTGGGGTCTGATGTTGCAGATGTATAGAACGTTGGTTCGGCCGCATTTGGAATACTGCGTCCAGTTCTGGTCGCCACACTACCAGAAGGACGTGGAGGCTTTGGAGAGAGTACAGAGGAGGTTTACCAGGATGTTGCCTGGTATGGAGGGGCTTGGTTATGAGGAGAGATTGGGGAAACTGGGGTTGTTCTCCTTGGAAAGACGGAGGATGAGGGGAGACTTAATAGAGGTGTATAAAATTATGAAAGGCATAGATAGGGTGAACGGTGGGAAGCTTTTCCCCGGGTCGGTGGTGACGTTCACGAGGGGTCATAGGTTCAAGGTGAAGGGGGGGAGGTTTAACACAGATATCAGAAGGACATATTTTACACAGAGGGTCGTGGGGGCCTGGAATGTGTTGCCGGGCAAAGTGGTGGAGGCGGACACACTGGGAACGTTTAAGACTTATCTAGACAGCTATATGAACGGAGTGGGAATGGAGGGATACAAAAGAGTGGTCTAGTTTGGACCAGGGAGCGGCGCGGGCTAATTGTTCTTTGTTTCTCGTTTCAAGGCTTCATTCTATGATCATCTTGCTGGTGCCAGCACAGAGCGAGACTGCGGATAGTTGGGAACCTGTCTCGGGGGCAGGGAATTCATATGGTGTTCGTGGAAGTGGAAATGAATAGGGTTGGGAAGCATTTTCCGATCAGGGCCAGTGTGATCTCCTGGACTCGTTTCGATCGCCTCAGGGGGTCGGAGAGGAATTTCCCAGATTTTTTTTTCCCCATATTGGCCCTGGGGTTTTCACTCTGGGTTTTCGCCTCTCCCTGGAGATCACATGGTCTGGAATGGGGGGGTGGGGGTGAGTTAATAGGTTGTGATGAACAAAGCATCATAGCTGTGAGGGACAGCTCGGGGATAGGATATTAGTATGTAGATAGGCTGGAAAATTGGGCGGGGATCCTGGATTCAGGATTCAATCCTGGACCGGGGAGCGGCGCGGGCCTGGAGGGCCGAAGGGCCTGTTCCTGTGCTGTATTGTTATTTGTTCTTTGTTCTTATAATCTCCAGACACAGCCTGAGTTCAGGACAATACCTCTTGCTGGGTTTATTTTTCCCATTGTTCAGACTTGGTGCAAATTGAACCTCATATTGGAGCCAATTCACTTCAGCGCATTGTGAGCGAAGGGGTCAGGCATTGGTGCAGACTCTGCATTATTTCATACTCAGATCCTCGTCACAACACTATCCGGGCCCAACAGCCTTTCTGTATAATTACAATTAGACAGCAGTTCAGTGAAAGCCACCTTCCCTTTAAGATCTCGTCCATCTCTCACTAATACGCTGCTCACCGCAGGGCTAATGTTCCCCTTTGGCTTGTGATGGCATCTTCTGGGACTGTATATTGGTAAATTGCACTGGCAATCTCCTGTCTGTCTAAACCTAATTTCCTAATATCAGTACTCCCACCTGGGACAGTCGTGTGAGAAGTGCCAAAGGGAATACTTTACCCTTTGTGCTTCCAAAACATGCTTGAGATGGAGCAAAATGTTTAACACTGTTGTTCAGTGATTCTGGTCTGTGGTTAACACTATTTTTCAGCTGAGGTAACTGTTGCCAATTGAAGGGGCTGTCACAGTTAGTGGAGCGCACACTGCAATACTGGTTCAAAGATTCAAACTACGTCATCAATCCCACCATGCGCCTGAAAAAAAGCAAGGTCCACAGTTAACAGAAGCAAATCCCTGCTGGGAGCTCACGTCTCCCGTATCACCTACTCCGTGGTTACAGTCCCCACGTTTCACCGCAGAATCATGTGAAGCCACCATCTCCTTGTTTTGCAGTGCTAAGGTTGAGTGAAGTGCAGCAACTTGAGGCTGTGTCTGAAGTGACGCCCAGCGAGGGCGATAGATTCCATGGTAGAGGATTGGAGGTGATTGCCAGAGACCGAGGTATTGTTTGAGTCCCCAGTGTCTGACTCAAAGGAGCTCACATTTTAAGACTTTTACTGTAACAAACAAACTAAAATCAACTAAACATTCCTTCGTAGTCAACGAATACACTGAACTGCAGGAAAGATATCTCCAACCTCTCCCGCCACCCCCCCCCCAAAATTCCTAACAACTGAAAAATTCATGTGTTTATACTTGAATCTGCAGAATTGTCTTTATAGGTACCAGTCCAGAGTTAGTCCCAGCTTCCAACTGACACACTGGTTTACTGAGTCATACTTCCAATGTTAGTTGTAAGTCATTTCCCCGAGTCTCTGAAAATTTTCAAATTGACTTCAAGCAGAAATTTCCCCAGGTTCCGTCTTTTGCGTCAGGGAGGACGCTCTGCCCCTCATTCTACCTGGTGGCTAACAGAGAGACGCCTTTCCCCCTGCTGTTCACACTAGCTGCTGTTTCCATCTCTCTCTTTCTCTCCAGGATACACACACACACTCTTAATCTGACTGCTGGAGAGTCTACACATCTGAACAAAACCAGGCCAGCTGCTTCTGCCTCTGTATCCATGTGACAGCTGACAGTTGGGTTTCTATAGGACTTGAACTGGTCTCCAAGGCAACTAGGTCACATGGGTTTAACAACTGGTAGAACTAGTGGGCAATAACATGTTCCTCTCCACTCCTCTTTCTTGAATTAAAAGAGGCAGTTTAAAATATAACCACCTCCTTGCAACAGTTGGATTAGGATTTAATGATAAGAGGTAGGAGCCAGTTAAGAAGGGTCACAGCAGCAATGGTGCGATGGACGGTCAAGGAATGTATGGTCAGTAGAATGGTGGGGGGGGGGGGGGGGGTGTCCGAGATGTCGACAGAATGGGCAGTCGGGGGTCACGGGACCAGTAGGGTGGGCAGTAGGCAGGGTCATATTTCTAACTGAATCAAAATTGAATGATACGGAATTTTCTTCCCTTGCCATTTTGCCCAGCTAAATCAGCTTCTGGGAAATTACTTCCATTTGCTGCATCTGATGTCAGGGACCCGGGTTCGATTCCCGGCTTGGGTCACTGTCTGTGTGGAGTTTGCACATTCTCCTCGTGTCTGCGTGGGTTTCCTCTGGGTGCTTCAGTTTCCTCCCACTGTCCAAAGATGTGTGGGTTAGGTGGATTAGCCATGCTAAAATTGCCACTTAGTGTCAGGGGGGCTATGGGCATAGGGGCTGGGTGGGAATGTGGCCAGTGCAGACTTGATGGGCCGTGTAGCCTCCAACTGCACTGTAGGGATTCTATGAATTCTCACTGTCCAGCTGCATCATGTTGTTCCCAATCAGAGGCTGTCTCTGTGTTGAATAGGAGCCATGATGTGGAGATGCCGGCGTTGGACTGGGGTAAACACAGTAAGAAGTTTAACAACACCAGGTTTATTTGGTAGCAATATCCTGTTGGACTTTAACCTGGTGTTGTTAAACTTCTTATTGAATAGGAGCAACATGTTCCATGGTAAGAGATTGGAAATTCTTAGCTATATTCAGGCAGTGGTGTGGGGTTTGGCAGGTTGGCATGGGTGTCAAAAGGGGAAGTTGAGTGAAATGTCAAAACACAACATGGATGTGTTGTTTAGAGAGATCACTTGGTATTTTATGCCCTTACTTGGGGGATGGGATTATCCAGAGTACGATATTGGAGTGAAGGTAAATAATACCTCCCAATAGTCTTTTAAACTCTCTAATAATGTTATACTATATTCTGAACCCTCTCCTTTCCTTCTCCCCTACGTACTCTATGAACGGTAAGTTTTGTCTGTATAGCATGCAAGCAGCAATACTGTATCCCAGTACATGTGACGATAATAAATCAAAAAGTTACTCTAATGGAGGAGAGCTGTTTTCATGGTGATGGTGATATGAAATTGTGTGTGTCTGATCAGTCCCCTATGATGCTGAGACCTGGACCCTGGCAAAGGTTTTTAAACACCCTGTGCGAGGAGGATGCTAATTATCCTCTGGGAGGGCAGGAATGAAACAATTCCAAGAAATGGTTTGTATATAGAGCAGGCTTGGACTGAGTGGAGCTGAAGTTAACAGACTGATGAAGCAGGTAGAGGCCGCGGGGAACTCGCAGCAAAGATGGTGGAACTGTGCGAACATTTCAATGTATAGCATTAGTGTTCACAGTCCAGGAACAGGCTATTTGTCTCAACAGGCCCGTGCTGTGTTTATGTTCACAGCAGCCTCTTCATCTGGCTCGATCACCGTTTCCTTCTATTCCTTTCTCCCTCGTATGGAGATGCCAGCGTTGGACTGGGGTGGGCACAGGAAGAAGTCTCACAACACCGGGTTAAAGTCCAACAGGCTTACTTGGAATCACGAGCTTTCGGAGCACTGTCCCTTCACCTGATGAAGGAGCAGCACTCCGAAAGCTCGTGATTCCAAATAAATCTGTCGTACTTCCTTCCTCATGTGTTTATCCAGCCTTCCCCTTAAATGCATCTGCATTATTCTGCTCAGCTGCTCCTTGTGGTAACATGTTCCACATTCTAATGGCTCTCTTAGTAAAGAGGTTTCTCCTAAATTTGCAATTAGATTTATATTAGTGGCTGTCTGATATTTCTGAGCAAAGTTCTGGCCTCTCCCACCAGTGGAACTATCTTGTTCGTCTACCCAATTAAACACTTCTATTATTTAAAAGCAGTGGCTGATTCAGTAGACTCAAATGCATGCACAAACACTAAAAATGGGATGACAAGTTGATAAAATTATTTTAAAAATGAGAACACTTACGGTGCCCGAAAAAGCAACAAGGTACTGCTGAAGCTCGGCTGCAGTTGGAATGCTGTGTCCAGTTCTAAACACCCTACTTTAGGAAAGATGTCCAGGCCATGGCAGGTCATGGCAGAGGACAACAGAGAGTCGCTCAGATGATACGAGGGATGGTAGACTTGAGTGGTTCCAGATATTGGGGCTCTGTTCACCAGAACAGAAGTGATCTCATGGACATGGTCAAAATCGAGGGATTTTTAAATCGGGAAGAATGATGTCCACTGGGCAGTGTAAAGGGAGTAAGTTTAAGATCACCAAGTGAATGATGGGAAAGGTTAGGAAATGATTTTCCCACACAGACATGGACTGATCGACCAGATTCAGTGGCAGATGTCGAATCCAGAGGCACTTTTAAAAGTGAAGACACTGGAAAGAAAAGAGGGAAAAGGGAATATGTTAAAGTTTAAAGTTTATTTATTCGTGTCACAAGTAGGCTTACATTAACACTGCAATGAAGTTACACTCCGGCGCCTGCTCGGGTACACTGAGGGAGAATTTAGCACGGCCATTGCACCTAACCAGCCCGTCTTTCAGACTGTGGGAAGAAACCGGAGCACCCGGAGAAAACCCACGTAGACCTGGGGAAAACGTGCAGACTCTGCACAGACAGTAACCCAAGCTGGGAATCAGGTCCCTGGTGCTGTGAGGCAGCAGTGACTGAGTGTGTAGGTACAAGTCACTAGTCAATGAGCTGAAAGGCCTCATTGTGTGCTGTTACACTCTATGTTCTATACATAAATCTGGATGGAAGAAAGACAATGGGGAGGATTGATGCATCATCTATTTGAGTAGAGTACGTGCCAGGGAGCTCATGTGACCCCTGTGAAGGCAACCTGATTCAGATAACTGACTGTGAGACATCCCAATGCCACAATATCTTCACAGCTACACGTTCCTGAATTTTAAAAAAAGTCATTATATCTGTCGCTGGTGAATCCGCTTGCACCTGTTTGAATTGGTGCTTGGATCTCAAGCCCTGCTTGCTGGTGCGTTAACTCTTGGCCAGGACGCTCCCTGTTGCTCCTCATCTTTGCACTTTACGTAGGAGAGCCTCTGCAGGAAGTGTAACTACATACTTTTTTTTAATATAACGGCTTGATGTAGTGTTTCGGAACATGTGACTGGTTGACGTGCTGAGGCCAGATCAGATATATCAGAACATTTTTTTTTGATTGTGTGCGTATGTATTCTATGTGGGAGACTACAACAGTTGTGGCTGCTGCTGCTTCCTGTGTAGTTGAGAACTGACTTGACAAACACCCTGGATGTTTAATGATAAATGCATTACTTTTGATTGTCACAGTGACTCGGGACAGAGGTACACATAACGAAATTGCCGTGACTTTGTTGTGGCTCGGTAAGTGGATAGAATATGGCTTTGTGTGAATGATTTCCTGCGTGGTGAGTCCCTGGTCTTAGCTGCACAGTGATGAGGTGTCCCATAATACAGCAAGAGGGTTTGCCCAGCTGCTACAGCTCCTGATCGGTTGAGGCCTCTGTCTGGGAGAAAGCTACCCGGTTGTTCCCCTTTTTGTTGGCAACCTTATTTTTGATTAAATAAGCCTCATCCCTTATCAATCCCACAATGGCGCACAGCAAGCTGAGAACAATAAAAGGGATGAAGTTAGCACTAATGGTGGGTTGTGGAAGGAAGGGCAAGAGCGTGCAAATAAAGGGTTCTGGAACCAACGGCTAAAGTGTGACAGATCTTCACTCAACACATTGACAATGCAGTGAGGTAAACAGTTCAGGGAACCATTGTAACATGAACAAAGGAAAGAAAGACGGCAGAGAGCGAGAGAAGGGAAGAAAAGGGAAATTGGAGGTTGAGAGAGTGGAAGAAGGGGTGTCTTATAATCCTGTCTCCTCTTCAGGATTGGATGGAAGATCCTAGAGAATGTTCAGGTTTGAAATAATATGAGGTTTAAAGTGAGCTAAGAGTTTAAAGTTTATTTATTAATGTCACAAGTAGGCTGACATTAACACTGCAATGAAGTTACTGTGAAAATCTCCTAGTCGCCACACTCCAACGCCTGTTCGGGTCCACTGAGGGAGAATTTAGCATGACCGATGCACCGAACCAGCAGATCTTTTGGACTGTGGGAGGAAACCGGAGCACCCAGAGGAAACCCATGCAGACATGGGGATAATGTGCAGACTCTGCACGGGCAATGACCCAAGTCGGGAATCGAACCCTGGTCCCTGGCGCTGTGAGGCAGTAGTGCTAACCGCTGTGCCACCCCAAATACATTGAGAATGCAGTCAGGGACACAGTTCAGGGACCATTGTAATGTTAACAAAGGAGAGAAAGGTGGAAGATTGCAGGAGAGAGCGCGAGAACAGGGAAATTGACGTTTGAGGGAGTGGAGGAAGGGGTGTCTTTGTCAGATAACCCTGTATCTTGTTCAGGATTGGATGGAAGATCCTAGAGAGTGTTCAGGTTTGAAATAATGTGAGGTTAAAGTGAGCTAAGAGTCGGAGAGGTTAAAAAACAATTGCACGAGTGAAAACTGAACATCTTGGAAATACTTCAGGAGATGTATTGTGAGGCCTTGTGAGACCCTAAATGTTGTTACACGAAGAAACTCTGAATAAAAGCTATCAAAAGTGAAAGTGGTAACTATTGGTTACTGGAGTGCTGGAGAAGCGACTGGTTTTTGAAGAATTGAAAGAAGCAAGGCTTTAATTCCTCTATACACGGTCATGGAGGTCGAGGTGTAGTGATTCAGCCAGAACACTGGGGTGACTGCGAGGTGGATGAAGAGTGGAAGAGATTATTGAAATGGAGAAAAAAATCCGAGTGGGAGAGTACAGAAAAAAGTCGGCATGAGTCATCAACTGATGCACAGATATAACGATTCAAGAGGAATCTAGGCTATGATAAAATGACTTTAGTAGCAGGTGAACATGATGCCAAGGGAGTGGTGTACCACCTGGATTAGGAACAATATATAATGGGAGAAGGAGGGAATAGTGTGTTTCTCAGATTTAATAGTCGAGTGTTTTTATGTCATTGAAGAATCGAGGCTAATATTTGGCTACCCTGGGGAAGGAACTTCTCACCCTGCTATGTATTCTGGATTGGATGCAATCTTTGCTTCCTTTATATAGCCCGAATCCATTCTTCATGCTTGTCTAATTTTAGTTCACAAATCTCTTTCAATTATTTTCACTTTATATGGATTTGATTTTGAGCCTCCTGTTTTCATAAACACACAAGTTTCTTGAAGCGTTCCACCTCGTCCCCTGTCTGTGCACTCAGCTGACAGTAAGAAGTTTAACAACACCAGGTTAAAGTCCAACAGGTTTATTTGGTAGCAAAAGCTGACTGACAGACTTTGGGAGATTGCTGACGCTTCCCTTCCCTATTCCTTCTGTTTGTCTGTAAAGCGACATCTGTGTTGGATAATGTGGTTCGCTGAAAGAATCCTGACCAAAGGCCACAAGTGCAGCTCCAGAAACATTCATTCCATTCAATCGAGCGTCAAAAATACTGTTTTAAAAATCGTTTTTGCCGTAGTAAGGTTCTTGGGACGTGTCGGGTACAGAACAATCTTTAGTTCAGCATGGCCTAATGTTATTTAGTTACACATTGGGCGGGAATTTCTGACCTTCCTCGCCGGCGGAATCTTCCAGTCCCGCCGAAGGTGATTCTGACAACGGGAATGTCAAGCTGCACAAAATGCTGTAGACATTGGTGGAGCTGGAAGATCCCGCTAATGACGAGTCACCTTCACCACTGGAAAACAGGCCGCTGGGAAGCGGGAGGTGGTGACAGAAACTCCTGACCATTTTATTTTTTTTATATTAACACAGTGTATCCCGAGTGAGGGTTGAAAAGGGTTTGGTGAATTTGACCATGAGCTGAATTGACACTGTGTTGCATGGCCTGCTCCTCTTTGGGGTTCTCCAGGGTCACTCAGCTTCAAACTTCATTACAGCCTTGCTCCAAAACCGGGACAAAAGAACTGGATTCTAGAGGTGTGTGTGGCTGCCATGGCACCAGGAAAAAATGTTGTGTGGAATCCAAGAGTCTTAGCCACTGGGAATCGAGGAAGAACACTCTGCTGGTTGTAGTCATACCTGGCACAAAGGAAGATGGTTGTGGTGGTTGGAAGTCAATCATCTCAGCTCCAGGATATCACTGCAGGAGTTCCTCAGGGTAGTGTCCTGGGCCCAACATAGAATCCCGACAGTGCAGAAGGAGGCGTTTCGGCCCATTTGAACCTGCACCAAACACAACCCCACCCAGGCCCAATTCCCTTATTTGCCCTGCTAGTCCCCCAACACTAAGGGGCAATTGAACATGACCAATCAACCTAACCTGCACATCTTTGGAGTGTGGGAGGAAACTGGAGCACCTGGAGGAGAGGAGAACGTGCAAACTCCACACAGACAGTCACCCGAGGCTGGAATTGAACCCGGGTCCCTGGCGCTGTCAAAGCAGCAGTGCTAACCACTGTGCCACCCTTAAGCTGCTTCATCAATGACCTCCTTTCTATTTGGAGGTCAGAAGTGGGGATTTTCTCTGATAATTGCACACTGTTCAGTACAATTTGCAACCTCTCCGATACTGAAGCATTCCATGTCCGTATGCAGCAACAGCTGGACAATCTTCACCTTGAACAGATCAGTGGCAAGTAACATTCCCGCCACACAAGCACCAGGCACTGACCGTCTCCATGACAAGACAGCCTAACCACCTCACCTTGACATTGAACATCATTTACCATCCGTAAAACCCCCACCAAATCTGGAAGTCACCATTGACCAGAAACATAGAAACAAGAAGCAGGAGTAGGCCATTCGGCCCTTTCAAGTCTGCTCTGCCACTCATCTTGGTCATAGCTGATCATCGAATTCAATATCCTGATCTCCCCCTCCCCCACCCCCCCTTCCTCTCATAACCCTTGATCCCTTTAGCCCCAAGAGCCAAATCTAATTTCTTCTTGAAATCAGATGATGTTTTGGCCTCAACTACATTCTGTGGTAGTGAATTCCACACATTCACCACCCTCTGGTTGCAGAAATTTCTCCCCAACTCAGTTCTAAAAGGTTATCCTCAAACTATGACCCCTAGTTCTGGACTCCCCCACATTTGGGAACATTCTTTCTGAATCTACTTAACTGGACCAGCCACATAACTGGTGTGACTACAAGAGCAAATCTAAGGCTGGGAATTCTGCAGTGAGCAACTCGCCTCCTGATTTCCCAAAGCCTATACATCAATTCCAAGGCCCAGGTGAGGAGTGTACTGAATACTCCTCACTTCTCTGGATGAATGCAGCTCCAACAACACTCTGGCAGCTCAACACCATCCAGCACAAAGCCCTCAGCTTCTTACAATCTACTGTAATGATTTAGGTGAGGGACTGAGTGTAATGTATCCAGATTTGTTGAAAATACAAAGTTAGCTGGGAAAGTATGTGATGAGGATAGAAAGAATTTGCAGTAGGATGTAGACAAATTGGGTGAGTGGGCAAGAACTTGGCAGATGGAATGAAATATAGCAAAGTGTAGAATTATCCACTTTGGGAAAACATTTTTCAATAGTAAGAGGCTGGAGAATGTTTGCGTTCAGACGGACCTGCATAGTCTTGTAATGAATCTGAGAAAGATGTAACGTGCCAGCAATGTGGAAGGCAAATGGAATGCTGCTCTTTGTTCCAGAGGGGTCAGAGTACAAGGGTAAAGAAGTCATATTACAATTATACAAGACATTGGTGAGACCATTTCCTGGAGTTGTGTGCACAGGCCCACAATTTGTGGCCACAATTTTCTAAGAAGCATTGACACCAAATGGAATGGTAGCATGTACAGTTAGAAGTAGCCTCAGAGGTTCAATATATCAAGTGAGGGAAAGGGGTGGACAATTACTGAAAGCCCCTGAGATAACAGCTGAATCAGCTGATGTTGGCTCATTTCTAACATGCAGTTAGCTTCATTAACTCCTCAAATCAGTTAAACTGAGGAAGTCATTGGACTCGCTGTTTAAACAAAAGTGTTTCCTTAACAGCAGTAAAGACGAGGAGAAAATACCAGAAAAGGAGTCGATGCTGACTGTCATGCAAATACAACAGAATATGAATCAATTGGTGCCAAAAATGACTCTCTCTTTGGAATTCATGTTAAACAGACATTGAGGCTGACGCAATGAATTACCAGGATACGGTGTTGGTGACAGTTTGGAGGACACAATACAGTGTTGTTGTAGTGCTGGAGGACTCTGATAATGTACAGTGTTGTAGGGCTGGAGAACTCTGCAATGTACAGCGTTGTAGGGCTGGAGGATTCTGCAATGTACAGTGTTGTAGGGCTGGAGGATTCTCTCAGCAATGTACAGTGTTGTAGGGCTGGAGGATTCTCTCAGCAATGTACAGTGTTGTAGGGCTGGAGGATTCTCTCAGCAATGTACAGTGTTGTAGGGCTGGAGGATTCTGCAATGTACAGTGTTGTAGGGCTGGAGGATTCTCTCAGCAATGTACAGTGTTGTAGGGCTGGAGGACTCAGCAATGTACAGTGTTGTAGGGCTGGAGGATTCTCTCAGCAATGTACAGTGTTGTAGGGCTGGAGGATTCTCTCAGCAATGTACAGTGTTGTAGGGCTGGAGGATTCTCTCAGCAATGTACAGTGTTGTAGGGCTGGAGGACTCAGCAATGTACAGTGTTGTAGGGCTGGAGGACTCAGCAATGTACAGTGTTGTAGGGCTGGAGGACTCCGCAATGTACAGTGTTGTAGGGCTGGAGGACTCAGCAATGTACAGTGTTGTAGGGCTGGAGGATTCTCTCAGCCATGTACAGTGTTGTAGGGCTGGAGGATTCTCTCAGCAATGTACAGTGTTGTAGGGCTGGAGGACTCTCTCAGCAATGTACAGTGTTGTAGGGCTGGAGGATTCTCTCGGCAATGTACAGTGTTGTAGGGCTGGAGGACTCAGCAATGTACAGTGTTGTAGGGCTGGAGGATTCTCTCAGCAATGTACAGTGTTGTAGCGCTGGAGGATTCTCTCAGCAATGTACAGTGTTGTAGGGCTGGAGGACTCAGCAATGTACAGTGTTGTAGGGCTGGAGGACTCAGCAATGTACAGTGTTGTAGGGCTGGAGGACTCGGCAATGTACAGTGTTGTAGGGCTGGAGGACTCAGCAATGTACAGTGTTGTAGGGCTGGAGGACTCGGCAATGTACAGTGTTGTAGGGCTGGAGGACTCAGCAATGTACAGTGTTGTAGGGCTGGAGGACTCAGCAATGTACAGTGTTGTAGGGCTGGAGGATTCTGCAATGTACAGTGTTGTAGGGCTGGAGGATTCTGCAATGTACAGTGTTGTAGTGCTGGAGGATTCTCTCGGCAATGTACAGTGTTGTAGTGCTGGAGGATTCTCTCGGCAATGTACAGTATTGTAGGGCTGGAGGATTCTCTCGGCAATGTACAGTATTGTAGGGCTGGAGGACTCAGCAATGTACAGTGTTGTAGGGCTGGAGGACTCAGCAATGTACAGTGTTGTAGGGCTGGAGGACTCAGCAATGTACAGTGTTGTAGGGCTGGAGGACTCAGCAATGTACAGTGTTGTAGGGCTGGAGGACTCAGCAATGTACAGTGTTGTAGGGCTGGAGGACTCAGCAATGTACAGTGTTGTAGGGCTGGAGGACTCAGCAATGTACAGTGTTGTAGGGCTGGAGGACTCTCTCTAATGTACAGTGTTGTAGGGCTGGAGGACTCAGCAATGTACAGTGTTGTAGGGCTGGAGGATTCTCTCAGCAATGTACAGTGTTGTAGGGCTGGAGGACTCAGCAATGTACAGTGTTGTAGGGCTGGAGGATTCTCTCAGCCATGTACAGTGTTGTAGGGCTGGAGGATTCTCTCAGCAATGTACAGTGTTGTAGGGCTGGAGGACTCTCTCAGCAATGTACAGTGTTGTAGGGCTGGAGGATTCTCTCAGCAATGTACAGTGTTGTAGGGCTGGAGGATTCTCTCAGCAATGTATAGTGTTGTAGGGCTGGAGGATTCTCTCAGCAATGTACAGTGTTGTAGGGCTGGAGGACTCAGCAATGTACAGTGTTGTAGGGCTGGAGGATTCTCTCAGCCATGTACAGTGTTGTAGGGCTGGAGGATTCTCTCAGCAATGTACAGTGTTGTAGGGCTGGAGGACTCAGCAATGTACAGTGTTGTAGGGCTGGAGGATTGTGCAATGTACAGTGTTGTAGGGCTGGAGGATTCTCTCAGCCATGTACAGTGTTGTAGGGCTGGAGGACTCAGCAATGTACAGTGTTGTAGGGCTGGAGGATTCTCTCAGCAATGTACAGTGTTGTAGGGCTGGAGGACTCAGCAATGTACAGTGTTGTAGGGCTGGAGGATTCTCTCAGCCATGTACAGTGTTGTAGGGCTGGAGGATTCTCTCAGCAATGTACAGTGTTGTAGGGCTGGAGGACTCTCTCAGCAATGTACAGTGTTGTAGGGCTGGAGGATTCTCTCAGCAATGTACAGTGTTGTAGGGCTGGAGGATTCTCTCAGCAATGTACAGTGTTGTAGGGCTGGAGGATTCTCTCAGCAATGTACAGTGTTGTAGGGCTGGAGGACTCAGCAATGTACAGTGTTGTAGGGCTGGAGGATTCTCTCAGCCATGTACAGTGTTGTAGGGCTGGAGGATTCTCTCAGCAATGTACAGTGTTGTAGGGCTGGAGGACTCAGCAATGTACAGTGTTGTAGGGCTGGAGGATTCTGCAATGTACAGTGTTGTAGGGCTGGAGGACTCAGCAATGTACAGTGTTGTAGGGCTGGAGGACTCAGCAATGTACAGTGTTGTAGGGCTGGAGGACTCAGCAATGTACAGTGTTGTAGGGCTGGAGGACTCAGCAATGTACAGTGTTGTAGGGCTGGAGGACTCGGCAATGTACAGTGTTGTAGGGCTGGAGGACTCAGCAATGTACAGTGTTGTAGGGCTGGAGGACTCAGCAATGTACAGTGTTGTAGGGCTGGAGGAATCTTTCGGCAGGAAACTGAGAGAGAGGCTGGAGGAAAATGTTTCTTTAAGCTGGCATAACTTGGCATTATTTTTTACAGATGTGTCTCCTTGCGTCATTGCTGCCTATTTGTGTTCAGTTTGTTTGCATTCAGCACTATATCTGGAACAAGTAGAGCAAACAAATGAAGTGGCAGGCAAATAGGAAAAGCATTTACATGGAGCAGCCGAAAATACATCTGGAGCAGAACTTCCCCTATTGAATAGCGTGTGGAACTTGGCTTGGGGTTTGTTCTCAACACCTCCTGAAGCATTTCAGCAATTCCTGCTGAGAATGTGTGATTTGATTTTGAATGAATGTGCTGGGATTTTCAAGAACAGCTTGTATCGGTGTAATCACTTCAGACTTGGCTTGCAGTGTGTGTGCTGGCACTCCTATGAAGGAGCGGTTTCAGATTTTTCACCTCTTTTCACTCCTTGCTGCCTCTCTCTCCTCTCATCCTCCCCCTACGCCCCCACTCCACCTCACCATTTTTCTGTACTCTCCCCTTTGCAACCTGTTCTGGCACACCTGTATCCTCCATAAGCAGACAGACAGGTAATCTGTTCCTATTTTACTGGTGCAGTGTTTTTGTTTCAGCCAGTCACCTGGGTGCTCCACCTGAAAGGACATGTTTACCTGATTTACTTCCTTCCTCTAACCTTTTCACCTCTCTAGGAACTATCCCCGAGATAACAGAACTCAGCCCTGCTCCACACCCCCACCACCACACACACACACACCATCCACCCCCCCCCCCCCACCACCACACCCACACACACCATTCACCCCCCCCACACACACACACACCATCCCCCCCACACACACCATCCCCCCCACACACACACCATCCCCCCCCACACACACACACACACACCATCCCCCCCACACACATGCGCGCACACCACCCTTTCCTTAACACATCAAGCCATTGAAGAGTCTCAAGAACCAGGAACACTCCTCGTCACCATGGATGTCTTGGCACTCTACACAGCATCCCCCACAATGACGACATTGCTGCAACTGCCTCAGTACTCAACGCCGACAACTGCCAATCTCCAGACGCAATTCTACTACTCATTCGCTTCATCCTGGACCACAATGTCTTCACCTTCAACAACCAGTTCTTCATCCAGACACATGGAACAGCCATGGGGACCAAATTCGCACCTCAATATGCCAACATCTTCATGCACAGGTTCAAACAAGATTTCTTCACCTCACAGGACCTTCAACCGAATATACACAATACACTAGATACAGTGATGACATTTTCTTCCTTTGGACTCATGACAAACAATCACTCAAACAACTATATGATGACATCAACAAATTCCATCCCACCATCAGACTCACCATGGACTACTCTCCGGAATCGGTTGCATTCTTGGACACACGCATCTCCATCAAAGACGGTCACCTCAGCACTTCACTGTTCCGCAAGCCCACGGATAACCTCACGATGCTCCACTTCTCCAGCTTCCACCCTAAACACGTTAAAGAAGCCATCCCCTACGGACAAGCCCTCTGTATATACAGGATCTGCTCAGATGAGGAGGATCGCAACAGACACCTACAGATGCTGAAAGATGCCCTCGTAAGAACAGGATATGGCGTTCAACTCATTGATCAACAGTTCCAACGCGCCACAGTGAAAAGCTGCACCGACCTCCTCAGAAGACAAACACAGGATACGGTGGACAGAGTACCCTTCGTCGTCCCGTACTTCCCCGGAGCGGAGAAGCTATGACATCTTCTCCGGAGCTTTCAACGTGTCATCGGTGAAGACGAACATCTCGCCAAGGCCATCCCCACACCCCCATTACTTGCCTTCAAACAACCGCGCAACCTCAAACAGACCATTGTCCGCAGCAAACTACCCAGACTTCAGGAGAACAGTGACCACAACACTACGCAACCCTGCCACAGCAACCTCTGCAAGACATGCCGGATCATCGACACGGATGCCATCAACTCATGTGAGAACACCTTCCACCAGGTGCACAGTACATACTCTTGTGACTTGGCCAACATTGTCTCCCTGATACGCTGCAGGAAAGGATGTCCCGAGGCATGGTACATTGGGGAAACCATGCAGACGCTATGACAACGGATGAATGAAAACTGCTCGACAATCACCAGGCAGGAGCGTTCTCTTCCTGTCGGGGAACAGTCAAGGGCATTCAGCCTCTGATCTTCGGATAAGCGGCCTTCACGACACACGACAACGCAGAATCGCTGAGTAGAGACTGATAGCCAAATTCCGCAGACATGACGATGGCCTCAACTGGGATTTTGGGTTCTTCTCACACTATCTGTAACCTCCATGACTTGCCTGGGCTTGCAAAATCTCACCAACTGTCCTGGCTGGAGACAATACACATCTCTTTAACCTGTGCTTAACGCTCTCTCCACTCACATTGTCTGTACCTTTAAGACTTGATTACCTGTAAAGACTCGCATTCCAACCATTATCTTGTAATTGAGTTTGTGTCTATATATGCCCTTTTTGTTAAACAAATCCTGCACTCACCTGATGAAGGAGCGGCGCTCCAAAAGCTTGTGCTACCAAATAACCCTGTTGGACTTTAACCTGGTGTTGTGAGACTTCTTACTGTCTCAGGAAGTAACCCTGGAAGTTATGCCAGGGTTGCATTTTCCAGTGTTGTCCAGCTCTGGCGCTGCCATAGTTTGAGGGGGGATCAGTCGAAGGGCACCAGTTCAGATCTGGCACATGAATCAATATGGGCTCAAACCTGCCATTTTCATGCCTTCTGCAGTTTAAAACCCTGATTTTGATAAGGGTGGTGTCCAAGTCCTGGATACTTCGGGTAAGGGGGAGCAATTAGTTCGGGAAGGTAAGGAGGGGAGCATTATGAAAAGACAACCTTCTGTTATAGAACAGTGCCTCGATGGGGTCCATGCCTACATATGGGCAGCACGGTGGTTAGCACTGCTGCCTCGCAGCACCAGTGACCCGGGTTCAATTCCGGCGTTGAGTCATTGTGTGGAGTTTGCACATTCTTCTTGTGTCTGCGTGAGTTTCCTCCCACCATCCAAACATGTACGGGTTAGGTTGATTGGTTATGCTAAATTGACCCTTAGTGTTAGGGGGATTAGCAGGGTAAATGTGTGGGGTTATGGGAATAGGGCCTGGGTGGGATTGTGGTCGGTGCAGACTCGATGGGCTGAATGGCAGCCTCCTGCACTGTAGGGATTCGATGATACCTGGTACACCTTGCCTCTGAGTAACTGAGTCAATGAATTGGACATTCCATGAGTCGGGGGCCTTACTCCCTGATTGCCTCGCCCTTTGACATTTGATGGAAAAGGGGCTGGAGGAAGATCTGCCCCTTACAAAGCATTATGTGGAGATGCCGGCATTGGACTGGGGTGAACACAGTAAGCTCGTCTCACAACACCAGGTTAAAGTCCAACAGGTTTATTTGGTAGCAAATACCATAAGCTTTCTGAGCACTGCTCCTTCGTCAGATGGAGTGGAAATCTGCTCTCAAAACAGTGCAAACAGACAGAATCAAGTTGCAGAATACTGATTAGAATGCGAATCCTACAGCCAGCCAGGTCTTAAATGTACAGACAAAGCAGACAGGGAACCCCTAGAATGGTGGGAAAACAGAGGGATCGCACCTTTGACATTTTTCCCGGGGTTGCACTAGTCTCCTGCTGCAAGTCTGGTGCCCAAGGGGAGCAGACAGGTTCTGTGGTGCTTATACAGTGACCTGATTGTGCCCCTCCCTTCCAGTTACTGTGTGACCTGCGCCATCTTGGCAGCTTGTCTTAAAATGGAGACTGAGCTGCCTGGGCCCTAACCGCCGGAGGTCTCTCTTCCCAAACCCCTCTGCCTTTCCACCACTCTTCCTTTTGGACACTCCTGAAAGGCAGGCTGAAATGTATTTCAGTTTTGTCTGACAATGTTCCTGTGACGCAATTGGAATGTTTTCTTATATTAAAGGTTGACCCACTTCTTCCAAACAGGGATGTTTATACCTTGTGTTCGGAATCTAGATTTTGACTATAAACTTCTGGCACATCATGCCGTCGCGATGAGGTAATATTAGGCTTGAATTTTAAGAGCATTATGGTTGTAGGAAGAGGGATCAGCGAGCGGAAGTGATTACTTCCAACTTTAAGCTCCTGGCCAACAAAGAGTTTGATTGGGTCAAGGGCAATTGGGAGTAGGCTACAGATATTTTTTAAAAACATGAGATAGAGTTGTGCTGCCAGACCTGCTGAATATTACCTGCGTTTTCCATTTTCAATTCAGATATCCAGCATCAGAGTGGCACAGTGGTTAGCACTGTTGCCTCACAGCTGCAGGGACCTGGGTTCGATTCCCAGCTTGGGTCACTGTCTGTGCGGAGTCTGCATGTTCTCCCCGTGTCTGTGTGGGTTTCCTCCGGGTGCTCCAGTTTCCTCCCACAGGCAAAAGACGTGCTGGTTAAATGCATTGGCCACGTTAAATTCTCCCTCAGTGTACCCAAACAGGCACCTGAGCGTGGCGACGAGGAGATTTTCACAGTTACTTCATTGCAGTGTTAATGTAAACCTACTGGTGACACTAATAAAAATTTTTTTTTAAAGCATCTGCAGTATTTTGCTTTTGCAATTAGGAGGAAAAGTTTGATTTTGCAAATAGGAGAAAAAGTGAAACACAACGCAGTGGTATCAGCAAAATGGAGAAATATGGAATGAAATTGCAGCAGGGATAGAGGGATTGTCGGAGCTGGGGCAGGGGTCACTTTTTCTTGCATCCTGGCAGAGTCTGGGAGAGATGGTACGGAATGCCCAGGTACGGGAGCAAAAGTCTTTGACTGTGTAGGAATACAAGAGTTGCTGGGAACGAGGAGTCCAAATCTCTTGGGAGTCATTTTGTTTTAGTCATGAAGGAGATGTGGCAGTCCTCTCTGAGGTTAGATGAGATATGAATGTTGATCTCAGAGACCAGTTGTACATATTCAAATACGCAGGTAGAGTATTCTTGATCTGAAACCTCAGGGCTGATGGCCTTTTGGATTTTGGTTTTCGGATACCGGATTTAATCCCAGGCCTACTCACATTAAAATGGCTGAAGCCTAGCCTAGCGATAGCCTAAAGTAAATAAAATGACTGGAAAACTTGAGATGTACCACCGAATAATAAATACAGGGATTCTGTAATAAATTCCCACCCACGGCACCATCTGCAATTCTGCTTATAGGAGAGGGTTCTCGAAGTAAACAGTATGGACAAAGATCGCAAGGTAAGCAGTTCAGACAAACAACTAGACTTCCAGTGCCAAAGGTCGAGTACAGTTGGTGAGATTCATGTCGGCTCTGGTTGTGCCCCTTATTTTGAGACACTGTTCATGCCCCCTAGTTCCAGAACCCCTCCCCCATCCCCCCACAGCCAGGGGTACACCCTTTTTGCATCTACTTGTTGAGCCCGATAAGAATTTTGTATGTTTTTTTTAAGTTTAAAGTTTGTTTATTAGTGTCACAAATAATCTTGCATTAACACTACAAAGAAGTTATTGTGGAAATCCCCTAGTTGCCACACTCCTGCGTATGTTTGGGTAACATTGAGGGAGAATTTAGCTTGGCTGATGCACCTAACCAACACGTCTTTCAGACTGTGGGAGGAAACCGGAGCATCCGGAGGAAACCCATGCAGACACGGAGGACGTGCAGACTCCACACAGACAGTGCCCCAAGCCGGGAATCGAACACCGGCCCCGGCACTGTGAGGCAGCAGTGCTAACCATTGTGCCATCATGCCACCCGTTTCAATGTTTGGATGTGATCACCTCCCACTATTCTAAACTCTGGAAAATAAAGGCCCAGTCTAGTTAATCATTCATCTTAGGACAGTCCCTCCATTCCAGGAATTAATTTAGTGAACCTTTGTTACAATACCTCTATGGCAAGTATATTTTTCCTGGTTAAGGAGATCAAAGCAGTGCCCAGTACTCCAGGTGTGTTCTCAGCAAGGTTTTATATAATTGCAGTAAGACTTTTTTACTCCTGTACTCAAATCTTCTTACATTAAAGGCCAACATGCCATTAGCTGCCTTAATTGCCTGTTTTATCTGCATGTTACCTTTCAGTGACTTTTGAACAAGGACATCCAAGTCCCTTTGAAGTTCAACATTTCCCAGCCTCTCGCTATTTAAGAAATACGCTGCCTTTCTGTTTTTCTTGTCAAAGTGGCTAAACTCTCATTTCTCCACATTATATTCCATCTTCTAACTTTTTGCCCACTCGTTTAGCCACTCCAAATCTCTCTGAAGCGTCTTTGCATCCTCTTCTCAACTCACTTTCACCTAGTTTTGTGTCATCTGCAAACATGGAAATATTACCTTTAATACCCACATTCAAATCATTAATATAGATAATTAATAGCTGGGGTCCAGTCACAGCCTACCAACCTAAAAATGACCCATTAATTCTTGCTCTGTTTTCTGCCCATTAACCAGTTATCAATCCATGCCAGTATATTCCCTCCCATTCCATATGCTGTAGTTTTATTTAACAATCCCTTGTGTGAGACCTTATCAAAAGTGACTTGAAAATCTAAAAATACCACATCCCCTTTATCTATTCTGCTAGTTACATCCTCAAAAGTCTCCAAGAGGTTTGTTAAACATGATTTCCCGTTTATAAATCCATGCTGGCTATGTCAAATCGGGGGCAGCATGGTGGCGCAGTAGTTAGCACTGCTGCCTCACAGCGTCAGGGACCCAGGTTCGATTCCTGGCTTGGGTCACTGTCTGTGCGGAGTCTGCATGTTCTCCCTGTGTCTGCGTGTGTTTCCTCCCACAGTTCGAAAGACGTGCTGGTTAGGTGCACTGGCCATGCTAAATTCTCCCTCAGCGTTACCTGGACAGGTGCGGAGTGTGGCGACTAGGGGATTTTCACAGTGACTTTGTTACAGTGTTCATGTAAGCCTACTTGTGACAATAATAAATAAACTTAAACTTATAAACTTAAACTGAACAGTATCCAGTTTTCAAATTCGTTGTTATAAATTCTAGCGCTTCCCCTACTACTGATGTTAGGCTAACAGGTCTGTAGTTCCCCATTTTCTCTTTCCCTCCTTTCTTAAATAGTGGGGTTACGTTTGTCACCCTCCAATCTACAGGAACCACTCCAGAGTCAATAGAATTTTGAAAGCTGACCACCAATGCCTCCACTATCTCGACAGCCACCTCTTTCAACACTCTGGTATGTAGATCATCAGGTCCAGGGGATTTATTTATTCGAAGTCCCATTAATTTCCCTAGTTTTTTTTTTACTAATATGAATATCTTGCAGTTCCTCATTTACACTAGTGCCTTGATTCTCCATTATTTCCGGGAGGTTTTTTGTACTTTCCTCCGTGAAGATTGACACAGAGGGTGGGACTTTTCTGCCGCGTTTGCCCCAAGGTTAAAATCCTGCCCAAGGTCAACGGATCTTTGCATGGTCCGTGTCCCTCCTGCTAACAATTCCCGTGGAGGGTGGGCGGGACGGGAAAATTCCGCCGAAAGTATTTGTTTAATTTCTCTGCTATTTCCATATCAGCATATTGCTCCCATGGATGTTCAAACAGACAGTTGATACTCTCAATCCAAAAGATTTTAGTTATTGTTGCCGGACTTGTTGAGTGTTTCCAGCATTTTTGGATTTCCAGCATCCGAGGCACTTTGCTTTTGCTGAAGAGAGGTTGGGAGGAAAAGTGAAACGCAGATTGCAATGGTATCAGCAAAATGGGGAAAGGCAATTCTTGCACTCGCACTAATTTACAGGGACAAGTAGGTGTGGATGGAAGAAGTCATTTGTAGTGCAGTTAGGTATGAGGGTTGCTGCACTGGACACTCATTTGCCATTGAAAGATCTGCAGACAGTGGGGGATTGCGAGCAGTTTAACAGCTCTAGTAACTTTCAGTGGCAGACATTGAGAATAGCAACCCTCATCCCTTTTTCCAAGAGGAATACTTTAAACTCGACGGCCCCTGGAGAATCAGGCTTCCCTTCTCCTCAGTGTGCTCTCTTTAGCAGCAAAAGATTGGAGAGCAGCACTGGACAGAGACATGACTTATCTCCAGGGGGTAGGAACTGTTAGTCATAGAATCCCCACAGTGCAGAAGGAGCCCATTCAGCCCATTGCATCTGCACCAATCACAGTCCTACCCAGGCCCTATTTCCATAACCCCAAATATTTACCCTGCTAATGCCCCTGACACTAGGGGCAGTTTATCATGGCCAATTCACCTAACCCGCACATCTTTGGAGTGTGGGAGGAAACCGGAACACCCGGAAGAAACCCACGCAGACTCGGACAGAATGTGCAAACTCCACACGGACAGTGACCCGAGGCCGGAATTGAACCCGGGTCCCAGGCACTGTGAGGCAGCAGTGCTAACCATTGCAGAACAGAGTCTGAAGGGCCTGAGGACTGGACAGATGGACATACCTGCTCCCTCTGCCATCTGCGGAAATAAGAAAAGGGAGAGAGAACTTTACAGTGCTGTATGAGGGGCTTGTTGATCATTTATATAGCTTTGCATTGCTCTCTTCAGAAATAGGGGAGGGAGTTGATTCAGGGAAAAGATTTCTCCCTCTGGATGTTGCACGTCTCTTTTCCTTTAGTCAACCCTCCTTGAAATATTAACATTTGACTTTGAATCTATTGAGCTTCTAGATACGAAAACCCGTAGCTGACAGAAGTAGCTGATTTAGTTTGACTGATAACTCCCTCATGGTGTGAAGCTGAGGTGAGTTGAGTGTGCAGGTTAGGTTGATTGGCCATGCTAACTTGACTTCAGTGTCAGAGGGATTAGCAGGGTGAATACGTGGTGTTGCGGGAATAGGGTCTGGTTGGGATTGTGGTCAGTGCAGACTAGGTGGGCCAAATGGCCTCCTTCTGCACTGCAGGAATTCTATGATTAAGTTACAATGCTGTCCTTTCGCTTGGGACCTGGATTAAAGCCTCAGGTCAGGCAGATGTACCCAGTCTGAATCTCAACACACTAAGTCAATGGTGTGAACTGAGTTTCCCAGCTGCAATCCGGTGGGCATGTGTTAGAGACTCTGAGCTGCCTGTAATGTGTTGTCTCTAAATCAGCCTGAAAGATGAACGCCAGAAATTAAATTTTTGCTCTGCTTCTGTTGGAGGCGCTTGTGATCGTGTGGCTCAGGCATGTGGTTGAGGCAGAGTAGACGGGCACTTTGCCCGTTTCTGTTCCACGTTGTACCCTCACTTGGGAGGACCTGATGGGGCACTGGGTGCCCAACAATGGAAAATGCTCCGTTGGCCTCGTGGGGAGGCATCTCAACTCGATGAATGTAAAAATTCTCCTCAAACTACTTTATGGAAAAGGATGTGCGATTCCCACAACTGACATACCTCATGGTTGTGTGAGAGGAAAAGCAAACACTGTGCTTGGCCCTGTGTGGGAAGCATGTCACAGCAAAGCACATGTTTTGTTTTATTTATTAGTGTCACAAGTAGGCTTACATTAACACTGCAATGAAGTTACTGTGAAAATCCCCAAGTCGCCACACTCCAGCGCCTGGTCGGGTACACGGAGGGAGAATCTAGCATGGCCAATGCACCTAACTAGCACGTCTTTCGGACTGTGGGAGGAAACTGGAGCACCCGGAGGATACCCACGCAGACACTGGGAGAACCTGCAAACTCCGCACAGACAGTGACCCAAGCCGGGAATCGAACCCGGGTCTCTGGTGCTACCCTTGTTGCTGCTGGAACCCTTTTCTAAGCAAAAGTACTGGTTCGATTTGACCTGATCTGTGACAGGCTTCAGCCCAGGGGTCAAATGGGAGAAAGCCTCACATTTGTAAAACAGCTTTCAGAAGCACAGGTTGTCACTTTCATAGAATCCTACAATGCAGAAGGAGGCCATGCGGCCCATCGAGTCTGCACCAACCACAATCCCACCCAGGCCCAATCCCACCCAGGCCCTATCCCCATGCGTTTACCTAGCTAGTCCCCCTGACACTAAGTGACAATTTAGCATTGCCAATCCACCTAACCCGCACATCTTTGGACTGTGGGAGAAAACTGGAGCACCCGGAGGAGACCCACGCGGACACGAGGAGAACATGCAGGCTCCGCACAGACAGTGACCCAAGCCAGGAATCAAACCCTGGTCCGTGGTGCTGTGAGGCAGCAGTACTAACCACTGTGCCACCGTCCCGCCACTTTGCAGTGAATGAAATATTTTTGAAGTGTCGTCACTATTACAGTGTAGCTTTATTGTTTTAAGCTTATGGAAAACAGCTCAAAGGCATTGTGCGAGGCGTCCCCTAGGGCAATTAAAGTAGGAGGGAACTAATGATGAAGGAGGAAATAGTGATTGATTGACAGCAGTTTTGCGGAGATTATGTGAAGGAATGGGGAGTGTGGAGGAAGCTGCATTTCCATTAGTGTGGTTCTCAGCCAGCTTCTCTGTTAATTGTATGTTAAACTAGTAAATTGCTCATGGGCAGGTAATGAAGATAATATTTTTCATGGGCAGTCGTATGTTCTGCCAAAAGTTTGCTTTGCAGAGCCACCTAGTGTACAAAGCCACACACCTCATTGGAACAGTTGACTGAGAAATTGAATGGAAACTGTTGATTATAGCAATTTCCCATGGTAATCCTCAATAGGAAATGAGACCAACACATGACAACAGGAAATAACATTTGTTGACAGGAAGTGCCTATCCTAAGCAGGATTTTAACCGATATCGATATTTGCAAGTGGAAGGGAGTGTCATTCAAATGGAGATCAGTCACTTTGGCCTGTTGGTGTAGCCCCTTGTGTTAGTCCTATTAACACGCGTGAGGTGTCTGAAGATAGCCTGAGGGGCCATTAAAGTCTTGGCATTCCAGCGTCATCAGGATTCTGGAGATTTGTGTCCGAGGGTGGAGGGCAAACTCTGTGTCTGTTGTGGAGGAGGCTTCTTCAATTTAGTTCCAACATCCAAGGAAAGAACTCAACTCTTCGGGGAACCCCAGAACCTGGGTGGCTTGAGACTGAGCTTCAGTCTTGGCATCCCCAGGTTCAGGAGTACGGCATTCTGGTGAAGCAGCTATTGGGCCAGTGGTTATAACACATACTGGTGGGGCTTTTAAATTTAAAAATATATATATATTTAGATTGGCTTAGCAGATCTCCCATGGGTTTGCTCAAAGTGCACCAGGGGGAGTATACTGTTGTAGAGTGCCAGTATTGTCATACCATGTACAAGGTATTAAATTCTGCTGCTTCGGTCAAACATGGCTGATAGTGGTGCCAATGGAGCATTTTTCATTTACCCAGTGCCCCATCAGGTACTCCCAGTGAAGGCTGATAGTTTAATGCAGAGAAGTGTGAGTTGATTCATTTTGGTAGGAAGAGTGAGGAAAGACCATATAAAATAAAGGATATAGTTTGTAATGCATTCCTGGAACAGAGAGACCTGGCTGTACAGACCAAAGAACAAAGAAAATTACAGCACAGGAACAGGCCCTTTGGCCCTCCAAGCCTTCACTGACCATGCTGCCATGGTCTGAATTAAAACCCCCTACCCTTCCGGGCACCATATCCCTCTATTCCCATCCTATTTATGTATTTGTCCAGACGCCCCTTAAAAGTCACTGTCGTATTTGTTTCCACTACCTCCCCCAGGCACGCACCACCGTCTGTGTTTTTAAAAAAAAACATGCTTTGTACATCTCCTTTACACCTTGCCCCTCGCACCTTAAACCTAAGCCCTCTGGTAACTCCACCCTGGGAAAAAGCTTCTGTCTATCCACTCTGTCCATGCCCCTCATAATCTTGTAGACTTCTATCAGGTCACCCCTCAACCTCCATCGTTCCAGTGAGAACAAACTAAGTTTCTCCAAATTCTCCTCATAGCTAATGCCCTCCATACCAGGCAACATCCTGGTAAATCTTTTCTGTACCCTGCATATGTGACCAATTGGTTGAAAGTCACGGGACAAATTAATTAAAGTGGCTGAAAAGGCATCTGGAATTCCAGGCTTTATATACAGAGGCATAGAGTAAGAACATAAGAAATAGGAGCAGGAGTAGGCCATCTAGCCCCTCGAGCCTGCCCTGCCATTCAATAAGATCATGGCTGATCTGAAGTGGATCAGTTCCACTTACCCGCCTGATCCCCATAACCCCTAATTCCCTTACCGATCAGGAATCCATCTATCCGTGACTTAAACATATTCAATGAGGTAGCCTCCACCACTTCAGTGGGCAGAGAATTCCAGAGATTCACCACCCTGTGAGAGAAGAAGTTCCTCCTCAACTCTGTCCTAAACTGGCCCCCCTTTATTTTGAGGCTGTGCCCTCTAGTTCTGGTTTCCTTTCTAAGTGGAAAGAATCTCTCCACTTCTACCCTATACAAAGCAAGCAAGTTATACTGAAACTTTATAAGAGACTGCTTCGGCCTCGACTGGTGCATTGTGTCCCATTCTGGGTGCCCACACTTTGGGAAAGATGTGAAAGCATTAACGAGGGTGCAGAAAAAGATTTATAAGCGTGATTCCAGGAATGAGGGACTTCAGTTATGTGGATAGATTGGAGAAGCTGGGAGTGTTTTCCTGAAAGAGGAAATTTGAAAGAGTCGTCCAAAATCACGAGGGGTAGATCGGGGGGAAACCTGTTCCCATTGGCGGAAGGGTCGAGAACCAGAGGATGCTGGTCTAAAGCGATTGGCAAAATAACCAAAGGCGATGTGAAGAAAGGCTCTCTTATGTAGTGAGTGGTTACGAGCTGGGGTGCACTATCTGAAAGCATGGTGGGGTGGGGGCAGATGAAATTGTGGCTCTCGGAAGGAACTAATCTTAACCTGAGGAGAAAAGGATTGCACAGCTACAGGGGTAGGGCAGGGGAGTGGGATGAGCTGAGTTCCCCATGCAGAGAGCTAGCATAGATCCAATGGGCCAAATGGCCGCCTCCTGTGCTGTAAACCGTTTGATATTCCATTGTGTGCTTTCAAAATTAATTTGGTTTTGATTGCTATGCTTTCTTGAGATCAATTAAAGGAAGCAGTACTCAGGAAGATCTTGAGGTCAGCAAGGTCAGCAGACCCCAGCAGGAAATGACTGGCTTTCCCTTGTTCAAATACTTTATTTTTTAAAAGGTGAGATCCAATTGTGTAAACTGAATTCAAACACATTGCAGGAGCCTTTTCTTGGTACTGTAAATGTGGTCGGAGGACAACTTACGGTGGAGTTTAAGATTATTGTCTCCTTTCTGCTGTAATTAGACCTGTAGATTTACCAGTTATGTCAAACTCCAGTGCATTATTATACTCAGAACCTGACCATCTTTGGGAGGTAGGTGGTTGTACGGTTGATTGTGACTAAGAAGCATCTTTGTTTTTGAAGAAGTCAATCTTTTAATGTTGTTTTTCAGTCAAACAGCCCACACTCTGCTATATTTCCACCTGCTCATAGCCACTTGGTAAATTCTTGACAGTACACAGTGGTTCGCTTATCCTCCTCCAGTGTTTTGAGGTATTTCCTCAGGGGCTAGGTTCCCTTTCTGTAGCTTCATCCAGTTAGTGATAGGCAACCAAGGCTAGTGAGTGGGCTGCATGAGTGGCCCTCCTTCATCTCAGTGGGCCGCAAGATCGAAATCAGGATTGTTCACTCACCATGAAGAAGGTTAAACACATTTAACATGCACCAAATGTTTCATAATGATTTATCAGAGAATGTTTAACCGTTCATATATTACTAGAACTGTCATCAACTTCAAATGGTAATAGCAAAATAAATATTTGCACTTTTTGATTTGATTTATTATTGTCACGTGTATTAGTATCTTGTGAAAAGTATTGTTTCTTGCATGCTATGCAGACAAAGCATACCATTTGTAGAGAAGGAAAGGAGAGAGTGCAGAATGTAGTGTCACAGTCATAGCTAGGGTGTAGAGAAAGATCAAGTTAATGCACGGTAGGTCCATTCAAAGGTTTTTGTCAAAGTTTTGACAAAGGGTCATCTGGACTCAACGTCAGCTGTTTTCTCTCCTTACAGATGCTGCCAGACCTGCTGAGATTTTCCAGCATTTTCTCTTTTGGTCTCTCATTCCAGCATCCACAGTAATTTGCTTTTATCCATTCAAACGTCTGACGGCAGCAGGGAAGAAGCTGTTCTTGAGTTGGAGAATGTGCAAACTCCACACAGACAGCGACCCGAGCCGGGATTCGAACCCAGGTCCCTGGAGCTGTGAAGCAGCAGTGCTAACCACTGTGCTACCGTGCCGCCCGTGTTCTTTTGAGGGTGGCAGCAAGAACCTCATTGCCTTTGACTGTGGGTGGTAACATTACTGTACTTGCCCATATCCTCATCTGACATCCACAAAAACACACGCTATAGCAGAGATCACTGCCCAATGATTTGGAGCTGGTACGCTAATGATTCCAAATCTCTCATCCTTGCTAATGCTGTGTCCCTGGGCTCTGGCCCTTGCTGAGGTCAAGTAACACCCATAGATCGGTCATCAAATCTTAAAATGCCCATTTGGCAATAATGAGCAGCCGGACAGAAGCAGGAAATCTTTGTGGATGATGAAGGGGTTTGAAAGCAAAATTAGTGACACCAATTGTTCAGAAAAGTAAGACTCTGTAAAGCTTCAGCTGCATACTGCTCCAAGGTAAGCGGTGTCATTGGTGTGGTGCTTTAATACTGCATTGCCCCTGCAGGTAAATAACGCCTGAATCTGGACCTGGTGTCTCTGAGTTCATAGAATCCTACAGTGCAGAAAGAGGCCATTCGGCCCATCGAATCTGCACTGACCACAATTCCACCCAGGCCCTATCCCCGTAACCCCATGCATTTACCCTAGCTAGTCCCCCTGACACTAAGGGGCGATTTAGCATGGCCAATTCACCTAACCCCCACATCTTTGGACTTTGAACTGTGGGATGAAACTGGAGCTCCCTGAGGAAACCCCCGCAGACACGTGGAGAATGTGCAGACTCCACACAAACCGTGACCCACGCTGGGAATTGAACCCGAGTCCCTGACACTGTGAGGCAGCAGTGCTAACCACTGTGCCATCGTGCCGCCCTTGTTTTGTGTGTATTAACACGAGAGCTGAAGAAAAGTGAGGATTAGTCTTGCTTCACTTCACTTGGCCTTGATGCCCAAGCTACAATCTGTCTCACTGTGCAATGTGAATGCTTTTTGTATAGCGGTCCTGGAACATTTTTCCGGTCAGTATTTTCCCTCGGTTATTTTCAGTGGCTGTTTGTGACTGATAATGTGAACGGGGTCTAGCAGTCCGAGTTTGGTATATCAATTTAACAAAAAAAACCTGGAACCATGTAATGGGCCAATGGCACCTTTGGGAGTACAGCAACCAAGTGGTTATGTTACTGGGGTAGCAATCCTGAAGTCTGGACTGGTCCCTGAAACATGAGTTCAAATCGCACTATAGCAGTGAAGCAATTTGAATTCAGTTAATGAAATAAATTTGAAATAAAAAGCTACCATTGCTGACAATGACAATTGGATTTTCCTACACCTGCCATCCTTACCTGGTCGAGCCTATATGTGATTCTCGGCTTGCAGCAACATGATTGGCAGTTAGGATTATATTCATTGGAGTCTAGAAGGGTGAAAGGGGATCTCATAGAAACTTATAAAATTCTAACAGGGTTAGACAGGGTAGATTCAGAAAGAATGTTCCTGATGGTGGGAGAGTCCAGAACGAGGGGTCATAGTTTGAGGATAAGGGGTAAACCTTTTAGAACTGAGGTGAGGAAAATTTCTTCACCCAGAGGGTGGTGAATGTGTGGAATTCACTACCACAGAATGTAGTTGAGGCCAAAACGTCATCTGATTTCAAGAAGAAATTAGATATAGCTCTTGGGGCTAGAGGGATCAAGCAATATGGGAGGAAGGGGGGGGATCAGGATATTGAATTCGATGATCAGCCATGATAAAGATGAATGGCTCAGAGAGCCGAATGGCCTACTCCTGCTTCTAGTTTCTATGTTTCTGGTCAATGGCAACTTCCAGTTTTGGTGGGGGTTTCACGGATGGTAAATGATGTTCAATGTTAAGGCAAAGTGGCTAGGCTCTCTCATAATGAGTGTCAGTGCCTGATACTTGTGTGGTGTGAATGTACCACAAAAAGTAGTTGAGGCCAAAGAAATCATAGAAACCCTACAGTGTAGAAAGAGGCCATTCGGCCCATCGAGTCTACACCGACCACAATGCCACCCAGGCCCTACCCCCATATCCCTACATATTTACCTGCTAATCCCTCTAACCTACCCATCTCAAGACACTAAGGGGCAATTTCAGCACGGCCAATCAACCTAACCCGCACGTCTTTGGACTGTGGGAGGAAACCGGAGCACCCGGAGGAAACCCATGCAGACACGAGGAGAATGTGCAAACTCCACACAGACAGTGACCCAAGCCGGGAATCGAACCCAGGTCCCTGGAGCTGTAAAGCAGCAGTGCTAACCACTGTGCTACCGTGCCGCCATAAAGCGTTGTGTGATTTCAGGAATAAATTAAATATAGCCCTTGGGGCTAAAGGGATCAAGGGATACTTTTTTAAGGCAAGGATAGATAAATTTTTGAACAGTAAAGGAATTACGGGTTATGGTGAGCGGGAGGGTAAGTGGAGCTGAGTCCACAAAAAGATCAGCCATGATCTTATTGAATGGTGGAACAGGCTCGAGGGGCCAGATGGCCTACTCCAGCTCCTAGTTGTTATGTCCTTCTGTTCTTGTGGGGTGGGGCGGGGGGAGAAAATTAAGGTATTGAATTTGATGATCAGCCATGATAATGAATGGCGGAGCAGGCTCGAAAAGCCCAATGTCCTTCTAATTTGTATGCTTAACAGCCCTTTTAAATAGCCTAGCAAGTCACTCGGTTACATTCAAGGAGACGGTGCACCACTCACGTCTGAAGGGAAAATGGAGGGTAGGAAACACTTTTATGCTCACGCCGTGAATTAATTTATTTTTTAAAAATGCATATGGCGCGAGGTGTACAGTACTTTTGTTGACTGACTCCAGTTTGCTGTCTGTCTTATCCGCTTGCTACTGACTCTCTTTGCTGCTATTTGTTTCCGCCGAGTCTTCAGTTCCCCAAAGATGTGCTGCGCTTTCTCTCTGAGAGTGCTGTGGTAATGAGGAGGTGTCGAGTTCCTGTTTGGTAGCCCTGGTTTCCACCTGCTGACATTGGGCTTGACACAGTTCCTCCAAAGCCTTTTCCAGTTCTGCAATAAGTAAGTAGGAAAGCGGAGCCTTGGCGCCTCAGGCAGGTGGGGAGCGATTTTCACCCCAGGGTGATGCCTATCAGCTGTTTCACTGCAGCTTAACAACAAAGATTGCACGCCGGGAGCTGCAGACTGGGATGCACTGAGACTGTGATATCCAGTATAGGGCAACACTTAGCAACTGCAGACACTGCCCTTTGACCTGGAGGCCAAGGCCTACAAGAGAAATCATTTAGCAGAGGTTTAAACAAAACAAGTTTATGAATTCAATTTTAGCAAGCAAAATGTGGGTTATATTTAAAAATGTTTTCTCCTGTTGGAAACATTATTATGCAGCATCCGGATGGTGGGCTGAGGAAGGGAAAGAATGATGGATGGAAACCTATCAAAAGATTTTGAGTGATTTCTCCTTTTTAAGTGTCAGCCTTGCCTCAGTGGGCAGCACTCTCGTGTATGAGTCATGCTCCATTCGACAAACTTGAGAATGCATAACCAGGTTGACACTCGGATGCGAAACGGAAGGAGTACTGTGGGTGGGGGGGTGGGGTTGGGGGTGGGGGGCGTGCAGTAAACCAAGGCTCTATCTGCCTCCTTTTATACATGTGGGCATCGTTGACTGGATCAGCATTTCTTGCCCATTCCTAAATGCCCTTGAGAAAGGGACGGTGAACTGCCTAAGCAGACATTAAAGGAGGAAGAGTAGAGGTGATGCCCCTTATATCCTATCCCTCAGCCAACGTGACTGCAGCAGATTTTCTGGTCACTGCTGCTATGCTTGTTTGGGAGCTTGCTGTGCACTGCTTGGCTGCTGCATCTCCCTACAGTGTGACAGCGACTCCTGTTCACAAATGCTGCTACAGCTGTAACTTACATTTGGCTGCAAGGTGCTGTAGATAAATAAGCCTTTGACAGTGAAAGAGATGACAGACAACCGTGGCACCAGGAAGTCATGTTTGTAGATGGGAAGATGCCCTGTGCATGGCGTTTAATCTATCATTTTACATAAGTAATCACTGGTGTGGGTAAACCCACCGTCACACCATTGTGAAAATAAAACTTTGGAGGAATTTCTAAGACATTATCAGGGCTATGGAACTGATTTTCTTTTTTTCCCTCCACCATAACCAAGAGACGTAACATCTGCACATGTAGACTTGAGTGGGATTTGCTGGGTGCTGATCAGGAATGGAGATTCCAGTTGTTTCTTCCCCATCCCCTTCTCCACCAGCCTAGCTGCCCAGTAGTATTCAGACCAGTTGCCATGTAGTATTGCTGTGCTGGCTGAGATTAATTTAAGTAGTGCCAATGGAGATTGAACCTGGGTAAATGCCAATGACCCTCCATGAATTCTGCATTCCTCTAATTCTGGCCACTTGTGCATCCTTGGTGGCATTATTGGTCATCTTGGCTTCAATTCAAGGCCCTAAATGCTGGAGGCCCCTCCGTGGGGGGTCTCTGGCGGAGGTGGACCCTGCTGTTAGAACTAGAAGATGGCAGGATTGGTGAGCGGGCAGGAAGGGGGCTGGCCAATCACGATGAGGCAGCAGTCGGATCTTTTGCTGCTCTTGTCAGTAATGGTGCCTCTGGTGCGTTTACATGTCTCCTTCAACACGGCTCTACTCAGTCCAAAATTATAATCTCCATTTTAAAAATAGTTAATGTTGGCAAGGTTGAACTCTTTGTGGAAAGAACAGCATTAATTATCTTCCATACCAGGGTAGTGTAAGATTACTAGCAATAAAATAAATAGGTGTGATTATATCCTACAATGCCAAGTTGTGCTGCTTGCTCTTGGATTATTTGTGTGGTGTCATTGAATGGTTACAACACAGGGTGGCCATTCGGCCTGGTATATCTGTGCTGGTTCTCGGAAGGAGCAATTCACCCATTGCCATTTCTTTGCCTTCTCTCCCTAGCCCTGCACATTCTTCCTTTTCAAATAATAATCCAATTCCTCCTTCAAACCTTGATTGAGCCTGTATCCACCACACACTCAGGCAGTGCATTCCAGATCGCTGTGTAAAAAAACAAAGTTCCTCCTTGTGTTGCTATTGATTCTTTTGCCAATTACTTGAAATCAATGCCTCTGCTTCTTGAACCTTCCACCAATGGGAATAGTTTCTCCCTATCTACTCTATCCAGATTCCTCATGTTTTTCAATAACTCTGTCAAATCTCCTCTCAATCTTTTCTCCAAGAAGAACAGTCCCAGCTTCTGGTATAACTACGTGACAGAAGTTCCTCACCCTGGAGCCATTCTCGTAAATCTTTTCTGCACCCACTATAATGCCTTCACGTCCTGAATAAAGTACGGTGCCCAGAACTGGGCACATGTATCTCTCATGTCCCAGGCTCCAATGTCAAGGGGTCCATGCTGTACTAAGGTCAAGTTGACCAAAAATGTCTCTGAATGCTGTCCCTGAATTTGATGATCCAGTCCCTCTGACCTTTTCCCCTCCATTAGCCCCACTGCCCCTGATCTGACTGACTGATTTCAACACAATCTGATTTATTATTGTCACATGTATTGGTATACAATGAGAAGTATTGTTTCTGGCGCGCGATACAGCCAAAGTATACCGTTCATAGAGTACATGGGGAGAAGGAAAGGAGAGAATGCAGTATGTAGTGTTGCAATCATAGCTAGGGTGTAGAGAAAGATCAACTTAATGCAAAGTAGGTCCATTCAAAAGTTTGATGGCAGCAGGGAAGAAGCTGTTCTTGAGTCGGCTGGTACGTGATCTCAGACTTTTGTATCTTTTCCCCAACGGAAGAAGGTGGAAGAGAGAATATCCAGGCTGCGTGGCGTCCTTGATTATGCTGGCTGCTTTTCCGAGGCATCAGGAAGTGTCAATAGAGTCAGTGGATGGGAGGCTGGTTTGCGTGATGGACTGGGCTATGTTCACAACCCTTTGTAGTTTCCTGCGGTCTTGGGCAGAGCAGGAGCCATATCAAGCTGTGATACAACCAGAAAGAATGCTTTCTATGGTGCATCTGTAAAAGTTGGTGAGAATCGTCCACATCCGTCTGCTCTGGTTAGGGATCTGACGACCTGTGGTCACCACTCATTTAACCTTGAGAGGTACGTGTAATACCGTTCAGCAGCAGGCAAATGAATGTTAACAGCCTTCATAATGATTTAAATTGCCTTCTGCTGTGTCGATGTGGCTTTTCCGTCTTCTTGCCTTGTTGGCCATTTAATGTGGCCTTTTGTTTCTGTTGTTGAGAATCTGGCTTGCCCATTCCCGTCTGATTCTATGATTCTTCCCACCACGGTGTCAATATTTATCTGGTTCTGATCCTGAGAGATGTCTTGGCATGTTGCCAAGCGGTGATATAGATGCTGGATGTTTTTTTTTCCTCCTTCTGGTCGTTTGTCTTAATCTCGTATCAGAGAACTTCGGATTTGATATTATTGCACTGGTGTCTTGGAGCCATCCATTTGTCAATTGTAGTGTTCAGCGATTACTGTGTGTGTAAATCATATGATATCCCTTGCAGGTTTACCACAAGAAATATGACACTGCCTCGTAACACATTGAAAACTCCCTGTTTGTGCCTGACTTACAGGGACGGCTTCCATTGGCTTAGTTTCTTCCTCCTCTTCGCAGTGGGGTCGGCTATCAGATGCCTGGTTGCTGAGTGCCAGAGTTTTGTTTAGCATGGGGAGTGGAAAGGAGGAAGGCGGTAGTGTTTAAACAATGACCACGCTTTGTTATCCCGTGTAGGCAAACAAAAACAGCAGCGTGACAGTCAAGTGTTTTTGGTGCTTTATTTTTTTCCCCGTCATGAGATGAATAAATGAAGCCTGCGGCTTTGGCTGGGTTTCAGTGTTGTGTGACGGTGGGTGTGTGAAATGTTCAAGCTGTTTCACTTGGAGAAGGATAGACTGAACTCTAACTAGATTCTTGTCATTCCAAACATGGCCTGTGCCTGGTATGACAAACGCCAGCTATTTAAAGCACAAGAGTGAAGCACTGATTGGCAGAGGGCACGAGTTTGGCGGGGGGAGGGGGGGGGGGGGGAAGGAGGAATGGACAACAATTTGACACAAGGACGCGGCAGAATAATATAATTGATTAAGCACCGTTTTCTTTTCCTAACAAGTTGCAACCAACGTACTAAATGAATTTCCAGTGAAGCTTTCACACCCGTTGTGCAGGGGAAACAGAGAAACTCAGAGGGAGGAGGCCATTCGGCCCTTCGAGCCCTCTCTGCCATTCATTTTGATCATGGCTGATCATCAAATTCAATATCCTGATTCCCCACCACCCCCAATATCCCTTGATCCCTTTAGCCCCAAGAGCTAAATCTAATTTCTTCTTGAAATCACACGTTTTGGCCTCAACTCCTTTCTGTGGTAGTGAATTCCACACATCAGCACTATTGGACAAGAACTTCCAGTGACTGTACATGCACAGTTAAATGTGGAAATCAGGAACATGCTGCCAGAGTTGCCCAGGTTCTCCAGATGCTTTGCTTACATTGATATCTTGCCCAGAGACTGCCATTTAAACACATGGCATGCTGTGAAATGCAGTACTTGACACACTAGATACACACTAAACATAAAAAGAAAATGTTACGGCCTGTCCTTTAACAAAAAAAACAGAAAATGCTGGGGAAACTCAGCAGGTTTAACAGTACCTGTGGAATCATAGAAGCCCATCAAGTCTGCACTGACAACAATCGCACCTAGGCCCTATCTCCACACATTTACCCCACTAATCCCTCTAACCTATGCATCCCAGAACACTAAGGGGCAATCCACCAAACCCGTACATCTATGGACTGTGGGAGAAAACCGGAGCACCCGGAGGAAACCCACGCAGACAGGTGGAGAATGTGCAAACTCCACACACACACTGACCCAAGCCAGGAATCGAACCCAGGTCCCTGGAGCTGTGAGGCAGCAGTGCTAACCACTGTGCCGCCCCTTTGTTTATTATTGTCACATGTAAGCTTACGTTAACACTGCAATGAAGGTGCTGTGAAAATCCCGTAGTCACCACACTGCGGTGCCTGTTCGGATACACTGAGGGAGAATTTAGCATGGCCAATGCGCCTAACCAGTATGTCTTTTGGACTGTGGGAGGAAACCGGAGCACCCGGAGGAAACCCACGCAGACATGGGGGGAAGCATGCAAACTCCACACAGTGACCCAAGCCGGGAATTGAACCTGGGTCTCGGGCGTTGTGAGGCAGTAGTGCTAACCACTGTGCCACTTTGCTGCTTCGAGTCTGGATGACCCTTTGTCAGCTCTGATGAAGAGCCATCCAGACTCAACATTGGCTGTATTGTCTCTCTACAGATGCTGTCAGACCTGCTGAGATTTTCCAGCATTTTTCTGTTTTTGTTTCCGATTCCAGCATCCGCAGTATTTTGCCTTAGATAAAGGCCTGTCCTTTATTGTGCAAGTGGTGTGCTAAACAACGTCTCTGTCACTGAAAATTTAACTTTGACCAGTTTGGAGCCTTTTTCCTTCACGTTTTAATCATTGGAGATTTTTAAAATAAATAATTTTTGACTTTTTCCTCCTGTCTCTCTTATCTCTCCCTCAATTCAATTTTGCTTTTTTTTTTCTCTCGTTGAATATTTTAACTTGTTCATTCTGGTTCAGGTGGTGTTTGTGCGCTTCAGTAAGAGTTCTTCAGTCTGATGGTTAAGGAGGTAGCTGTCGTTGGCCTTGTTCACACAAGTGCCAAATCTCCTGTAGGGGCAGCAGGTCAAAATAGACTTTTGCCTCTTTTTTTTAATATACAATCAATTGCAAGTATTGATCACTTAAAAGAAGGTAATAGGTGCCCCCTTCTTAAAGCAGTATGGCTAACAAACTATACCAAACAAAAGCCTTCAAAGGAACTTTAAATCTCTTTAATATTATATTTGTGGGGGTGGGGAGGTTGATGATGCATTCCAGCCCTTCTGGTCCCAACCCGTCATAAGGCCATAAATGTAGGAGCAGAATTAGGCCATTCGGCCCATCGAGACTGCTCCGCCATTCGATCATGGCTGATAGGTTTCTCAACCCCATTCTCCCGCCTTTTCCCCGTAACCTTTGATCCCTTTACCAATCAAGAACCTGTCTATCTCTGTGACCTCTCCTCCACAGCCCTCTGTGGCAATGAATTCCATAGATTCACCACCCTCTGGCTGAAGAAATTCCTTCTCAGCTCGGTTCTAAAGGATCGTCCCATTACTCTGAGGCTGTGCCCTTGGATCCTAGTCTCTCCTATGAATGGAAACATCTTCCCCACATCCACTCTGTCCAAGCCTACTGGGGACAATGTTGTCCCTCTTCCCCAGGGACATCCGGATGTGGACGTAACCACTGAAGAGAGGCAGGCAGTCAGGCCGGATGACCCACTCACCCGCCTGCTGCCCAAGTCTGTTGATGGCCTCCTTGGCCAGGCTCAGGAGCAGTTGCACAGGGTGGGGGGGAGGGGGGTCTCCTAATCTGTCTGCCTCTCTGGGTGGCCAAAGATCTGGAGCATGATCAGAAGTGTAGCCAGAAGTTGAGGAACGGCCCCTTCACATAGCGAAACAGACTGCAATCTGTCTGACTCCACAGAAATGTGAAGCACAACCTCCTCCTCGTTGCAAAGACTTATAGGCAGCCTGGGAGTGACATGGGTGGTCTTGAGTTGTCACGTGGCACTGGCCCTCCATTCCAAATGCCTGACGGTCAAAATGAGGACTCCCTCATAGAGCACCTCCTGCTGGGGACTCCGGCCCTCTGTGGCCAGCAGGATGGAACTCCACAGTGTGACCTGATGGCCGCTGAGGTCAAAGAAGGTGCAGGGTATGCAAGAATCGCTCACTGGATAGTTCTCTCTGCAGAGTAGAATGGCACGGAGGGGCCAGTTGGCTCAGATTGCGTAGTCGAGGGTGCCACTTCCACAGGAGGTTTTGGGGCCTGGCACCAGCGGCTATCGTCCAGGAGCTGCTGCTCAGGAACCCAGACCTCCACCAGTACGGTTCATGTGGCTGACAGGAGAGGGGGTTCCTGCTGCCAGAATCTGAGCTGGGGAATTAATGGATGGTGGAGGTCTGGATATTGCCCGAGGAGCCCACACGATGTGCATCTTCAGGCAACATCCGGCTCATGGCCAAATCCACTGAGACACTTCAATCAGGGCTCGGCCCCAAAGCTGCCTGAGGAGGCTCGGAAAATGTGGAAACTTTCATCCAAATGGGGGTCAGTTTGGGTGGGAGTGCCCCAACACAGGGTCCTGTCCTCCGCTAGCCACATGAACCCCTCCTGTGCGGAAGAGTGGATTCCTGAGCAGCAGTTCCTGGGCAATAACCCGATAACTGCCACTCTTGGGGGCTTCAACTGGCTTGCCAGATCCTGATCAGTTGCTGGTAATGGACAGGTAGTAAGTTTATGAACAGGAGCTGCACGCCGTGATGGAGACTGTGCAGCTGGCGAAAGGAGTAGGTCGCCAGGAGACAACATTTGGTGACCGCTGTTTGAATGGTGCATTGCTCCTTTGCCGGTTAGCTGACTCGCTGCGAGCCTTGGTGTCAGTGTTCGGTAGCACGCTCGCCTCTGCGTTAGGTTGTGGGATCAAATCCCAGTCCTGGACTTGAGGTGAAAAATGGAAGCTGGCACTCCAGCTGGGGCAGTGCTGCACTGCCTGAGGTGCCATTTTGGATAGGCCATTAAACCAGCATCAAGACTCCCCACTCGGATGGACGTAAATGCTCCCATGGCATTAATTTGAGAAGAGTGGGTGTTCTGACAATGCTCATCCCTCAGTCAACATCACAAAAACAATGATCTGATTGTTATCACATTGTTTGTGGGAGCTCACTGTGTTCAGATTGCACTTCATTTCACTTTCAAGTACTTCATTGCTGTAAAGTGCTTTCAGATGTCATGAAAGATGCTAAATGCATGTAAATCTTTATTTTTCCTTTATTTTCTGTACCGAACCTGCTCTCCCACACACGTCGGATGTATTTTGCTGAGTTGAATGTTGGAGTTGATTCTAACTCAGGGTATCCTCAAAGCTACCAAACTGAATATTGGAACAGTGCAAACTTAAGCAGGAAGTCAACTGCTAGGCAAATAATCATAATTTTTAATTTGCACTGTTACTTTCAAAGTGTAGACATTTTCACATACTGCCCAGTCTGGATGCCTGTATTTTTTCCATTAAATCGCTGCACAAATTAATGTTTGGGTTTCTTGTCAGCCACTTTAGTCCCTGTAACCATCAATTTGGCACAGATGGCTCCTGCAAATCGATTGAGTGGTGATTTTCAGAGAAGGTTTTTGTTCCTTCCATTTGGCAACTATTCCTGTCAATCTGGAATGTGCCTCGTGTGAGGACACTAATGTTGGCCGATAATGATAGCAGCAAGCAAATGAATGGCCTCTAAAGCAGCCCGTACACTGACTGAGTAAATCCACTTGTTGATTAGCTTGTTGCAAAGCCTTCCGTGTTAGACTCTGCAGTCATCAATTGAAACTTTCCGAATCGAGAGAGAGTTTTGTGAAGTAAGGATATTCAAGGATTATGGAAACAAGGCAGATAGATAACGTGCAGCCCTGGCTCGAGGAACTGAACATCATAAAGTCATAGATTCTCTACAGTGCAGAAGGAGGCCATTCAGCCCATCGAGCCTGCACCGACCACAATCCCACCCAGGTGCTATTCCCGTAACCCCACATATTTACCTTGCTAATCCCCAACACTAGAGTCGATTTGGCATGGCCAATCAACCTAACCCGCTCATCTCAAACTAACCCGCACATCTCCACATATTTACCCCGCTAATCCCTCTAACCTATGTATCCCGGGACACTAAGGGGCAATTTAGTATGGCCAATCCACCAAACCCACACATCTTTGGAATGTGGGAGGAAACCGGAGAACCCGGTGGAAACCCACGCAAACACGGGGAGAATGTGCAAACCCCACATAGACAGTGACCCAAGGCCGGAATTGAATCCGGGCACCTGGCGCTATGAGGCAGCAGTGCTAACCACTGCGCCACCGTGCTGCCCTAACCTGTTAGATCATTTGGTCTCTTCCCCATTTCCTGTCCTCTTACAGAGGTATTGCCCCATATCTGCAGTGCTGGTCCACAGATACCTAGTCTAGCACCCCTCCCTTGACCAGCTGCCCGTTCCCCTTGTGTGACCAGGGCCTGTGTTCATAGGAAGATGAGTGGGCCATTCAGCCCGTCATAAGCCTGTTCTCTGGATTGCTCATCCAGTAACATTACCACTATCATCTCCTTCTTCAGTCCTCTGTTGATGTCCCTCCACAGAAGTTGAAGAGCACAATCAGGAGCTACTGAGAATCAAGTGTAACTTCCCCTACTGACAGAGATCCACTTCCTCAGTACTAACCCCCAGTTGGATCTCCCAGTTCAGCTACTCACCTCCACAAACTTGGCCACTTGAAGTCTCCACTAAAACCGGGTCTGGAACATTCTTAGCATTGGAACAGGAAGGGGGGTCCATTCAGCCCTCAACTCTCCTCGTCCATTGAGTTAGATCGTGCAGGTCTGTACCTCAGCTCCAGTTACCCACCTTCACCCATGTCCCTTGATGCTTTTCTCCAACAAAAATGGCCAATCTCAGCCTTGAAGACTGTCATTGGCCAGTATCACCTGATGAAGGAGCAGTGCTCCGAAAGCTTATAATTCCAAATAAACCTGTTGGACTTTAACCTGGGGT